>NC_053450.1:25327977-25639265 GCF_015227805.2 Hirundo rustica | reverse complement strand
TGTCAAAGAAATTCCACAGCATATACAATCTCTTTTCTTTGCATAAGCTCCAGCTGAAGCTTTTTAATCCTCACTTGATACAAGACTTTAACAATTGTACTTCATGTCACGGATGCTTGTTTTTATGCAGTAAGTTTGGTTTGGGGTTCTATATTTAACACTGGCACGTTATAAACAACCACACCTCAGAGCTAGGCTGAAATTTTGTTTCCCGGGTCCACTTAAAACTTCAGTGAGAAAGAATATGGGTCTGATTACAAATATTTCTCAGCCCATTTTGGGGCAGAGCCTCTTACAACTCAGTCTTTTCAGAGATGTTCAAAATGGTCCCTGCCTAAGTCCTCAACAGGACTAAATATAATAAAATATAAGATAAAGGATAAAATACACAGGAAAGACCAAACACAAATTTAAAAGTCTCTTTCAGGGTGTTTGTGGCTGTGTGACCCTGCTGTGTGGCAGTGAGTGTCTTCCCTCATGGCTGCTCCTGTGTGTGCAGGATCGTGGGCATTTTACAGTGTACCCCAGCAGGTATGGTTACATCTGCTCTGGTGAAGCTGTTTCCCACCAGAAGTTTTAATAGCTTTCCCAGACCAGGCTTAGAAAGTTGAATTCAATTTTATAAAAAGCAATAATTAGAGATGGATTTTTTATGTTTACATAAAAGCAAAGAATCAAATTTCATTAATGATAAACAATAATCCCTTTTTTTTAATGGCAAAATAGAAGAATAATTTAAATGAGATAGTCAGTGTCCATTTTATATTTTTGACAGATTCAAATAAAATTAAAAGTCTGCTAATTTTAAATTAATTGCTGAGCTTTAAGTTGGCTTCAGAATGATATTCTGAGTCTGTTTGTTGGGAGGACTGATTGACAAGCAGGCTTTAAATGTATTTTCTAAATTTAGGGGGTTTTAAAAGTATATATGATTTTTTAAAAAAAAAAAATTTGGAATTTAAGCCAAAAATTACCCTGTATATTTGAGTGAATAAATTGTTCATCTAAAAAGTTCAGCTAGCTCTGTATTATCTGGTCTAACGCATTCACCACAGTGAGTTTTTGAATAATATCCAGTATTTTTTAATGAGTGATAGGCCAAGCCTGAGGTTTGACTACAAACCCACACCTCACATCTTTAAAAGTTCTTACCTGAATGAGGTTTGGTGTTACTACCATCAAGCTCCACTGTGAAATGAAGCTGTTACAGAACGTGGAGCTCAACTGAGAATCTCAACAGATTTTCAAAGTGACACCTGTATGAAGAATTAAGCCAAACTTGCCTTTGCCGGAATCTACCAGTTCTAAACAAAACTTGTAGCAGGAAAATCCCTATTGTGTACTGCATTAGTTGATAAATCAATAAACTGAATTTGCAAAAGACTCAATGTATAAAAAGATCAAGATCTCCTTGGGATTTTAACAGCTTCTCTTGTCAAGAGACTCCTAGCCTAGTACTTAAATGACTTTAGCCTTCACTATAGCCCTTACATTTGCTCTGCTATGATGTATATGTAATAAAGTTATTTAGGATAAGGTAGGATCTCAAGATTTGCTCCTTGTATGATGGGTGAGTAGGGAAGGAGAAGGATGAAATTTGACAACAAAGACAAATAAAATATTTTTGGGTAAATTTGCTAGCTAGAAAACTGGGAGGGCTTCAACTTACTCATTTAGACAGATTCAAGTTATGAAGGAGAAACAAATAATTTCGTTCTCCAAGCTAACTCTGATTCTTATGAAGATTCTTTCAAGAGAGAATGGTGGGACACTCGGGTTAGACCAATGTGTTTTGACAACTGGATCTCTTAATGAAATGAGCAGGAGGTCCAGGGATGACAGCCCTGGACAGCAGACAGCTTGGATCAATAGGCATCAATCTTAGATTAATTCTGGTTCCTTAACTCCACCTCTGTGTTTTGTATTTATCAAGCTTCTCATATGCAGCTGCTCTAGGCACCACCCTCACCTTTGCTGCCCATTTATAAAAGACCTACAGATCATATTATTACTGACTCCTCTCCAAATGCCAGTTAAAATAATGCCGCCAAAACCCAGGTCTGATAACTACCAGGCTCTGCGCTCCTCCACCTTGCATTTGGACAAGAAATCTGCAGACAATACCAGAATTTGAGACACACTGCAGACTTATGTGTCCCATCATCCTTCTTTGATGATAAACAACACTGGGACAAGTGTACAGAAGAGACAGGAGTATCGTGCCCTCCAAGATCTCTTCAGCGTCCTGAAATTTGAGACTCAAGTATTTTCTGAACCAAGTTGTTCAAATACTTACAGTGGGTTCCTCTTGTTATCCATAAGTGTTCCTTGCACGGAAATAGAGCCCAAAGTCTGGAGACTGTGTCTGTCTTTCCATGAGGCATCAGGAGCAGCCCACAGGTCATTCTCACAGGCATTGAATTCAAAAGCTCCTGCACATACAAGTCCCACTGAGGCAAATGGCTCTGTCCACGGTACCCAGAGCAGTGATCTGCCTGTCACACACCCACATATGGGACCTCTTGGGGTGTTGGAGTCCATTGGTGCCTTCTGGCTGACCAGGAAGACAGATTTGCAAAATTTCAACTGGTTTTCCATGCTTTCCTGAGGCAGCTATTAATACACAAATTCAGAAATATGACTAGATACTGGGTTCAAAAGCGCCTCATCCTAAATCTGCCCCCTGCAAAGGAAAGTTTCTACCTGCAGTGCTTTGGAGAGAAAGAATACTATTGGAAAGGCATGCAGCTGTTTCAGTGACAGGCAGGGGAAGAATGGAAATCCTAGATCTGAAGCCAAATTAAAAAGGTACCAAATTGAATCCCAGCAGCATTACATATGCATTTGTGGCTCTAATTGGTTTACCTCCTAAAGGATTTAGACACTTTTCCTATCTCCATTTAGAGATGATTTGAGATATTCTGCACAATTATTCTTTGTAGGATGCAGAGAAATTTCATGATTCTCTGCAGTTTAAAAAAAAACAAACCAGGAAATCCCTCTTCCATTTTCTTTTTCTCACAAGTTGTTCTGGATATGTGCCTCATCTGTGTCCTGGTGTTAATGCATTGACACTTTTTAATTGTTTTTTCCAGTTAGAAAAGTAATATATTATAAAGATGAACACAATTCACTTGAAGTCGTCCCCAGCATATCTGGTTCTTTACCTCTGCGTAATAAAATATTACAGTTTGGTCATTACCACTGTCTCTTACTTGTCTATTTTTGTGCAGGTTACCTGGGGACATCCCCAAGCCTTTGCTTTCTCTTACCCGATTTAGCCCCAACTTCAGCAGTGGAAATTCTAAGGATTAGGGAAGGATTTTTTTTACACATATCAGCTTATGACATAACTTACAATTTTCATCAAGCTTAATTCAGAAGGAAATGCAAAATAAGCCAATTACCAAACTTCTTCCCTCTCTGAAAATTTCCCATTTCACAAGAATAGAGGAGTCTAACATATATAAATATTGATTAGGAGACTTTGAAAGAATATTCAGACTACCAGTAGACAGATTATCTCACTATAGGACAGTCAAAACTACACAGTTTTATAATTTACAGATTACTCTGCCTTGTGAGGCTCTAAAATCTTTTATGCCAGAGGCCTTTATGAATTCAAGACTGAATATATTCAGTCAGTTTTTTAGGAACATATTCAGAGTTGTCAAACTGTAAAGGCCTCTCTCAGATATATGGAAACAAGGTAGAGTGTGGGGAACAATAATTAAATACTGACTAAAAAAGGCATTTAATGTGGAAAAAACCCCCAAACCACCGGCTGTTAGTGTTTAGTGCAAGGACATAGATTTGGCTAGAGTCAGCAAAACCATGAGAAGGCACTGAACTACTGAGGAGAAAATTCATTTAGCTAAATTTAGGACCTCCTCAAAACGATAGAAACTCCCATTAATTTCAATAGAGCCAAGATTCCATGCAGAGCTCCTAAATTTAGTACAGAAGTTGAAACATTTATAATTAGCAAAATGGGAGTTCTTAAATGGTGGGAATGGCTTTATTTACTTGCTCACTTTTATTTCTCTGTAATTTGAAC
Source organism: Hirundo rustica (assembly GCF_015227805.2). Classification (NCBI taxonomy): domain Eukaryota; kingdom Metazoa; phylum Chordata; class Aves; order Passeriformes; family Hirundinidae; genus Hirundo; species Hirundo rustica. The sequence continues at coordinate 25,635,208 of NC_053450.1, read as the reverse complement.
CATCATTCATTAGGGGAATGGTTCATATATTTCCCAAGTTCTTTTCTTAAATTTTCCGAAGATTTTTGAGGGAAGATTCCTCAAGCCTTGTACAGCTGATAGGATTTTAGTGCACTTCTTGAATCAATAAATGGTAAGCTTCCTTCAAAAATCTGTTTTGATTTTCAAAGAGCTGACGACAGGCTGTTCCCTGCACTAAAGCAGAAAAAGAGGCATACATCCTTTGTCAGTGTAAGAAAAATGTAGATCTACATTTTCATTCATTCATGCCTGGCTTCCACCCAAACACCAGAAAGGATTTCTTGTTTCCTCCGTCAATTGTAAACCGGAACGAGCTTGTATCTTGTTCCTCTTGAGAAGGCAGCTGTCAGGCAAATGGTTTCACAAAAAATAATGCTTGTGCATACTCTGCACTCAGCTCTAATCTGTACGTCCACAAACTGTAAATTGTGCAGAACTGGATCTCTGTCAGCTGACTTCTTGCAGGCAGAGCTGTTAGCTTCAATTAAGAAAGTACAAACACAAACACCAAACCTGCTGACTGGTCTGTATGCAATTTCACCTTCTTTGGGGCTTTTATTATTTGGGGGTGGGGGGGAATGAAGGTCTTGAATGGTTCAGTGAATCTTCTCATTTCTTGAGCCAAGTGATGTCAAAGCCTAATTAGGTAGCTGTGGAACTTTGATAAGCTTAATCCTGGAATTTTGTTAGGAAATCTTGTGACCCTGATAGCAAATTCTTAAAATACCCTCCCACCTATTCTAAACTATATGTAAATCTCAAGAGATTGTTCAAATGAAGGGCAAACTTGCTTACTTTGTAAAGGCCTTTAATAGTGGAAATGTGGTCTTCAGATCTGGCTATCAACACTGCTTAAGTAGTGATGTCTATGATGTGTTCCTCCTTGCTCTTACCCCTGGTTGGAAGTGAGCTGAGCCATTGGTAGCTGAGCACTTATGAAACAATCAAGACAAGTGGTATCTTATATTTACACAAGCAGCTAATCATAATATTTGTCACAATAAAAATAAACAAAGTGTGTATTGAAGAATGAATGAGAAGACTGTGCAGAGATCTGTGTCTCCAGCAACACCCAATAATGCAAATCTTGAAGATTATGCATAAAAAACAGACATGATTGGCTGATGTCTCTTTTTGTATATTATCCTCCTGGATATTGCTCCTTAATTTACTCTCTTTCCTTATCATAATTTCACCATTGTAAAAAACAAACAACAACAACAAAAACCCACAAACAAACAAACAAACAAAACAAACCCAACAACAACAACAAAACCCACCAAACCCAAACCAAAACTGTTTAGAGATCCCCAGAGTGGAAAGCTGCATATATGATAATTTATATTACAGTATATAAATTCTCCAGCAATCTGTTGTTTTGCTGAATGCACTATTTTGGCCTCCCCAACAACCTGTGTCAGAATTCCACCTTTATCCCATGTGATAGACAACATTTTTGATTATTCAAAATGCTACTTGATACCACCATTTTCAGAAAATCTGAAGTAATTTTTTAAAAAGTTTATCTCATACCAATTCTCTGTGAGAAAGAAGGCATCTTTCCAAGGAGCTACTGATTGCCTACTGGCATATAACTCGAACAAGGTGTATTGTGAAATTGATCCTCTTTCTAATTTAGTGCCTGGCTACCTCTAGGATATACCTAATTTGGGATATCATGTGCTACTAAAATAGATTCATAAAGAACTGTCTCAAATATCTCACAATTCCTTCTACCTTTGGTCACTATGCTTGCCTACTTTGTCAGGGCATTCAGAAGCTGCTGAACAATTCTTTCCTTTGCCATGGTAAACTGAGAAGAGAAGCCTCTGGAAAGGTCTGCTACATGCTGACTTGGGAAATGAGGCTTTCAGAAGTTCTCTTTGTCCTTTGCTCATCACTCACTCATCCTGCTTTGCAGAGCATGGCAAGTGGTTTGTTGTTGTTGTTGTTGTTGTTTTTTGTAAAGTGATAAAGCAGGGTTTTTTTTGTCATTCTATCCTTCCCTGTATGCTTCTTTTAGTAGAAAAATAATCCAGTAGGAGAAACAAATCTCTGCATGAGTTAGCTCCTTTTAGCAACATGGCTGAAAGGACATCTTCCCTTTTTCTATTTACCCAAATGCTTGAGAAAATTTACATTCTCAAACAGAAGTTTGTTTGTTCTTTGTTCTTTTGTTTACCTTTGTAGAGAGTCTTCAGTAGTTTTAAAGCTTAGTTTTGTAATTCTAGTTTCCGTGTACTAAATAAAATGAAATCCCCAACTTTTGTTTTTACTCCTCTTTTTCTAAGGAGATAAAATTCCTTCAATCACCCTAGGATAACCGCTCAAAAACACATACAGAGTGTCAGTAGTCACTTCTAATAATCTTGGGTTTGTATTTAACAGCATATGCCATAAGTGGGTGTTGAATATTCCTGGACAGGTGAGAAGTACTGGTACAATACCTTGCTATCCTTGGCCAGAGTCACAGGAAGACAGAAAGCACTCCAGGCAGATCCTCAGTTAAACTTCCCAACTAGGATGGGTATGTGGCCCTGCACAGGTTGTGTCTTATGCAGGTTGGCTCAGCCTTCTATTTTAGATAACTAGAAAGAGCCAGATTGCCAGATTTGAAGGCAGCACTTCCACCCTATCTATCCTCTGAAGCCTCCAACACTCTTAGGATGCTTGGAGAGAGACCATCCTGGATATGATTTTAGGTCTAGCTTTTCCTCTTCTGAAAAGTTTGAGTGGATTCCAAAGAAGCTGTGCCTTGTCCTTGTGGTTTGTGGCTTCCATCTACGTTAAGTCCAAACCAAACATTGGTTTCTGAACCAATGGCAAGGTAGAGAAAGGGCAGAATCTCTGCTTAGGATACTGACTGCCATCTCCTGTCAATGCAGCTCTCTCTGCCCATGGCCACACAAAGAAGTTCAAGGATTGTAAGTCCAATATCCAGAGAAGGTAGAGGAAGTAGTTAGTTACCCATAGATCACTTTTCATGAGTGGAAGACATCACCACTTGACCAGTAAAAGAAAGGAGGACAGGTTTCTTAGTCAGTGGTTTTACAAGTTTTATAAAACTTTTGTTGCCAGCGGGGTTTCCCTGAGGCGCTGTGATATTCACAGGAGGAGGAATTTGATTGTCTGTTGCTTAAGGAGCATCTGCATGCCTAACCAAGATGCAAGGAGTATACTATTAATTGGGAATGGTCACTAGCACATGCTGACCTCTGAGTCATCCACAGTAATTATCTCCAGAAGTGTTGTTCCTTCAAACCCAGCCTGTGTTGGGCTGTGTGATGGACAGGACACAGGCTTGTTTCTTTTAAATTCACATTCCCCAAAAGTGGGTGATACATTTCTGAAAGGAGCAGAGAGAGGCACTGCTTAGCTGATATATCAGCAGCAGACCTGATTCAGCCCATACCAGGGATGTGCACGTCTCAATTCCAAAAGCTGTTCTGTATGGACACAGAACTAGCAGAATGTTTCAGACCTTGCACTTTTAATTGATGAAAAATCTCCTACATCATGAAAGTGATGGTGTTCCTGTTCTTGCAGACAGAGGATAGAGGCATCACATGTCATGGCATCATGTTGCCTTTCCACAGTTACCATATGCTTTGTCATCACTTAAGTGTCCTGCTTCAGAGCATGGTGTTTTGTCAGAGGATGAACCTGGAATTCCCACCCCTATGAATGCAGACAATGAGCCTGGTGGACTAGGATGCTCCTAAAATGAGTCCTGTTTCACCATGTAAGGATTTACATATCTCAAGGGATTACATTGCAGTGATGGGTGCCGCAGATACAGGCTAAAGATCCAATTACACCAGGAAAAAGGGGTGCATCCAGTCTATAAAGCTAGATCTGCTTGCTTCCTTTAAGGAAGGAGAGGCACAAAGATTCTCACTGTAGACCTGTGGGCTAGTATATTTCAGAGATCACTCATTCCCTGGTACATTTTGGAGCAGCTGGAAATCTTTCAGGACAAAGCGTGTGATGATGATAAGCATTCAGAAATACAGATGTGTGCCCTACCTACCTTCCTAAGACCCCAGCTGGCAAACTCCACAGCTGCTGTCTTCATCCCTGCTCCTTAGGCTCTTAAGAACCCAGCACGTGATTTTGGCTGGTTCTATGGTGCCTCTGGAGGTCCAGATCCACAGCTAGCCTCCACTACACAGACATTTCCAACACGTGAACTCTTTTTCAAACCAGATTTACAGAATAATTCCTCCTTCCACTGCCAAACCGTGCCTTCAGTCTGATGAAGTGTTTCATATACTTCCACTTGGGAAAAAAGCCAACAAAAAAACACCCCTCCAACTTCCTTCTTTTTTTCTTCTGGAATATTTATGGTAAAACATTTTCTGAAGTTCTCAGCACTATCTTGAAGAAAACACATAAATGCAGTAGCCTTTTTCCTTTCCCTAGGAGTGGAAAATATTCTGCTGCTGCCCATATATCCTGCAGGAACACATTGCCCTGTGAAGTATGCTTATACCATGCCAAGGATGGAGCGTAGATGAACAGATTGCCTGATTTTGTTGAGCCTTGCTCAGATTTTCAGAGGAAATATTCTTCTCTCAAATACAAATTTCATTCATAATTTCTTTTTCTTGCTCATGTCAAGTTATAACAGAACTGTTTTTAGCCACGATCTTCATGCAGAGCTGATGGTTTTACCAAGTTTGAGCAGTGGAAATAAATTTATTTTTGCAGTCTTTAGTAAGAACTGTGTTTTGGTTAGAAACCTTAATTGTCTGATGACTTCCTACAGTTTTTCCTGAGGATTCAACAAATCTGTTTCCAGCTGCTGTTTAAGTTTCTCTTAAATTCCCCTTTCTCCACATAACTTGTAACTTTGCAGTTTTGAGGTTCTGCTGCTGACCTATAGTTATACTCTGGCTGAGGTTACACTTGAAGGTCAGTGGAACAGTTCCTCATGTGCATTGCAAATGCATACCTATTAGGTAGTGTTACCTGGTAATCATTACACTAGCTCATTTCTGGTTGTTCTCGTCTCTCAGAGGCACAGAATGATTGAGGTTGGAAGGGAAGGGACGCCTGGAGGTCACCTGGCTCAATCCCCTTGCTCAAGCAGGGCCACCTAGAGTCACTTGACCAGGACCATGTACATACAACTTTGGAATATTTTCAATAGTGAAGTCTTCACAGTCTCTCTGGGAAACCTGTGCCAGTTCTCAGTCACCCTCACAGTGAAAAAGTCTTTTCTGATGCTCAGAAGGAACTTCTTGTGTTTCGGTTTGTGCTCATTTCTTCTTGACTCCTGCAATTCAAACTGTCAAGCTCCTTATATGATACCCAGAGTGGTTTTGTTCTTTTTTGAGAAACTTCCTGTAATCATCCATAGCTCTCCTTAATCCGCTTTCTTGGGTTTGAACTTTCTTCAAAGCTAATTCTGAGGATAAAATTTTGCCAGTTCTCAACTTCCATCACATTTAAGGACTACCACATTTCAACCAAGAAATTGTTCTACTAAGGCATATTTACACTGAAACTGGAGCTCAAAACACATGTTAAAACATGAGATTTCTTGACTAACAGTCACTAGAAGTTGGAATGAAAATAACAGCTGTGACTGTTCTGATTTAATAAAAGCCTTAATGCTGCTTGCTTTTGCATTTGATGCTCCAAGAAACAGATGTGCTTTGCTAATTCCTACTCTGCCCTGTTGTACCTGCTGCAGCTCTGGATTTGGAGACACTATGAGAAAGAGCAAGATCAGAAGACACCTAACATAGGGTGTATCTATCGGGACAGAATTTCCCATTAATTTTCAATATTCTGAGCTGAACCATGAGTTTGCGTACTTGTTTGTAAGGCACTCGTCTATGCAAATTCCAGGTCAGCACAAGTAATTATTTGGGGGATGTAACAGGCTAATTTATTCCTGTGCATGTTTTATTTTGTCCCCATTTAAAACCTCACATAATTCTTTTACATTAAAACCATTATCAGATTTCTGAAGTTAATGAGACGGAGAAACTAGAACACAGCAAATTTTCTTCCACTGACTTGGAAAAATGTAGTCATTAAAACAAAAGGTATCACTTGTTATTCCATGAGTCTAAAGGTTTTTTGTTTGTTTGTTTGTTTGTTTGTTTATGAAAAAATATAATGATGGTGGCATTAGACACGGAATGACAAATTTCAAAGGGAATTGAATGAATGTTAGTGATATCTGATATCTGAAACTTTGACTGAGGTGTTAGAGATCTCTGCTTTTAATATTCCCTCCAGGTTTAGAAAGGGATGAATTCTGGGTAAAGCACCAGGCCTTAATAGCAGGTTACCAGCTGTGATGCCAGATGTGGTTTGGTGCCTGTGAAATCTCTTTGCAGCGTCACAGCTCTACTACAGGTAGGCTGGTGTGATTGACATCCCCAGGGATTCAGGGCAAACTTCTCTGGGCAGCTCCATGCAGAAGTCATTGCTGGAACCAGAATACAAGTTCCTCTGCACCTCCTCAGGGCTTAGCTCAGTAGTAAGCATATAGCTAGCATGCATCTATGGACAGATATGGAGGTGCAGATATATCCTAAATTAACTCATTTTCCCACAGAAATGAATATTTAATATGTGTGGCGATGCAAGAAGTGTTTTTTTAGGTTTTTATAAGAAGTTTATGTTATGGTTCATTTCACTGTATCCCCAATTCTGTAACCCTTTTGTGTTTTCTGTATAATAAGGTGTTTTGTATCAGTCCTCTCCTCCCACCCCCCACCTATTTGTGTCCATCCCCTCTGCCCCACCCCTGCTCTAGGGCAGCTTGTCTATCACTTTGAGGAGCCCTCCCAGGTTGTGAAATCTCAGGGAGAGGGCTTCAGGTGATAGGTCCCCTGGGGGGAATTCTTTTCCTCTGGAGGTGGTTGGTCAGAGGCTTGGGGGTGGGCACACCTTGTTACCCCCTGAATCCCCTGATTTGTTGTCTTGTTGTAACCTCCCTTGAACTCCTCCCCCGCTTATAAGGTGGAGGAGGGAGATTCAAACTCTCTTCAGCTCTGGGTCTCTGGCCTCTCTGGCCTGAGGTTTGGACTGGCTGCGGACTTCCTGCAGCCTGGCCTGAATAAACATCTTTTAACCTACAAAGCTAATAGCCAATCTTTTCTTCCACTGCTGTTGCTGTCACGACACTATTGGGTCCAGCTGCTGCTGAGAAGCCAACAAGCAGGTAAAAATAACCTCTGTGCCTATCCAAACTGGGAACTTCTGTGGCTGTGCTGACAAGAGCTAGCCGGAGGTCAGCTCCTGCCCGGTGTGGGGACAGAACCAGACACAAATGTGTTAAAAAATAATCAACATATCAGGACCAAACAAGCATTAGCAATGGAACAGACTAGGGAAACTAACATTTTCAACTCTATATCCAGATACTATAACCAAAGTAAAGCTGGCCTTTACAATTACTGCATTAGTTACTTGAACTCAAGGTACTTGGAAGTGCTGCAGAAATTTCTGGGAGGATGCAGAGTGTGTAAACACTGTCATCTCAGTGTGGTGCTGAAACACCTGAGCTCTTCTTAAACCCCCTCCCTGTGGCTAAAGGACTTGGCTAAAAGCAGGTCTATTGACAGTGTGCCATTCCTCACCATTGGGAATGGGAATGATGAGCGACCCTGTGTCCCAATGGGAAACCCATCACCCCCACTGGCCTTGCTGCCCTGCAGATCCTGCAGGCATGAGTGGGAATCTGCTGTGCAGGAAGCTGTCCTCACTGTGGAAGTGGCTCCAGTTGTCCATACTTGAAAGAAAGTTCAAGAGAGGAAGTATTTCCCTCACTTGTTACGTTTGGAGAAATAGCTATTTAAGCTCCTTAAATGCCAGTTGATGTCTTTCTTTTTCTAGATTTTCAAAGATTTTGATTCTACATGGTAAAATGACTCCAAAACCCACAAAGATTTGTTAAAAAGGGAAAGGTTCGCTGTGAAAATGCTGCTAATGAACTCCTCAAACCCAACATTTTAACAAGCTCCAGAAAATGACATTTTATATGAAGATAGCATGAATTTGTCTGAGTCACTTTATCTACTCGTCAGTACCAGACTATAACAAGCACCAAAATGAAAATTTGCTAGCAAAATTTTAATTGTAATTGAATAGCCATTTTAATTTAACAGATGTTGACTAGATCTAATACACGTTTTACAAACTTAAAATCTTGAAATGAAGAGTCTCATTAATTTAGAGAGATGAGTTTTATTTTGTACAAATAAGAACATCCCGGAGAGCAGATGAAAAAAAAAAAAAATTTAAAAGCTCATCTTCACCAAGTCTAACATCAAATCCATTTTTGTTTAACAGTTTATTAAGCAAAAGGGAGCTAATTTCTGCATGTGTCTCCTTAGAAACTAATACTGTTGAGCTCATTATGCCTTCTCTCATATCAAAGATATGAAGAAATCAGCTCTGTTTGGGTGTTTTTCTGCTGCAGGGAATCTTAGCTGGACACCTGGGATTCTGTAGTGTTTTATTCATTTTAATACCTTACTCTTTAAAATTTAAAGACATTTTAGCAAGCTGCAGCTACCAGAATGTTGTAGGAAACAGGCAACAGACATTGCAGCTATTTCTTCAAAAGGCCTCTATTTAAGTGGCTTTTAGAATCAGGGGTCTTAATTTCCTTGAGCTCACTCACAATTCAAATAAACTCAAAAAATTGGACCTTGCTCCCTTATTTACAGAAACAGCATCTGAACTTGTATTCTTTGCAAGAATTTATTTACTCAAGGATTTTTTGTCAGGCATAATCCCCACCTTTCAGAGACTGAATTTCATCTAACTTAATGAATGCATGAACTAAATGGCTCTTTCAAACCTTTAAAAAGCAAAAGCCTATACTAAAATTTAAAGAAGGTATCTCAGACCAGATTCCAAATTCCAAAGAAAATGAAGAATTCCTGAAGGAGAGACGTATTGAGTACAGGGATTCTTTTGTTTATTATCCTCATGCCTGTGGGGAAATGAAACATTTTAATTGTGTCTGAAAATTTGTTTGCAAACTGCTGACCTGAAAGGATTGCCCTAGAAATAATTTGTTACAAGCTTCTTGGTGAACTACTGTGTGAACTTACACACAGACATCTGCTGCTGCTGGAAGGGGAATTCAGAGACTTGCAAATATTCTCCAAAATCTAAATTCTGATACAAAGCTTCTGCAATATTCAGTGCTGGAATCCCTGAGAATCATAATTAAGTGATATGACACACCTTCTGAGTGAGGCTGCAGGAACTGGTTCTTTGGGGCTCAGTATACTTTACTATCCAGAACAATATACAAACCACAGATTCACGTAAGAGAAATCCCCAAGAGCAGGGTAATGAAAGCAGTTTTACAGGTGCTGTGTGTTGCTGGAGCAGGGAAGAACATCCTGGCCCTGGAATCATAATTCTAGATGTTGAAAATCTTATGTGACTATTTGCAAGACTTTGTAAACACAGACGGGAGATAAATAAGTGAGCTCCTGTGTCTGACGAGAACTGTATAAGGAGGAACTGGGGAAATGTAAAATCATTACATTTTTCAGAAGATGAAATATATATTTGTTTTCTTCCATGAAACCATGGCATTGTTGTGTAACAAGAGGAAAGGCAGTGGCTTGGTCTTGGTCATCTGATGGGCAGAAATATAACTGCTTTTTCTTGTGCTCTACAGCAAGGTCTCCATGCACACAGACCAAGATGGAAAACCCGTGTGGGTCAGAGGCATCTGGTTTATGTGACACATCTAAGAACTCTCTGCCAGCCATGGGAAAGAATGTGTGCAGATACTCTGATAGGAATTCCTGGGAATATGGCAATTTTTTGCCAGACATTAGAGTTCCATGGTCTGCTCCTAATCCCTTCCCTTCATAGATTAATGATCATACTTCCCCACAGACTTTCCTAAAGGTAACTCCAGTGTGTATTGTGCAGGAGTAGATTCCATAATCTGTAGAGAGTCTGGACAAGGGGATACCTTGGGAGGAGCTGCAGGAGAGAATATGAGAGCTCTTTCTGCATGCCCATCTTGGAGCATCTGCTCCTCATGCAAGCTCTGTCTGGGTAACCTGAGGAGGAATAAACTTGGTGTTAAGTGTTACCAGAATGGTCTTGGGGTTTTTTGGCAGAGGGCTGAGATGCTCTGTGAATGGCAAACTTAAATGATGGTTCTGCATTTGCTACACTCTCGGCCACCAACAGTGATCACTCTGTGTGCCATGCACCAGTTAAGAGGGAGGATGGGCTAGGCTGAGAAACCACTGAAACCCTATGGCTAAAAATTTTGCTATGGAGCTGGGTGGAGAAAGGCATTGCCCACTGAGGCACTGCAGGTGGAGCAGGGAGAGGTTGTTGCAGCATGGCATCAAAAGCAGCTTCCCTGGGCTCAGAGCTTCTCATATGTGTTCATTTCAATGTACTTGCTTGCTCTGAGACTGTAAGAAAAATACACAAAGCCCCCAGAGGACTCAAAGCTCTATCAGAAATGTCTTCATGCAGGTTGCAAATTTCAAACTTCTTTCTCTGCTGCAGAAGCAGTAGCAAAGATACTATGAGGAGAGCTTCTGCATTATCTGCTAAACTGAAACGTTATGAAAGAAATGTTTGATTTCAGTTTTAGAAAGAAATATCTGAACACAGAGAAAACCTCCCACTCTAAACTATCTGCATTTTTACTGTTACAAAAAATACATTACAGCTTTGGGTAACCTGATAGCTAAGCCCAAACTATAACTCTGTGGTCAGGGACATCTCCTCCCTCCACAGCCCGATGAAAGTAAGCCCTCAGCAGTTGTACAAGGGCACAGAGCAGAAGTTGCCACACCTTGCCATTGCTCTGTGCAGCACTCCTAGACAGAAATCTCAGACCCAGCAGCAGGATCCAGCAGCTTGATTAGTTCTAAGATGGATTGTATAAACTGATAGGCAGAGTGGGCACCACCTGGTAGTCTGCAGGAGCAGGTAAGTGGATCTGATGACTCAAGGGCTTGTGAGGACCTGTGTGCCTATATCCCTGTCTCATCTCTGCATCTTGGAGACATTCTCAATGCAGGGCTCTTGTTCTGAGAAGCCTTCAGGCCACCTCTCTAGGGATACAGCTCAAGGAGCACCCTCGAGGGCCATAGCTGTCCAAATTTCCATGTAAATATATTGGTTTATACAAGTCACTCTCACCAAATCTGCTGCTTTGCATGGTCTCTCTTCCTCCTTCTGCAAAATTAAACTGTTTTGATTTTTGTCCTAAAACTGCAAAAACCTTTTTTTTTTTTTTTTTTTTTTTTTCCCAAGGAGATAATTTTCTCATTTCCCTTGAGTTTGGATAAATTTTCTTTATTTTCATCTACATCAGGTCCCAGGACACATACTGGTAAAACACTTCACCACACCTACCATAACTGGTTCCTCTGTAAGACACGTGGGTGTTACAGAATTAGACAAAAGAAAGTAAACCGGGGCAGTTTAGCTGATAATGCTGTTTCCCTGTAAGGTTACAGAATGTAGCAATGTGTCCTAATGAGAGAAATATCTCCTTTATCAAGGGAAAGCTATTTTTAACTGATTCTCTTAATTGACTTGCAGTAACTCCTTACATGGAGCAGTGGATATTGAAATATCTCAAAATCTTCTCTAACTTCCTGCAAAAAAACTCTATTGGTCAAGAATATCTATAATTTTTGTGTGCTAAATCGAAACTAAAAATTTGGATTTTGGCTTTAGTTCTGAGTCACTGTAGCATAGTATGAAATTAAAAGAAAGGGAGGAAGAAAGAATTTGCCTTTTTTAACTTACTGTCCATTTTGCTCTCCCTGGAAAGCTGTGTGTGGATGTGATATGAGAGAAAAAAAGGTGACTAAGGGTCCCAAAAGGGTCCAAGTAAAATGTGAGTTATGTTCTAATTTCTGTCACATCCATTCTGATTTTGCTATGTGATGGGCCACTTGTTTTATCTCTTCTCTATAAGAAGTCAGTGAATACCTGAGAATCCCTATAAGCTGAAGTCTTCCTGATCCTTGCAGGGGGATGCAGAGAGGGAGAAGAGAAGATGGAAAGTGGGAGGATACAATGGGAGAGGTTATTTTCTATGTGTTTCTGAGGGGTCTTGAAAAATCCACCTCTGACCAAGGAAACTGAGGTTAAAGAAAGATACTCACCACTCCTGTTCTGTCCCAAAACACCCTAAAGATGATATTCCCCAAGATGTCTGAAACGCCTGAGGGGAGACAGGCCCTCTTTAATCATGTTTTCGTGGTCACCAAACAAAGATGCTGGGTACTAATGGGCTGTCTACCCTTGATATTCAGGCATAGTCTTCTCATACAGTGAGACTTTCAGGCACTGAAATGCTTCCAAGCATTTCCAAGAAGCAGAATATCTCACAGTGTTTCCTCTGGGACATATAGTTCTGCATTTTCCTTACTTCAAACTGAGCCTTGAAGTTATATTTTAGTCCTATATGATCAAGAAAGAGTTTTTCTCTGCATGAATTTAATCTTGAGTTCTACTGATTTGCAGGTAGTGAGAAAGGCTTTTTCTTTTTTCTGCACAGAGGACTTACCTTGCAACATACAACAGAGCAATTAGTGTTACAAAGAGTTAGGCACGTAAATTCAATCCCCTAGATAACAAGTACATATTAGCTTCATGGTTATGAATTAGGTGTGGTTTATTTATAGAAAGCCTGGCCCCTGGACAGTCACCAAATGTAAAAGCAACCTGTTCTGTTCAAATGCTAAGATGAAGAAAAAAAAAAAAAGTCAAAGTGGGATATTGCTGTCCACTTACAGTCCAGGAAGTCCTTGCATCTGATCTGGCACTGATTATTTTCAAGTGTCTTTGAACAATAAAAATAGACTCTTTAATTTTGATGTGAGGTTGCAATGCAGAACTAACATCAGAAGATTGTACTGAGCAATCTGTTCTCTGCAGAATAAGGCAGTACTATATAATCCAATAAGAGCTCAAGTACATAGACTTTCAGTAGTACTCAGTATCCTAAGCCACTAAACCAAGAGACAATTTTGGTGAACCTGATCTCTCAACCAGACCTCTCCTCAGAGGGTGCCCATGGTGAGGTTATCCATGGCAGGACACGGTGCCACAGCTTTTCTCATACTGCAGGACACAAAACACCTTCTCCACAACCGGGAGAAATCCCTTCCTACACAACTGGAAATAAAAAAAAATTCCTCTCTTTTAAGCTGCCCAGCACATCTTCACGTGGTATATTTGGAAATACTACTTGCATGTGGCCTCCATTCCTCTTTCCTGGGATGTACAGGACACATTTGCTCATCATCCAACAGCAGATGTGTGTGTGCCAGAGTCATGGTGCACTGTGTATCCTGCCATGGCTTCCCAAACCGCCTACAGTCACCTGTGTAGTTTTTCATAACATAAGGTTCCAAGCAATCTGTTTAATGCAGATATTTCATAGGTCTTTAAAATAAGTAGCTGGGATTTACACCATGCTATAGCTTCCATTATATATCTTGTATGCTCTGGAGTGAGACATATTGTGGAGCAAAACACATCTACAGGGTGCACCGTGCCCGATCTGCCCCATACTTAACTGTCTTGGAAAGAAAGCCAGGGAGGGAACTAAAGTACAGAAAGAGGGAACAGTCAGGGGCTCTGGAAGCCTCAGCTCTGGATTGCCACACTGCAGTAATGAAATGTGCATGCTGCACCAACAAATACAGGGTTTGGTTTTTTTTGGGTTTTTTTTTTTTTAAAAAAAAAAAAAAAAAAAAAAAAAAAAAAAAAAAAAAAAAAAAAAAAAAAGTAGTGTGTCCTAATGAGCATACCATACAATGGAAAGTACTAAAACAAAGAAATAAAAAAAAATTCCCCTCCACATGGGTACTAACCTTTTAAAATTTTATTTCCTCAACCAAACATTGTAAATTACCCCAAAATCTAAGACAAGCTGACTAGTGCCTTCCTAGAAAGGACTACATCCTTTTTGACTTCTCACACAATGAGGGAATAGCCTTTTTGCTTGTAAATAATAGACTTCTTTTTTGGTTCTTCTATTTTTTTTCCCCATTAATTTATATCTAAAATAATTAGTCAGGTGGGTGTTTTGTTGTATGCATTTTTCATTTATTTTTTTCTGTGAGATTTGCTCAAGAATACCAAGATTTTAATTGTCCTGTATTGATGCCAAGCTTATTGTTAAGTCTCAATATCATATTATTGACAATCCCTAAGCAAAGATTAAATTTAGGCTTTACATACTTTCAAAGAGGACACCTTTATATTGAAGTGTAACACATAGGAGCAGAAAGAGCTTTTTCTTTCCATATGGGCATATAACTCTTAAATTATTTACATTTAAAAGACAGTGCATTCTGAAACTTGCAATGATAACAGAAAGTTTCAAGGAAGATAATTCCAAGCAAAGTCTTTTCTCAGTATTCTAAATCATTTAGATAACGGAAAAAATTATATATTTTTTTCCTAGAAAAATATATCTCTTCAGATAGATGGGAATGGTGATTAGTTTTGCAATGATAATGAGACCAGTAGTACAGTTCCTAAGGGTATGAAATTTCACCTGCTTTTAGAGTACAGTGATTGCAGAAGAGTCATAAAACCTCCTAAATCTGTATATCCCAGTTAAGTTCACATGTCTCTTAGTAAATGTAGAACAACCTTTTAAAATCCCACTTCTGCTATCAGAACTCTTAAGATTCTTCTACGAATACCACACCACATCTCCCCAAATGATTTTTGCCCGAAGGAAAATTACATACAGTTTTTTCGCATCATTTAAGTGCATTAACTGAAGAGTGCTGGAAATCTGCTGCTGTCTTTTGTGGATCTGACATCGGCTACAGAATCTCACAGAATTCCAAATTGGGCGAGATTGGCAGGGACATCAGGAGTCATCTGTCCCAACACTCCTGCTCAAGCAGGGCCACCCAAAGCTGTTTGTGCAGGAGACAGCTTTTGAATAATTCCAAGGATGGAGACTCCACAGGCTCTCTGAACAACCTGTGCTCAGTCACCCTGAGTGTAAACAAGTGCTTCCTGATGCTCAAGAAGGAACCTCCTGTGTTTCACCTTAGATGCTGTCATGTAGTGTTTCAGTTTCAAACCCAGCCTGAACATACTCTGATTTGAGAGATTTATTTTGTTCTCACAGCAGGGAAATGAGCAATTTCCTGATAATGCTCTCTCTCCTGCTCTTGAGGAGATCAGTTGTTTTATTGTTAGCACAATGATGGTAACTCACAGGGCCAAAAATATTGTTTGCTGTAGCATCTATCTTATGCACTCACATATTCTTTGTAAAGGCATGAGGATATCTCAGCTTTTTTCTGTTATAAATTTCAAAATATTTCTGTGAAGTATGGAAATATTTTTATCTTTACTTTTTAGTGTAGGAAGACAGAGATAAGAGAAGGTAAGTAATTTGTCAGAGGGTACCCTTTAGTAGCTGCAATAAAGGAAGACACTGATCTCGCTTCCAAGAGGTTTTCCCACAGTCCTTGCTCACAGGGAGGTTATGGCTCCTCTCCTCACTTGACAGTGGTTATGTCCTTCACTGGAAAAGATTTCATGTAGTGCTGGCCACAGAAACTTTCCCTTACATATCTGCTCTGCTGTCACTGATGATGTATGTCACCATGGTTCACTGAGGACATACTTCACGTGAGCCCGGTTTGCAGGCAGAAGTATTTTTTAACAAAATAATAATTCATTCTGAATTCTAAAGTTAAAACAGAACGTTGGTGATATTTACTTTTTATATCCAGATTATTTGATGTAACATTCAAAGTTTTTCTTTTCTTATTTACATGCATTCTGTGCTTTTAAAAAAAAAGATTAAACAAAATATTGATCCAGAAATAAATCCTTCCCATTACATAGATTTCAAACTGGAGAAACTGAAATTAAATATTCTGAGCTGTATTCAGTGAAAGAGAACAAGCACATTCTAATCTGGTGAGTACTAGCTATGGGTACAGTGGAAAATTACAACTAGACTTTTATTATGTCAAACTTCTACAGCCTTTACTAGGTAAAATCTTACAATATCAGTTCTTCTGAAAATGGTTGCATGGCAGCAGAAATTGTGTAAAGGGATGTAACAGGCTCCCTCTGCTTCAAGAGCAGACAACAATTATAACCAAAGCAGTCATTATATGAGCTGGGTTTTTTTGATGAGAACATTCTTCCTTCTAGTCTCCATCTTTATATTATAAAATAAAATGATGGCATTAGCAGGCACCTTCCTGCTTCTAATTCCTAACAACAATGTTAGACAAACTCTACTGCCTATTTTTTACCCCTAACCAGACAGCTCTCTGTGGAAATGAGTAAGATAAGAGGGTATTTATTGTGTTTTCTTTTCTCAGTGCTGATAAGCCAGATAAACTTATTGCTAGAATATGAGATGAGTCAATTGTTTCTTTAACTTCAGCTTTCATAATCCAGCAGCTAGTCATTGATTTTCAGTAGATTTGTTAGTGGTGGGTTTCTTGGTTGTTCTTGTCTGGGTTTTTCTTTTCTGGTCTTGCTTTGTCTAGATGCAGTGCTCTTCCTTCATTTGTCCCTTTTTGTCAGGTTCAGTTTCCCTTTCATACCCTGGCACACAAGGCTCTCCTGAAAGATGCACCCTGTCATAGCGGTGGGATTCTGGAGTGGTCAGTGCCCTACAGTGAATGTTGTGATATTAAAAATTTCTTAAGTTCTAGCTTAAAATCCATTGCAGATCAACATTAGAAAGTATATCTGAGTTAGACCTATCAGTTTCATCATCTTTATCAAGTCTTTAGAAACAGCATGTTGTCATTTTAAAGCAGATGATTACAAAATTATTATTTTCTGCCTTGAAAACTAATTTTTCTTTAGATAAACATATACCTAAAATAATCATGCATTACTTAAGACACTTCTGAGCATTACCTTTGTTTTATCTACCCAAAAATAGAGTGTCAGTAATACACAATAAGACATTTTAGGTTTTTGTCACCTGTACAAAATTCACAGAACTAGTATTATACAGATTAAACAAAATGACAGGCTGGAATACAATTATCAATGAGGAAAAAAAACAAGCCATGTCTTCTTTTGTGAGATACATAACAGAGATTTATGTATCTCTTAAAAAATAGACAGCATCCATTCCAGTTTTGGACCATTTTCTTGGGTTTGAATCCTTTACAGGATAAACCAGTGCATTAACTTTGTAATTCCCCTGACTGCTTTCTCACCTCCGGTCCTGAGGATGTAAGCTTGTTCCTTTCTCAGCTGTTTGTAGCAGAGGCAGAGTCTGACAGCCCCCTTTGCTCAGCCCCTGCATGAGCCAGTGAGTGGGGAGGCACTGCTGGCCCCCAGCATGTCACTGAGCTCATGCCAGGTCAACAGCGCATCGGGAGATCCCTGGAAAACTGTGGTAGCGCATGAAATGGTGTGAAAGCCTCCATTTGAGGCACTTGGCTGTGCATGCTAAAAGGTGACCATGAGAAGAGCACCACATCCATCACCACCAAGGCTTTTGCTGTTGACCTGGAGGTCCAGGCTTCTACCAGAGTTGCAACACAGAAGCAGGTAGCAATGTGTAAATATGTGTAAAGGGATGTATAGATAAATACTGTATTCCATCAGAAAACACAGGTCCTTCTTTTCCTTCTACATCTTCAGTATGCCCATATCCGTGGCTGCAGCCACCCCCCAAAGTGGCTCTGCATCATCATGAGCACAGCTCTCTTTTCTAGCAAGCAGCTGAGCATAACTTTCTTCCAAACACAACAAAACACCATCTTGTATCCACTCAGACTAAACTATTTCCCTTCTGAGATAACCCTGCTAAAGTCTTCTCATTCCACATCAGGTTCAAATCTGACTTGTCGTACTTTTGAGTCCACCCTTTAATTTCACATCTGCGTACAATTCTTCTCATATTTCCTTCCCATCTTCAAGAGAGCAGAGACTGCGCCTTCCATGTCTTTCCATGATCCTTCTCTTTAATGCCTCCTACTGGAAGCTCTTCCCTCCACCAAACAGCCAGTATCTTTCATGTGATCTCTGAGACACAATCTTTTCTGTGTGCTTTGGTCATTCCTGTTTTCATGGGGTAGTTGAGTACCTTCTAATGTGAAAGTTGTGTTTCTCATGCCATGCTTTCTAGTGGATGAAACAAAAAAAAAAAAACAAAAAACCCAAAAAAATACAGAAGAGACAAGCATATATTTTAGTGTCTTCCTTGTTACCTACCTCTTCTTTTCTAAAAATAAAGTTTTTGAAGTCCTTGTTTCTTTTAGTAGCCCTGGTGTTATTCCTCATGCTGCTTCTCAGACTTGCAATTCCCCATCCTTCAGCATGTGGGGATGACATTTCTACACTTTAAATAGCTACAACTATATATTAGCTCTCACTTTTTTCTCCCACTTCTGCTTGTCCTTCCATCTCACACTTATCAAGACAATATTAATATCTCTTATGCCAATAATTGTCTATCTAACCCATAGAGAAAGCTTTCTCCCTTGAATTCCTCTTCTTGCCTCCTTTGCTGTGTTTTGTGCTTGGTTGCTTGTTTTTGTTGGGACACAGTGCTTCCACCTTCTCCACTAAATGTTTTGGCTAAATTTGATTCTTTTGAAGCACAGTTTTAAAAGATGTGGTGGTGCAGATGTGAAGAATGACATGGATTGGAGGCTGAGGGAGTAAACTATCCTTTGTCTCTCAGGACAGTAAGCATTTGGAACTGGGCATATGCTGAGCACACAAGGGTGTCTTTATTCTTTTCATTAAAAGGAAAGATATTATTTGTACACTTGAGCAGGCATTTCTGCATATGCAGTGGGGAATGTCGCTGACGCTGAATTATCTTCAGGGAGAAATGATTAAAGATGTACTGCTGGCGTATCCCAGCTCCAACCAGCTCTGTGGTCCACTGAGCAGACCCAAGCTTGTTAAAGTGCATATACAAGACTATGTACAAAGCAGGTCCATATAACAACTAAAGGAGATACCAAGGGTATATGGCTATTATTCCATAGGTGTTACCCTGGTTTTTCTGAGCCTTTTGATTTTCTTAAATAGAGTCAGATCTTTTTAGTTATTGTACAATATTAAGAGCAGTTTTCTACCTTTTCCCACAGATGTAACATAAACAAATCCTTTGTTTTTCATTCTCTGTCCTTTGTTTGCATATTTCTAACCTGAAAACAATTGTAACTGACAATTGGTCTGGCCACTGAGGCTGAGGGGTGGAAACCCCAAAAAGCCAATCTTCTGCTAGACCCAAAAATGTATAAAAAGTAAGAAATAAACAAAGGGGTCTCTTCTCTCGGCTCTCTCAGCTGTGAGCTGGAATTGGAAGGACCTCTGCCTTGCGAAAATCTCTTGTCTGCGTGTGACTGCTTTGTGTGTCTCGGTGACACATAGGTACTGCAGAAACCCAATAGAAGGAAAATAATCTTGGAAAATTGAAATTACAGTATATAAATTATGTGAGAGAACAGGAATTTAAAATTTAATTGTTTGAGTAGGGGTGCAATGTTATACATTGAGGAAATTATGGAAGGGAAGGAGTGACTTTGATCAATGCACAACATTCTTTATCAGTATATTCATGGCAATTGAAAAGGATCCCCACCAACTGCAGCTTCAGACTGACAGTATGAAAATGCCCTATAATCACCCAAGGCAGAGACCATCCAGACTGTAACTGCTAAGAGAGTTAATAAGGAATCCAAAAAAGGCAGAAAACATGCTAATGAAGACAGGTCTCATTCCTCCCCACTTCCTTTTGTACCCTTGTCTCTCATGGGACATTATACTGAAGCTACATTTTTGGACATATCTGGTGTTTTGAAGTTGCTATATCTTGAAGTAGCTGGTTAGAAAACTCATAAACGGAGAAGCATGATTTGACGTCGTCCTCATGGGATCATCTCACTAGTCCTAGTCTGAAGCATTATTAAACAACTATCTTGTAATGCTGACTTCTATATACTTATACCCAGAAGCCATGTAGAACTGAGGAAAGCTCCCAAAAGACAGGAAAAGTACTCCTGGCTCCACACTCCAGTACCGCTTAGCTTCAAAATTGGGAACTGCATGAAGATGATACAGTTTCATCAAAGGAAATGAAAAATGCCTGGTATAAGAATAAAACTGTTTTAGGTGGGAAGGGGATTACAAAAAAGCACTAGATTAGAAGCTTGCATGTATACTTTTATCCAAACGAAGTATTAAAGGTCATGAGAAACTGGGGTCATATAGCAGAGAAAACACATTTCTGGGTGTAAGGAATGTGGAAACAATCTCCAAACTAGAAGAATCACATACTCTGGCATGCTGAATGTAAAAATACTTCAAGACAGGACAGAACAAATTTGACAAACAGCCAATTATTCAATTTGCTACACCAATGTTACTAATAAAATTTTTCAGCCATATCAGAAATGACATGTCTTTTAGAAAACTTTTAGGTACTGAAAGATAGCTGACTTGTAAAAGGATTGCTCAAGGAAGACAAAGAAGCAGCAGAAAAGCTAAGTGCAATATTTCCATCAACAGTCAATTTGTCAAAGCCTGAGTCTGGTCTTACTCCCACAGCCTTTTTTCACAGGAGAAAGAGTATGGGAACCATCTCAGTCAGAATAGTCAACAAAAGATGTTTCAGGACAATTTAAAAAAAAAAATCAATAGAGCACTGCCAGAGCTGACGGAATTTTCCCAGGGGGTCTTAGATAATTCAGATTTAAAATGTTTATGCTTTCAGTTGTGGCATATAACCTATCACTTCAATTGGCCTCAGTACAAAAGAAAAGGGAGATAGCACATGCAAGGCTAGTTTTTAATAAGAACTCCTGAGGAACCTTAGAAATTATGGACTAGGAGGCTGTGCTTTTGAACTGGGAAGATTAGTAGAAAACATAAAAAAATAACAATACTAACAGATTACATTAATTAATAGATTTAATAGGGCAGAATTAACATAGTTTTTGCAGGAAGATGTAATGGGTCTCCAGCCTGTTTCACTACCTGGAGGGCTCATTAAACTATTGCTTATCAATATTAAGGTGGTTTATTTACCAGGCTTGGATTTCAAGAAGGCTTTTGATTATACATCTCTCCAAAAAAGTTTCAGAGAAAGTAGGGTAAAAGGAAAGGCCCTCTGCAAAAATAACAGCTACACAGAAGATAGGAAAGAGGACAGGAAGAAATTATGGGTTTCAAAAGTACTGTATTGGGACTTCTGTTAATGGGTATTCTTTCATACATGAGCCAGAAAAGGGATTACATAAATTGATCTCAAGTCATAAGTATCTGTAAGTTTTCTGACATTACAAGATTTTTTAGAGTAGTTTAAAATAAAATTGATCACAAAGAACTGCAGATTATTTTGAACTGAACAGCTGTTGACAGCTGCAAAGAAATGCACTTAAAAAAAATAACTGACATTAACTATTACTCAGTCAAAAGATGGATCTTTGATTTATTGTGGGTTTTGTTATGAAAAATGTCATCTCAATACTCCTTATAATTTAAAATGAAAACACAAGGTTAAGTACCACCAGGCAATACATAGAGATCTAGCTTTTAAATGTCATTGTTGTAACAAACACACTTGATCACATTCCTGCATTCTGGATTTTGTTTATCTCCCATCTAAGATACAGTCACAGATGAGCAAGGTATGTGATCAGAGGTATGGCATGCCTTTCAACCAAGATGAACTGAAACCAGAGCACACTAAATGTAGTTAGTCTGCAACAGCTTCAAAACAAGTGTGTCAGGCTTTTTCAATGGCACATCAGGTAAGCTCATTGCCAGGAAAAAAAATAAATAGGAAAGGAATATAGCACATACAAGGCTAGTTTTAAAAAGAACTCCTGGAGAACCTTAGGAATTAATTATGGACAAGGAAGTTGTACTTTTGAACTGGGGAGATAAGTAGACACTGTAAAAAAAAAAAAGATTTTTTAAGATAAAGAAGTACAAATAAGTTTGGCAACAGATTAAATGAAAATAGAAAAAAGTGTCCAGTAAAGCTCCAAAGATGCAGGTGCCATGTCTTGCTCAGGAACAACATCTACTGTTGTTTGTGAGCAGAGAAGGTGACTAAATAAATATTGCTTGTCTTCTTATACTCAGTAAATAACCAATACCTAGAACCTCCTAGACACTCCTTGTCTGAACCCAGATCACCTATTCTTATGTTTTAAGGTGTGTGCAGAGAATCAAACTGTAGAGGACACATCTCAGAAAAGGGTGTGGCAAGGTTTCTGTAATGAAAAATGGTAAAAATCCACACAACATTTCTGGGAGCAGGATAATCACTGAGTCTAGCCCTGACTGGATGTCAGGTGACTTCACATGTTGTTATTCCAGGTGTCCAGTGAAAAGCTATTTAAGAATGTTTATACACACAAGTCATAACACACACTTGTGCAGATTATTCCCTCTATAAACATAGCAGCATTTAGTTAATAGTGGATAACTATTTTGACTACTGGACTTCAGTCCATTGTATTTAGACAGCTCCTGGCCTAATCCCTTCATGCTAATATTTGCTGCATGACATTCCTGCTCCTCATCAAATATGAAGACTGAGAAACACCTGCCACCAAGCCTTCCCTTCTTTTTAAAAAAATGTTTCTGCAGAAGACTTATTAAGCCTTATATCTGCAAGCTTTCTAAAACTCCTTCTGCTAAAATTGCTCATCTTTGAAAGAAAAAGAATTTTATCTGAATACCCACTTTATATATTCATAAACATCCCCAGCCCAAAATCAATCCTGGACCATAATCAGTTTACTTCTTTTCTCAGCCATGGACAATTTTTTCAGATTCAGAAATGTCAACATTCTGTATGGTGATTAAAACTCTTGATGGATCTGAAAGCCTCAGCCACAGACTGCAACATGCAAGTTATTGCCAAGATTTATTTTTATTTGCCTCATTACACTGGCCTCAGTTTTTGTCCTGTGATTGAGCAGTTAACTTCTGCCAAGCCACAGGTCATTCATTCCTTTATCCTCATTTGCAGGCATTAGCTGTTTGCAGGGAGAGGGGCCATATCATTTGCTGTGTCTCTCACTCAGGGAAAGCCTCATACAGTGCACAGTGACCCCCAGAGACAAGTGCTCTACCCAGGTGATCTCCTAAGTGCTGGTAGCTTCCTACAGAGAGGGAGTAGCTTATCACATTTTCAATTAGAAGTTTGCTGATAAGAGAGCTCACCAGTCTGTGGGGTCTTGAGGACTGAGAACTCACCTCTGAAGAAGGGAGCTGTGTTAGTGCTGCTGTTTGTCACCTGCTTAGACATCATCCATGGCTGACACTGCAATTTTCTGACCCCAGTTTCAGAGTTCAGATCAAGGAATCAGTCCTGGACTTAACTTTCTATTTCGTCTTAGGCTTCTATAAATACACTGGCTTTGGAAATGGAAGCAGTATAATCATGCCAAATGCTTTCCCAAAGAACATTATATTCTGCTCTTTTTCAACTATTAAAAATGATTTTCTTTTGTTTTATTTCATAAAGTAGCACATTTATTTTTAGCATGACTACAAATAATAAAACATCTGCATATGTATATAATACTGGCCTTTCAGAAATATTCAGGGATAAAACCATACCAAACCCTATCCTGGTTTCGGTGACTGCCCAGTGTTCGTGCTTCTCTCTTGCTGAAGCAATGCCTGAGAACCATCTATTTCCCTGCTAGGTGCAACACTTCCCTTGCCACAAGTTACTGACTTGGTGGCCCTTATTCTTCCAAATGTGTGATTATCTGCACTGTGTAGAGCAGTTGCATAAGGGAATAATAAGAGCAGCACTCTCTGGCTTTCAGAGTGTCATGCCTCCCACTCAGGGTACCTATTGTGAGGTGACAAATGATGGGGGGATCAAACCTTGTACCCTTCTGCTGTGTTGTGGGCAGTAGTGGGACATCTGAGATGCTGGCATGTGCAGTGAGGATATGTTTCCACAGCCACTCTTTGGAGAACTCTGTCCCCTTTGCCTTTTCTCACAAACATGAGATTTTACCTAAATTCATGTTAATCTACAGTTACTTGAGACACACAAATCAGTTGAAAAAGAAGATTCAGCAGAGTTTATATTTTTCTGGGGGAGCATTTTGGTGACAACCAACTTGCTACAATTGATGCAGTCCCTGCCACACATCTTCCTCTGAGACCAGTTATGAGAAGAGCAGGTGGAATTGCTCGTTATGCTGATGAATTTCCAAGGCAGGAAAAGCAAGAGATCCCTCGGTGACCTGGCACCGCAAATCCCCCACCTAGCGCGTGTTTCCGGATTATGTCTGAAGCAGGTAAAGCTCCACTGCACAGGTGCCAGCACAGGTTGGTATTGTGGCTGCAGATTACCAGGTTATGCAATCCTTGCTGGCACTATTTTTATGATGTGAACTAGAATTTGGCTCTGGCAGTCTGAAAGACCTCAGCGTAACACAGTGGTGTTACTTTTGGTTGCTTAACACCCTATAGTTCTGTTTAGCAGAAGTGTATAAATAGCCATGAACAAATAGACTTATGAAACTGTCACCAGCAAATTATTGATTCTCTGCCTCTTGCCATGAAAGCATTAAAAAGTATTTTAGATATTTAGGGAAAAAAGTCCCTCTTTCATGAGATATGAATGGAGTTTTCTAAAGCATTGGTCTCTACTCTTACATGTATGTTGAATACATCTGGCATGTGATTACTTTTAGGCATTCTGTACACATGTACAAACATGTTGTACAAAAGATACTTCAAATCTGACATGTATGATACATACAACACTTATATGTTGAGCTTATAGCCAGACAGTATTTTACTGAAGGCAAAAAATTCTTCATTGAGCTATACCTCTCTCAAAAAGGTAATGCCTTTTCAAAAGCAAAAGAGTTTCAAATGAAACCCTGGATATTGTTAGCATCATCCGCTTATATTTTCCTTAGACAAAATGTGAAAACTATCCTTGTAATCCCACAGGTGTTAAGAATTAATACCTGAAAATACTCACTGACAAGCATGTGGAGGGCCGGGGTCAGCTGCCGTACTGCCCGTATCAGGCATCCGACAGACTCCGAGGCTTGAAGGCAGACTCCCAGCAGCTTCTTGAAGGATAAATGGTCTGAGCCGTGACCCTTCCACCTGTCCCCAAGCCCTGAGTATTCGCCTGACCTCTCAAAAGAGCCATGAAGGAGGTAGTCCCCAGATGCTGACACAGCTCACAGAACTGTGAGTTATAAGCAACAAAGATTTGCCACAAAACTGTTCAGAGAAATAGTGATAAACTTCCTTTAATTTTGACTGCTTGTTAGAGGTTGATTTACCAGAGATTTTGCAAGTCTTAAATAAGAATTTCAAGGTTTTTAAAGCTAAAGAGTGAAGGTTCAAGCAATTTATACAAGAAAATGCATTTATTGCTATAGTGTTCTTGATCTCACAAGGTGTTAGTTTTAAAAACAGGAACAATATTTTTGTAGAATTCTAATTTCTGGGACCAGAAGTTTTGAATTTGAAGATCTGGATGATTCTGGATGACCTGGAAGATCTGAAAGATTCTAGATTAATTCATTGAGAAGTTTAAAATAATAATGATGATGATAATAATAATAATAGAATAATAATAATAGAATAATAATAATAATAAAAATAAAGCCATTCTGACACCTTCTTAAGTGTCCCAATGTGAAGTTGATCCTGGACCTTTCTGTGATGGAGGATAATACTTTTCCATTATATGTCTGCTGCTGATGTTCACCCGTGCAGCCTCTGTGCCTGTAAGTAAATTAGCAAGCATTTTCTGTGATAGGGATGCAAATGTGGGGAGGAGAAGGTGGTGGAGGTATGGAAGGAGTCTTTGGAGACCAAGAAAGCTGTAGAGAATGTAAGGACATTTCTCCCATCACGAGTCTCATAGAAAGCCTATACAAACCAGTACCCCTCATAGAGGTGAAAAATTAAACCATAAATTGGAGCAGGGCTGCCCCTCTGACTGTGTTCCTGGCAGAAATTGCTGCCTCATGACACCTAAAAATGTCCTAACATTAGAAGAGGGTTGCAAGTCAAAGTAGTAATTTCAGGCAAGTAGAAGTCCATACAGAAGCTTTTTCTGTTGCACTGTCTCTGAGAGGAGCTTTCTTTAATCGTATTATGGTAAACCCAGCATCAGGTCTTTCCCTGAGGTTGTTTTGACGAGAGAAGGGAACTGGCACGAAGACTGTATCCATGTTAATGAATTAACCAGCAGCAGAAGTGTGCTGAGGCCACTGGTGTTTGCCCTGATTGTCAGCATGCCTTTGGTCTGGGCCAGCCAGTACTTTCTGAGACATCTCCTCAGCCTGGATCTGGCCTTAGCCCAGGACCAGTCCTAAGAGAAAGCATGAAGATATTTCTGCAATTTTGTGTTCTCTAAAACACGACCCAAAACTATGGAAATCTTTTCTCTGCCTCTGGTTCTCTGCCTGTCTTTATGTTATTTTTGACTACTGTCAGCAGTTGTATTAAATAGCTATTATCCCCATAAGCATCCTGCAGATGCCAGATAGAAATGAGCTGTTAAATACCAGCCATTAAAGTATAGTTCTGTTAGATTCTTTATTCTGGACCTTCTGCAAGTCTGATGGATAACTAGACACAAAGTTATCCGTAAGTGCCTCTTACCAATGTCTCTTTACAGCGTCTTACTTTGGAAGTTACTTTTTACTGCATTATCATACTTTCTTAAAAACTCCGCTGAATTCTATTTTCTTCTCTCTTCACTTTCTCCTTTTAAAAGGAAGTATTCCAGCTTTATTTAAGGCTTCAGACCAGAGGCCAAGCTGTTGTGGAGGCCTCAGAGACACTTAGATTGGATTTTGCAGCACCTGTGGGGAAGCAAGTGCCACAGCTGGCAGCAAGCTGTGTGGGTGTGCTCCCAGCAGGAGCAACTTGGCACAGAGCAGCTGGTGAGATGGCATCACCTCAGCCCTGTGAGCTGAATGAAGTACACCTGAGTGCTCACTCACTGACATGTTACATTTCACTTCTGGATATACTTTGGATTACTTTAGGAGCTCTGGAGATGCTTGTGGAAAAGGGAAAGGACTCAAAAAATAATTATTTTTTTTTCTCTCAAAGAGTAGGCCTGCGGCTGACAAGGTGTTATTAAACACAAACTCTAAAAATATTCAAATTAGTGAAATATACATTGCCAGAAATTGGTCTATCAGGTTCTCAAGACACCTAAATGTTAAGTATGTAACTTACAAAATCATGTTGTCAAAGGTTTACCAAATTCACACACACTCACCAAAAAAAACCCAAAAAACCCTCTCTCATTTGGAGCAGCACTAAACAACTTTACATTCTTCTTATTCAGCAAGTAGATTTAATTTTGAAGGTAAAATGGGAAAGGCTGACCAAAATAATATTCAGAGATATTCTCCTTCAGGGATGTTATGGCACTGGTTGAAACTGGTGTGCTGAGGACAAAATGAGCCAGTCATTTCTGAGTGTGAGGTCCATCTCCAGTGGCATCTGGCAGGGTGGGTACCTCTGCCACAGCTGGGAGGCTTCACTGTCTTCCCCAAGCAATGCTGACAACAGTTTCTCACACGAGCAGGTTAGTCCATAGGTGTTTAGCACAAGAACTGTAGTTCTGTCCTTGTCACAGAAAACAGGTGCTTGCCCCACAATCACACAACTGTCATTTTTCTTATGTACTGCTGTGGGGGTATTTATGGGCCAAGTCAAAAGACAGTACCTGAAGAGTTACAGCAACACACTTCACTGCTAGATGTGAAAATTACAATCACTCTCACCTTTTAATACCTTTAATTGGAAATCTCAGAATTAATCCACTCTTTTTAACCCCTCTTAATGCATGCTGGATGAAATCAACCAAACAATAAGAGGGGAGCACACTGTGGTACAATTCTGATTGTATGATGTTCATTCCTTAGGTTGGAAACACACTTGGTAGTAGTCATCAATCTGCTCTCTTCCAGGTCACAGACTCAAGACAAATTCAGCATATGAATAGTCCTGTGGGCAAACATCATGACCTCAGAGTTGTATCATTCAATCCAGATGCAGTAGAAGACACTAAGATTCATAAACAAATACAGAGGTGCTTACACCCCTGTGACTGAGAAGTTACATGATCCTATGGGATGGGGGCACCTGCGGTACTGAGGAGGGGATGTCGTCCCTGAGGTACGACAGGGAGGTACTCAAGTATCTCAGTGCAACATTGGGCAAGGGATTTCTGACAAAGTGGTGGTCAGAGCTTAAAAAATTTTCCTGATTAGTTAAAATTTATCTTTGATATGCACAAATAGCACAGCTTCCTTTGAAGGCGTATCTGAAGTACACCTCAATGCCCGTATGAACCCTGTCCTACATGTATAGATCTATTCTTTAGGAGTGTGTGTTATTCTAAATCTTGGCCTGGAGTTTCAGGCTCCAGAACCAAGCTTCTGCCTTTATCCAGGATGTAGTAGAACAGTTTCAGGTTACACAAATTCGTATCTGTTAAAAATGTGCTAAAACCAAAGTCATCACATAAATCAAGGTTAAACTAAGACAGAAATCTCTCTGGCAGGTGAAAGACTGATGCTTTATTTACTAAGCCTTATAATCTTTTAACTTGCAGTTCACTGCCAAAGAAGATTATGAAAGAACTCCAACCCATATCCAAGTGTTACAAGTCTATATTTGTCTTCTGTAATGAAGGTTTAAAAAGACTGCCAAGTGTGCAAGATTACCAAGTAGGTTGATAGACAGGGAATAGAGCTGTATTTTGGAAGAGGTGAGAATCTTTGCACTTAACAGTATCAACACCAGCCTTTTCCTAGTCTTTCCTGTCATGCTATGTCTAACAGACTGAACTGAATTAGAGAGCACTGCCCAAACAGTTTAAACACAGATTTGGATTTTCAGAGTTTTGTGATAGGACACTTGGAACAATCTGTTTTTATTAATTCATTAATAATTACATTGGTTGGTATAGACACATGGGTCTCAGTGGACTCTTCAGCAGTTCATTGTCTGGGTTCAGGAGGCTGCTTAGGTGCCCTTTTGCCTGTGTTCATTGGTCAAAACTTGTGTGAGAAGATCTGGAAAAGTGTGGAATTCTAGCCCACAATCTACTTGCAATCTGCTACCCTTTTGGTAGAAACAAAATGACAGTAGAAGTCCTTGAAAACCCCCAAAGACCATTCCTATAACTGGGTTATTGGTGTGGGCTAAGTATTTTAGAGTGGACTGTGGCAGG
The DNA here is from genome assembly GCF_015227805.2 of Hirundo rustica. Classification (NCBI taxonomy): domain Eukaryota; kingdom Metazoa; phylum Chordata; class Aves; order Passeriformes; family Hirundinidae; genus Hirundo; species Hirundo rustica. The sequence goes on along the minus strand of NC_053450.1, from coordinate 25,605,963 downwards.
CTGAGGTAATAGAGAGGAGCAAGTTGCTGACAGAGCAGCTTGACTCAGCATTACCTCTAAAACAGCCAGTCAGCCCAGACTGATGCATTTTCTGAGAAAAATCACAGGTTTTTTATTATTATTTTTGAGAATCTAAGCATGGTGGACCTCCTGCTACTACTTGTAACCATGAGGAGGAATGACCGACCATCTTCTGTGAGGTGCAAAGGATGCAATTACATGTGACTACATGCACTCTCACCAAAGTGTTCTGTGGGCTAGAAAAGAAACTTAGGGATAGGTTGGGAAAGGATTATAGCAAGTATTGCTGGTAGCTAGGTAAGGTCTGATGTTAGCCCCTAAAAGAGATGTTTTCCGCTTTTGCTGTATTTTCACTGTAAATGCACAAGTAAAGAAAATAAATCTGAAATAATTACTGAAATTTAAAAAATTGGAAAATTGATTAAGATTATTGTAAGACTTCAAAACTCGATCCACCTATTCACGTGGGCTTGAAGAATTGCCATCATCTCACAAGAAATCCACCCTGTTAAATCAAATACAAACACCTTAAGTATTCAGATATCACTTTGCTATCAGGTTTCACAAGGAATTTCTGAGCCTGTGTAAAATACTCTAAAATATTGATAAATAATTTAAAGCACACAAAAGCAAACTGCAAGCCGTACCATGTTAATAAAGGAAAGGTGGGTAACTTGGAAAAATGAGTCACATCAATCCTTGTTCCCTACGATTGCAGTAGAATCAAATATCTCAGAAGTTTATAACAATGCACCTTTCCATCTTGATGCCTCTAGAATATTAATTTTAACAGCAGGAAGCCCTGTCAGAACAAATATCTGCTTCATGCACAAAACCCCCACACTGTCCAGATGCCTTATAACACATTGATTGAAAACTTATTTCCTTCCTCTTGTATTTGCAAGTATCAGACAAGGGAATATTTCCCACTTCAGCCAAGGGTGGCAGAAATTTGATTCCTTCATCTCCTTGTCCTATTCTCCACCCAACCTTGAGGGAAGTGGAAACCTTGTCTGTGAAGCGGAGGAAAAGGGTGGGAGCTGGAGCCAGGCTGCCAAGCAGTGCCATCTAGGGGTAAGCCATCGGGACAGTGTCTCCTGCATCAGCCTAAAGCGGCCAGACCTACAGCCGATGTAGGATAAGACACTCCGTGGCTCGTGTCCCTGATCTGGTTTTACAGCTCTGTAGGATGGCCTAAAAAGCCATAAAATACCACTCAGTCCTTACAGCCTCACCTCCATGAAGTCCTATAAAGAGCTCTGTAGTAGCACTTCAGTGGCATAATTAATGATGTCCTGGTTTACTAGTAATTTGCTTTTATTTTTTTAATCCTGTGTCTGCAATAAAACTGTGCTTTGATTAACACAGATCAACAAAGCCTGAGGGGACTTTGGTCGAAATTTGTGTTCCTGGCCATACAGGTAGAAAAGCAGTAAGATAAGAGATATAGTAGGGACATTCAGGAGCTAAGTGATGGCAAAGGTCACAGGCAGTCACCAGAAATACTCTTACTGTCTGTTCATGTACCTGACTTCCTCAAAAATTAAGTCAACATTTGGGATAGGATCCTGCTACCTTGTGGGGTGAAATGATGGACTTAGATCACAGCAGCAAACAGGAACCCAACACCCAGATGAGATTAATTGGGAGATTGCAGCCCCTTAAGCTGTTCCATTGCCTCACCTGGAAAGGATGGTTTTCTGCAAGACCCAGATCCAAGCACCTTCACAGACATGATGTGGAGTAAGATGGTAAAATATTAATTTTTCACAATATGAGGCTTCTTTAGGCAGATGGGTGAATGCTATGGTGTGTGTTGGGAGAAGGAGAGTTATTACAATAATCAGGACTTTATGCAGCTACCTACTATGTTTCTTAATTTGCAACATAAATAACACAAAGCTGCAAAGATGCTGACATGTTTAATGCAAAAAGCAACTTTTGTTAGGGACTAGTGTACCACAACTATACAAGCCACAGCTGAAATAAGGGTTCTTTCACTTGAGAAAGTGTGTCAAGATGCAGAAAAGATCAGTGCCCTAGGGAGTCTTTGATCTTGACATGAAAGAGAGGTTAGAGAAGAGAAATGTTGTAAACTCCCTCTTGCAACGATGAATTAATGTGAGAAGAGATTAAGTGAATAACCCAAGATTATTTAGGAAAACCTATGCCAGAGCCAGGAAACAAACTGAAATAAGAACGCAGAACAAAGTACAGACTTGGTGAAGAACTCAGACCAGAAACTAGGGGCATGTTTTTAAGGAAGACAATTTAAGCATTGGAACAGCTGACTGAGGTAGGTGGGTCTTGGATTCACAATCCTGTTCAGATGCATCACGCTTGCACAGGAACTCCTTCATAGATGCTGTGCCTCCCAAGGAAAATACTGGCCAGGGGCAAACAGTGCTTTGCAGAGGCATGGAGGCATGTGGGTGCTCACCCCCTTGCTCTGCACTTTGCCTGGGCTGGACAGGAGCTGGAGCCAGTTTATCATGATTGCCACATATGACCCTAGCCTTGAGGAATCACAAACCCTTCCTGTGCCATAACAATTCCAGATGACGCTTCCCAGATATTAAACATGCTAAAAATCAGCCAGTTACCGAGCAGCCTGGTTACAGTGGGTTAGGTACTTACTGCTAGAAGTCTTGACCAGTTCTTGCAGCAGACAGAAGCAACCACAGGTACGCCTTCACTTCACTACCTGGAGCTGATGATACACTGCCCCAGAGCCATTTCCAGCCTCATGTGGATGTGAGGATTGTCTAGGATTCCACAGGTAAAAAGCAGACCGGGAACTATTACAGATCCCTGCTTTGTACTGCTATGAAGACCTACAGAGGATGCAGAGGAGTGTGGAATGGAAAAGCTGATATTCTGAAACAAAGAAGTGAGCTGTATTCGGGCTAGCCTGTGCAGGGCACTTGCATGCCAGGCACACATCGTGGTGTCCAGAGTCTGCTGCTCCTGCTGTGGGAAGCACAGCTGCTTCTACAGCACCTCGCCACCTTTTCTCCCTTCAAATCCTTGCTGGCTGGGAGGAAGTACTGCCTTGGCATTAGTGTGTGGAAATCTGGGCCTGTGATACAGAAACTCACTGAGATTATCACAGCTGTCCCTGCCTGCAGTAAAGTACATTATTCTAAGCCACTGGGTCCTCTCCCATTCCCCAGCCTGGATTCCTGCATCACGTACCAGAAGAGGAAGTCCCATCATGTGTAAGTAATATTTGTAACTCCTGCCTGTGTGTTTTGGAGGCTCTTCAAAATATGAAAGTGTATTGAATGATTCACTATAGATATTAATTGTATTTCTACTGTAATTATACTTTTTAAACAACAGTAAATGCTGACCAATGTAGAATACATTTATAGGTAGCATGCTGTTTCTTGCTGTTTCTACTTAATTGCTGACTTAAGTAATAAAAGGTTTAGGGATAAATCACTGAAAAACGTAAGGAGGTTGTTTGAATTCTGAGGCAGACAGTTTGTGGATCTTGGCTTCTGAAAGAAGTTCATTTTGGAATTATTTTTCTGTTTGGTATCAGACTAAAAATCTTTCCCCAGAACAATTGAAAGAGGGAACTAGAATTTGCAGCCTCTCATCTGGGTCAAAGAAGATTATGCTGGGTTACATGACTATTGGGTCTTTTGAAGCTTCTATTGAATTTCAGCAACCTGAATATCTTTAACCTTAAGTTAACACAATCCTCACTTCTAGGTGAATGCCTGCACTTCTGAAATGTATGTGAAGAGTCGCTCCGTCCTCTCCTAGGGGTAATACAAAGTCAACAAGGAATGATAGCAAAAAAGAAACACAAAGGAAGGAAAAGTTCTGTTACAGTTAAAGATTTTGGTGGCATTTCTCCTGGCTATATTGCAAGTGACTTGATGGGCTTACTGAAAGAACCAGACTCCTGCAGTGGGGAGAAAGAGATAAAATGAAGAGGAAAAATTCAAAAGAAAACATTTGCAAGTGTGCTGCTACAGGTGACCTATGTCCAGGGACATATGGATATGTGGTCTCAGAAATGAGGCAGTGCCAAGCCTGTTCCAGCTCGTCATTTGTACCAAGAGACTTTGTCAGGACTTTAATGAGAATAATGACCTCAATGTGCAGAGCAGGCTTTGACTGTAGTCTGTTGGGACCTGTTTCTTTTGGAAAGAATGAAGAGGAAGGGTAGTAAAGGTTTCACCTTATGATGTATGGTTACCAACAGGTATTGATTTATAGATGTTTGTGATTTTACACAAAACTTAGACCGGTATCTCTCAAGAACATACTTCAAATAGCACCTTGTGATTGAATTTAAATCAGATGCTTTGTTAGTTTACTTTTTAATTTTTAACATTTTGACTTATGCAGAAAATTTAACATTATTAGCAGCTAAGTGTGTAGGAGCACTGTACATTTCAGACTGGAAAACCTATTGTGCTATAAATGAAAAATTAAATTGAACCATTCTTAATGGGCTTGACAGCTTACTTGGTAAGAGATTTGGTTTTAATACAGACTTAAATGCTGTGAAGCTTCGACATAGCTTAACAAGCCTTAAAGCTCATCTCTCTCACCATAATGTTAGTCTTCTCAGTTTAGGTCAGTCTCTCCCAGGGATTGTGAAAGATGAAATCACAGCTGGATAATTAAAGTATTAAAGGCCTTAGCACAATAGCAAAAATGGGATTAGAGCAAACATTGACAACTTCAGACAAAAAGTCCTAGAAGCCACCCAGGCCTAGTGAAAAGAAGACCTAAATTTTTACATCCTGCATTTTGATCTATGCCTGACTTGGAGGACTCAGGAAGGTCTCATCCTTTCTTATTTTCCCCCAGCCACATCTTGGCACCATGTAGAAGTAAGCCTGGACATGCACTGAACTCTCCAAATCACACTCCTTAATCCCCATGGGCTGGAAATTCAGAGAAAACAGAGGAGGGAGGGAAATGTGTGGCCCCCCAGGCAGGATGAGCAGGGAACACACTGCATGGGCACTGCTGCCCATCACATCTGCCACAGACGGGCAAGGCAACATCCTCCTGCCAGCACAGCTCTTACTTCTTCCCATATCCCTCCACGATATCTCCATTTCCAGCCTGATCAGTGACAGTTTGGTGTCATTTTAAACTACACAGTGCCATTCTAACACATCAGGGCCAGGGAACAGTCTCCCTGCCCCATCAACTGAGACAGGTTTGTCAGGGTTGCAGGATCTGAGGAGCACAGGACTGCATCTGCTGCTGCAAGCCCTGTTCCCAAAGAGACAAGAGTGTTTCTGTCAGGCACTTCACTGAGCAATCTGCACTCAAATGTGCATACACCTTGGACAAAAATATTCTTTATGTTACAAAGATGTGCTCAGAAATGGCACAAGTATATGTGTCCTGCTTCTGTACAAACCAAAGTCCTATCACCACACGGCAAATCTAGAACTTGTTTCAAGAAAGACAGATGACCCTGACATTCCGAATCCTTCATTAAAGGAACAAAAAATCTCACCAAACAGTAGGCTAGTACCATACCCACTACCCTAATCACTTGTTTCAGGACTGTGTAATGGTTGGGAATGTCTCTACTGCAAGCCAGTACAGAATACTTTCCAGAGCTCATTAGAGAGAGATAAAAAACATGTCAGCTGATATATGCATTGATTGGGGTTTTTTTGCACTGACATGATATTTGTTGAAAGAATTTGATCATGGTGGAATTGCACAGAGCTTTTTCCTATTTCAAACCCCTTACGTTAATGTTACAACTTTATGTGTATAAAAAGGACCCTAGGAAGAAGAGTAGAAAATTCTTTCATTTCTGTCTCAGAAGAAGATCTCAAAGACACTTCATTAAGTTGCAGGAAGAAAACATTTAAAATATATAGGGAATATACTGAGATAAAAATTATCACAAATAATCATGTTATGTATCAACTTTATAGAATGATATATGTGTACTATAGAATGTATAACATATACTACAAAACATATATGTACATGTGCTTATCTATAAATTGCACCAAAGCCTGCCATAAGTTAGACAAGATGTGACCTAAAGATTCAGATTTCCTCACACATACCTACTTTGATGTTTTGCATACTGAAAAGTAAACTCCACTCTAGTGGCTGCTGTCAGAGCCAAAGAGTTGGTCTCTTTGGATCTCTTTGGCTGAAGGTTACGCTATCTTCCATATTCTGCTGATGTGCAAAAGTACTGCTAAAATGTTAAATTCATCGAAAAGGATATGTCTTGGATATTGCAAAATGAGGAGTAAAAGAGAAGCACTCACTCGAAGTATTCTCAAGATAATTTATATATTAGTGTCTCTGGTAATAAAATTCTCTGAACATTTGTGAGTCATTGAGGAGCAAGGGGTGGAGCTTCCTGGGCTGATACTGAGTGGCTGATTATAAGAGGTCTCTGGGGAGCGAGGTGAACAGGAGTGCAGCGAGTCACTGGGGCATGGACAAGGCAGTTCGCGCAGGCAGTATTGCAAGTAAGGTGTCCTCTGTGTTGTTTGAAGTATTTCTGCTGCCTGGTTCTTTTGGAGTGTCTGTTAGTAATGGTTTCTACATGGTCAAAAACTGTGGTTGGTATAAGTGTATGCGACCAAATGGAGCCCTCCAAAAAGGATGAGTCTGTACAGACCCATTCCTGCCTGGAGTGTTTGATCTTATCGGTGGCTTCAGGGGGTGCTGTGGAGGAGGCCTGCCTATGGTGTGAACAGGTGAGTGATCTCCTTTCACTGGTGGCTGAGCTTAGGGAGGAAGTAGAACGATTAAGAAGTATCAGGGAAAGTGAAATGGAAATAGACCGGTGGAGCTCATCCTTTCCATCTTTAAGGGAGGCCTCTGACCATAAGTCTGAGGACTTACATGCCTCCTGCTCTCAGGTAATAGAAGGGCACCTGATAAATGAAGAGGAGTGGAAATGGGTCCCCGCTCAGGGAGGTAATAACAAAAACTCCTCCCCATCCCTCAGCCAGGTGCCACATCAGAATAGATATGAGGTCCTGGATCTAGAGGGCCAACTAGATGGTTTAGAAGAAAATTGTCTGCCCAGTGAGCCCCCCAACTATGATTCATCTGAAAGATGCATCACCACCTCTAACATCACGAAGAAAAGGAGGGTAATCGTAGTAGGTGACTCCCTTCTGAGGGGAACAGAGGGCCCCGTGTGCCGACTGGACCCATCCCACAGGGAAGCCTGCTGCCTCCCTGGGGGCTCGGATACAAAATATCACTGAGAGACTTCCTGCGCTGATTCAGCCCTCTGATTATTACCCACTGCTGATACTCCAGGCTGGCAGTGATGAGATTGAAAAGAGGAGTGTCAAGGCAATTAAAAGAGTCTTTAGGGCACTGGGTCAGGTAATTGATAGGGCAGGAGCGCAGGTAGTGTTCTGCTCAGTCCCTTTGGTGGCAGAGGAAAATGATGAAAGAAACAGGAGAACTCACACCATCAACAAGTGGCTTAAGGGTTGGTGTCATCGGCAATATTTTGGATTCTTTGATCATGGAGAAATTTTTACAGCACCTGCTCTGCTGGAATCAAATGGGATACATCTCTCTGTTAAGGGCAAAAGATTCTTAGCTCATGAACTGGCAGAACTTGTTCAGGGGGCTTTAAACTAGGTTTGAAGGGGGAAGGGGATGCAGCTGGACTGTCTGGAAGCAGGCCCAAGGGTTGCAAGGCTGAGTTAGGGGTGAAGTCAGTAGCCCAGTTGAGGTGCATCTATACTAATGCATGCAGCATGGGTAACAAACAAGAAGAGCTGGAGGCCATGGTGCAACAGCAGAGCTATGATGTAATTGCCATCACAGAAACATGGTGGGATGACTCACATGGCTGGAGCACTGCACTCAATGGCTACAAGCTCTTCAGAACAGACAGGCAAGGAAGAAGAGGTGGAGGGGTGGCCCTTTATATTAACCAGACTTTTGATACCATAGGAATTGAAACTAAGGAAGCTGGAGTTGAATGCCTATGGGTAAGAATTAAGGGGAAGGCCAACAAGGCTGACATCCTGCTGGGAGTCTGTTATCGTCCACCCAACCAGGAAGAAGAGGTGGACAACTTACTCTATAAGCAGCCAGGTAATGTTTCAGGATCATCAGCCCTTGTTCTTGTGGATGACTTCAACCTATCAGATATCTGCTGGGAACATAATACAGCAGAAAAGAGGCAGTCCAGGAAATTTTTAGAGTGTATGGAGGACAACTCTTTGTCGCAGCTGGTGGGTGAGCTCACCAGGGGAGGGACTATGTTAGATCTATTGTTTGTGAATAAAGATGGACTGGTGGGAGATGTGGTGGTTGGAGGTCGCTTGGGGCAAAGTGATCATGAAATAATAGAGTTCTCAATATTTGGTGAAGTCAGGAGGACTCAGTAAAACTCTTGCATTGGACTTCCGGAGGGCAGGCTTTGGCCTGTTTAGGAGACTTATTCAGAGCATCCCTTGGGAAGCAGCCCTTAAAAACAAAAGAGTTCAGGAAAGCTGGGCATGCCTCAAAATAGAGATCTTCAGGGCGCAGGAAAAGACTGTCCCTGTGTGCCGAAAGGTAAGTCGACGGGGTAAACATCCAGCCTGGATGAGCAAGGAGGTTTTGGAGGAACTTAGGAAAAAAAGAGGATGTATCAGCTATGGAAGGGGGGTCAGGTCTATCAGGAAGTATTTAAGGGAGCTGCTAAAGCAAGTAGGAAAAAAATTAGGGAGACCAAAGCTCAGTTCGAACTTAGAATGGCAACTTCTGTAAAGAATAATAAAAAACGTTTTTACAAATATACTAATGCTAAAAGGAAGGGTAAGACCAACCTTTGTTCTTTACTGGACAAGGGAGGGAACTTAATATCTGGAGATGAGGAGAAGGCAGAAGTGCTTAATGACTACTTTGCCTCATGTTTTAGTGAGGAGACGCTTTCAAGACAACTGCGCTCCTGGGCTGGTAGATGGTGTCAGGGAGCAGAATGGTTCCCTCATTATCGAAGAGGTGGCAGTCAGAGAGCTGCCGAAATGCCTGGATATCCATCAATCTATGGGCCCAGACGGGATCCATCCCAGAGTGATGAGAGAGCTGGCAGATGAGCTTGCTAAGCCACCCTCCATCATCTACCATCAGTCTTGGCTCACTGGTGAGGTTCCGTGTGGTGGTGCAGAACTGTTTTATTAGGTTTTTATAAGAAGTTTATGTTATGGTTCATTTCACTGTATCCCCAATGTTGTAACCCTTTTTGTGTTGTCTGTATAACAAGGTGTTTTGTGTCAGTCCTCCCACCCCCCTCTCTGGGGCAGCTTGTCTATCACTTTGAGGAGCCCTCTCAGGTTGCGAAATCTCAGGGAGAGGGCTTCAGGTGATGGGTCCCCTGGGGGGAATTCCTTTAGCTCTGGATTTTAGTGGTCCAAGGCTTGGGGGTGGGCACACCTTGTTACCCCCTGAATTCCCTGATTTGTTGTCTTGTGGTACCCCCCTGGAACCCCTCCCCCGCTTATAAGGGGTAGGAGGGGGATTCAAAGTCTCTCTCTCAGCGTCTCAGCCTCGGAGCTCTCAGCTCGGAGCTCGGAGCCTCTCTGCTCCTCAACTCTGGAGCTAATAAACATCTTTTAACCTGCTAAGCTGAGAGCCAGCCTTTTCTCTTCTGCTGCTGTTGCTGTCACAACACTTTTGGGGTCCAGCTGCTAAGCTGAGAAGCTGAAACAAACCGGGACCATTCTGTGGCTGTGTTGACTCGAGCTAGCCGGAGGTCATCTCCCGCCCGGTGCGGGACAGAACCAGACACAGTTCCGGATGACTGGAAGCTGGCCAATGTGACACCCATTCACAAAAAGGGTGCAAAGGAGGATCCTGGTAATTATAGACCAGTCAGTCTGACCTCAGTATCTGGCAAAATAATGCAACAGTTTATATTAAGTGCTATCAGACAGAACTTACAGGATGGCCAGGGTATCAGACCCAGCCAGCATGGGTTTAGGAGGGGTAGGTCATGTTTGACCAACCTGATCACCTTTTATGACCAGGTGACCTGCCTGGTGGATGCAGAGAAGGCTGTGGATGTTGTCTATTTAGACTTCAGCAAAGCCTTCGACACTGTCTCCCACAGCATACTCCCAAATAAACTGGCAGATCATGGCTTGGACAAGAGCACTCTTTGCTGGGTTAGGAATTGCCTGGATGGCCGGGCCCAGAGAGTGGTGGTGAATGGTGCTGCATCCAGCTGGCAGCCAGGCACCAGTGGTGTCCCTCAGGGGTCTGTGCTGGGGCCAGTTCTGTTCAATATTTTTATTGACAACATGGATGAAGGCATGGAGTCTTTCATTAGTAAATTTGCAGATGGCACTAAGCTGGGAGCGTGTGTCAACCTGTTGGAAGGACGAAGGACTTTGCAGAAAGACCTGGAATTGCTGGACAGATGGGCAGAGTCCAATAGGATGAAGTTTGGTAAGTCCAAGTGCCAACTCCTGCATTTTGGCCACAATAACCCCTTGCAGCGTTATAGGCTGGGGACGGTGTGGCGGGACAGTGCCCAGGAGGAAAGGGACCTGGGGTACTGGTGCCAGCAGCTGAACATGAGCCAGCAGTGTTCCCAGGTGGCCAAGAGGGCCATTGGCATCCTGGCCTGTGTCAGGAATGGTGTGGCCAGCAGGAGCAGGGAGGTCATTCTTCCCCTGTACTCCACACTGGTGAGGCCACACCTCGTGTGCTGTGTCCAGTTCTGGGCCCTCAGTTTAGGAAGGACATGGAGATGCTTGAGTGCATCCAGAGGAGGCAACGAGGCTGGTGAGGAGCTTGGAACACAAACCCTGTGAGGAACGACTGAGGGAGCTGGGGTTGTTTAGCCTGGAGAAAAGGAGACTCAGAGGTGACCTTATCACTCTCTACAACTTCCTGAAGGGTGGCTGTAGACAGCTGGGGGTTGGTCTCCAGGCAACAACAGACAGACCCAAGAGGACACAGTCTCAAGCTGTGACAAGGGAGATATAGGCTGGATATTAGGAAAAAGTTTTTCACTGAAAGAGTGATAAAGTACTGGAATGGCTTGCCTGGGGAGGTTGTGGAGTCACCATCCCTAGAAGTGTTTAAAAAAAGACTGGATGTGGCACTTGGTGTCATGGTCTAGTTGAGGTATCAGAGATGGGTTGGACTCGATGATCTCAAAGGTCTCTTCCAACCTAAAAATTCTGTGATTCTGTGTGATTCTGTGATTTTCTGCCATGTTATCAACAAGGTTCTTGTGAATAAAGAGCAGGAAAAAGGTTCTTGTGCAGCCTACATTGCTTTAGTGCTTTGGAAACAATGAAAGACTGTCCTAGCAGAATTCTGCTTTGAGCTGTGTAACATCCACAGAACAAGAGACAAATATGATTATATCTAGTTATCAAAAGCATACGGTATTTATATATTGTACGCAAGTCATAGGCTAGAAAATCTCAATGTAAACATGAGTACATTATGGTAGAAGGTGTCTAGCAGCCATATACCCTTGAGATCTTACATTTGAATAACAGTTTTAAAGCAAGGACATATTTTTTCCTGTGAAATAACCTGATACTCTGCTTAATACTTGCCGAAGATCCGTACCCTGTACCAGTGCGCACATCTCAGCATCAAATTCATAATGAGTTATTGAATGAACTTTTAGAAATAACTTTTAGAAATATATTAACCCTGAATTAAGCCTTTCAGTGACAGAGAACACACCATCTGTTAGTTGTCATAAGTAGTAAAATAAAGACTTTTTTTCTAGACTTCATTTATATTTCAGTTTTCATCACTGAATCTCACTGTGCATTATTCTTCTGAACAGAAGACCTGTTTACAATCAAAGACCTATTTCCCAGATAGATATCTGCAGACAGAAAGCAAGTAATTAATTTCTCCTGAAAAAACCTCAAGCTTGTAAGCCTCTCCATCTCTCTCTCCGACATGGGTGCCACATGGGAAATAATTTTGCAACTCTTTTTTAAGCACTTTCAGTTTTCACTGTGGTCTCAATGATGTAGGGTTAAAATAAGTGGGCACCACATCAGTATTGGTCCTGTCACTAGCATTGCACAAAAGCAAAACCATCTCCATAGTCCTGTGAGAGATCAGCCTGCTGGTAAAGTCAAGTGCTTCTTAGCTCAAGACTCACATGAGGGGCTCATGTTTAAGGGGTGTCCACCAACTCCGTAATCAGGCAGAGCTAAAGCTGGACAGTTGGGAATGGAAACAGGGCTAAGGGCCTTTACTGCTCATAAAATATCATCAAGATTAGATTGTGCCATTTGTGTTCAAGTTTTCCAGTGTATCCGTCATCTACAGCTGCTCAGATGAACACATGCACCCCCAAGCTACTATGTAGTTTGGCATGACAAGTTGATCTTTTATTCCCGCTCTCTGTGTAACAATGCTGGGGCTTTTTTTCCCCTAAAATAAGTATTCCAAATTTATGCAAATAAGATCTTCTCTATCTAGGCTATGAGGGACTCTGCAAGACCACCCAGACTTGTTAGTGCTCTATCCTGTAATCTAACTTTTCACCTACTAGTATCAGAGGTATTTTTTGACTCCTAGATTGTGTGTGATAGGAAAAAAGAAGAAAATAGGGTTTGGATTGTGAGTGTTTTCACACTTTTGTGAAAAGTGTGTTGTGTTGTCAGAGTCTGAAAAAACAAAATGAAAAAACTTCTTTCCCATCTCTGTTCCTTGAGCAGAGCTGAGGGGACAGTCTTTCATATACATCTGGGATTTGGAGAGGACAAAAATAGCCATACCTCAAACTTTCTTCCTTTTCCATTCTTAATCATATTCATCTCTGCTCAGCAGACATTGGAGATGTTCAGTGAATACTGACACTGACTTTGTAACATCTAAATTAACATTTGTCTGGTATCCTGTTAATCTGCAACAATAATCTGCTGGAGTCTTTTGATCTAGTAAGAGTTGAAGGGAGGTTAGCACAGGACAGACCCTTTTAATTGATTAAAATGATAAGCAGAGAAAGAGCGAGCTATTTCCAAAATCCTACAGCTCACTGGCCAGAGCAGTGTGCACAGTATATTTTCTAAATCCCTTAGTTGCTAAGCAGCTTTGACTGAGATCCCCTGTGCACTTTGGGAGCATAAAAGGGCACAGTTCTTGAATTTGCAGATCAAGAAGTGTAATGATGTCTACAGCAGTTTTGTGTTCTCCTACAGGGAGAGCACCAGACGAAGCATATGTAACAGATTAAAAGATCAGACAGCTGCTGTAGGTTTGCATGTCAGAAAATCAGCTTTTGTTGTTCAGGTATTAGGGGGGAAAAAAGGGATGATTTATTTGCATGTCTGCGTTTAAAGTAGACACGCACTATGGCAACCTTTTAAAATTATGTGCCAGGGAAAGTACATTCTCAGTAGCATCAGTGAGAATTACCCCTTTAGATTTACAATTATCCCTTTCAAATCTGGACTGTAAACTTTAGATACACAAATGATAAAGAGTTCCATCCTGGTTTTGAAACATTTTTATTTGTCTTCTGCTGAGCAAAAAAACACACAGCAAATAAAAACCTGGTGCACTGCAGACATTCCTGAGAATATGATTAATGTATACCTTTTACATAAAGTTGTAGGAAGGGGAAATTTAATTAGAGAGCACCCTAGTGGTCAATTATTGAAAGGAAAAAATTAACTCTGATGATATGCATACAACATTAACAGCAGCCATCAAAGTTATTTCTCACACAATAAAAAGGAACTTGTTCAAGTAATGTTTTAGGACTGTAACTGTCCTGCATCTCACTGATGGTTGCCATACAGCGTGTGTCTTCAAGGGTTGTTGGCAATGTGCATTAGGTGCACACTTTTTATTTTCATGGTGAAGAGGGGAGAACAAAACCCTAGACTAGCAGACTGACAAATTTCATGCTATTTTATATTGTGGTGTGTGTGGTTACTTCAGAAATAGAGACTGCTATCTGCTGTCCTGCTGGTTCAGTTCCCCTCAAGAACAAGTTCAGTGGGGAGAACTCCTAGTAAGAAGTGCTATACATATGCACATCCCCAAAAGAGACTGCAACTCAAAAATTACACAATGTGTAATTTTTACACGAATTTACACCCAGGGAAGTATTTGGGAATAGTGAGAGCATTTGACAGAAAAAGAGGTAAAAATCTTTGCTCTTGTCAAGCATTTTGTCTTCTTTGAAATAATCAACTTGAAGAACTTACAGCAGAGGTGAGAAGGAAGAAAATTAGGTTGATCGGACCATGAGAGGAAGACCTGACAAGACCACACTCTTCTTTTTCTGTAAGTTTATTGCTGATGTGAGGATCAGTAAATGGAGCTGCAGAAACACAATGGTGTTCTTCTGCAGAAGAAAGTCCTGGTCAAAGAATCAGGCTAGGATGGTGGTGATGGGGAGCAGCTGTGAGCAGCCTGGGATTGCCCCTGCCAGTGTAGCTAGAGAGAAGATGGTGAACTAAGAGACTGAGAGCTATGGAGAAAGAACTTTGGGTACAGGCTGAGCAGGACAGTGAAGCAAGGGCCATGGCAATTTCTTACTGGTAGATGTGAGAAACAAATAAGGTGAGGGGTGGTGTCTGTACGGATTTAAAGAAAAAAAAAGAAAAAAGATGGGGAAAAGAAAATCAAAAGTCTCTTGCAGCATTGTTAGCTAGGACAAGACATCATGATATCATACAAGACATGCCAGAGACATATGTGAAGTTTTCAGCATGTGCTTTAAAACATTGGATCTATAAATCATGTCAATGGACAGAGCAGCTAAATTTGCATAAGATCATAAAAATATGAAGTAGTAAAACAGGAAAATCCAAATCACAGAGCCCTGTGGGGATATTTCTCTCTAAAGCCACAGTGAAGGAACCCCAACCAGACAGTAAATTTTTAAGGACACCTTCAGGTTTGCTCCCCTAGGAACTTTGTTGTAGACTGTATGTATATACTTTTAGGCAGAAGTGTTCACACTGGGCAGCACACCTAAATCCTGTACACAGCAGCATTTTTATGGATCTCTGAGTCAGCTCTTAATCCATTTCATGCACCTTTGATTTACTTTCAGTGTAATAATTTTGCCAGTCGCCTGGACTGCTATTCTCATCATTCCCTGCCTCTGCTGATCTTCTTAACCATCACTTCTCTGTTATGCATAATCTGGATCTGAGTCTGTGCAGACTGCTGTGTCAGTGAATGATGTGCTGTCTACAGTGAATGAACACCTTTGCTCTTCATGAATGAGCACAGACCTGCTTTCATCAATCTACACTGAACACTAATCCATTCATACTGCAACTTACATTTCAGATTGTTCACGTGTCACAGAATCACCTTTAGTCTATGTAATCTGATTTTGGTGTAATGCTGGAATAGAGGCTTTTTTCTCACAAGCTCTTCTCAAAATAAGGGGTCAAGTTGTTGATAGTAGTCTTAAGCAAATCATGTGTTTCCCCTGCTAGTCGGTTGGCATTTATTCATCCTTCAGATTTAACAACTTTTTATCCAAATGTTTTTAAATATATTTTCAGGGATTCATTGGATTCTATATCAAATTGGTAATTAAAATCTACCTACTTCTTCTATCTTTGCACAGCCTACTAATTTTGTAATAGCCTTAGAACACCAGCTGTTCAATATCTGATTATGATATTTATTGTTTCTAATACCATCCACTACACATTCAGATAATTTTCTCTTGATATTTATTCCACTGAGGACATCTAGACTTCCTTTTATCAATATCTGGCTTGACTAAGCCTTTAATGCTTGACAATTTATCAAACTGCTGTCTTTAAATATCAGCATCCAGGTTGTCATCAATTTTATCTTCTTATTTACTCATAGGCTTCTATGATGCTTACAATGTCTCTGTGTATTATTTGTAAAAGCCTTTCTGATTTCTCCCAACCTTTTGGCTAGAATAACATCAATATATCTTTAACTTCTAATGTTCCTATAGATCTTTCGTCAGTGTATATACAGTTAAGAAAGTGTCCTTTGCCTTCACTTGATACATTTCATAGTCAGGTTTCTTAATATTGGACATTGGCCCAACTCTGTTATGATCTCCAGTAGATCCCATATTCTTGTGGCATCTTGGTGTCTAAGTCATCCTCATGTTTGAATAAAAAATGCTGAGAAGCTCTTGGCGTGTCTTGAGACAATGGTGCTCAGACTAAGTAAACACTGTGAGGAGGCCTTGCTCAATTTTTTTTCTTAAAACAACAGCATGATTAATAACATTTCAGTTCTTATCCAGCTAATTGGACTGGGATGCTCATGGCTGACCTTCTTTGGAGTCTTCTACCTCCTATGGTGTGTCTGTTAAAAGACCACATCTGACCATTTGTGTAATTCAATGTGTCTTATTACTGCAGCTGCTTAATTAGGTGTTATGTCTTCACAATATACTACATAGACAGAATTGGCTTCTCAGAACTTCATTTAGGAAGGGGAACTAGGGTGGGGATTTCACTTGAATCACAAATTAATCTCCTTGACAGATGTCCCTAAATGTCTACACCTGAACTGAAAATATTTTTATATTTTTATTGTCTGTTTCCAGGTATGACTCTTAATCTTCATGCATATGTCACAGAGACTAATGGCTTCCATTTTGAAATGTTCCCATTTTTATGAATTTCTAAATATTATGGTGACCATTTGTTCTATTTTCCCCAAACTAGAAGCCTTGGTATTCTTTTGAATAAAGCATCACACAGTTTAGAGTAGGATTTAGCAGTACATGAGCTGTAATGAAAAATTCATTAAGTTCCCTCATTTTTGCATCAGATTGGAAAGTTTTCTTGTATATCTTGACCAGGGCTATCAAGCATCACGCATATCCTTATTGGCTCCCTTTGAGGTGCTGGGACAGGGACTGAACAGTCAAATATACTGGAAGAAGAGGATAAAAACCAATGTAACATGATGGAAGTAACACCTTTTTAAATATGTCATTTCATTTCATATGGCTCACCTTGTGGTAGAAACTACTGGTAAAGACAGTGAGATTTCAGAAAAATAGTGTCAGATAATGATGCAAAATATTTCGTACACTGCTACTGTCATTGAATCCAGTGATTATTTAGAACAATATATACAGGAAAAATCCAGAAGGAAGAGATCTTTGGACTGTGTAATCTTGAATGGATACTTCCTCACTAGGTAATATGGCCACATTTTGTTTCTCTGACTTTCCTGGCTGTGCAGCAGCTCAGCTTCGTGGGATGTTACAGAAGGTGCCTCTTGCAGCGACGGTGACCATGTACATGCTTTGGATTCAAATGCCTCAAGCAGGGAAAACAAAAACTTTGTGTCTTCTGGCTAAGTATTCTAGACATTTGAAAGCCTGGTAAAAGATATTTTGGGCTTGATCTTGTAAATTTTTAAATAACCATACCAGAAAATTTTAAGTATGCTTAAATAATTTTTACTGGACTAAATATAATCATCTCTCTGAATAACTTTCGACTTTCACTGAAGAAGAAAATTTCATAGATCTTCAAGCATTCAAGGAGTTTCTACAACAAGTAGGAAGTACTTTAGTCACCAGGGATGGAGATGAGTCTGGATGACTTTAGAGGTGCTTAGAGACTCCAGGAGTCTTGTGAGTCACATTCTGCTGTGAAAGAGAAAGCTTGCTTTCTCCCTAGCCTTTCAGAGCCTCTTAAATTGTGCCAAATTTAGGCAAGGTGTAGGTGTAATGTAAGTCCTTGTCCAAAGGAGTTAATACAGCAAAATCTCATCTCCTCACTCACTCAGTGGAGCTGACAAAATTAAGGAATTTACAGTGACAGTCCCCTAAACTGAGGATGTTGGTGACCTGGAAAGATTGAGGTTCCCGCATTGTTAGTCAACACCCCACTCAGAAAGCACTTGCATTCTTTAATTTCTTGCAAAGCCTTCTATGCAAGTGTGAGTAAGCAGTGCATCAGGGAAAGGAATACTTTTGTTGGACTCTAGAATCGTATTTTTAAGAACTACCATTGCTTTCATTTAAATTATTCTGATGACAAGCAATACATAATGTTATGATCAAAAATCCAGAGAATATGTTGAATAAAGAAAGGCCCCGTAAGTGTTTATAGATAATCAGTAATCTCTGAGAATAAGGGATCATTCAAAAATATAAGAAGCTTACTGAACTGGATTGTTATTTTTCACAGTGTCTGGGGCTAAAAAAATTCTGCCATGCTTCCTGTTATTTGCACTCCCTCTGATTCTGAGAAACACTACAACTGTTCCATAAAGGAAAGGTCCAAGGAGGAAATTTTTTTTGTCCTACAAGTTTTTGGAGTATTATCTGGGATGAGGAAAACTTGGTGGGTATCCACTCCTTCTGCAGGAAAGCATGGTCAGCTTTCATGGAGTGACATCAGGATTAGCCCCAAGCATACCCTTGTTTCCACTGTTAGAAAGATGCTGTCTCTCCCTTCAAATAAGCACAAAAGCTCAGGACTCCTTTGTAGCTTCAGGGATGTGGCAGCAGGGTGGCTTAGGGGCAATCACCTTAGCAGCCCTTGCTTGGCCTTCCTGCTCACGTATTTCACACCTCCCAAAACAAAGAATGGATCTGCATTTTATGCTAGGGTAGTATTTTCAGGGCAAAATATCTGTTGCCAAATGGTCATTACTTATCCCACATCATATTCTTGTTGAAGAGCTCCAAATAGTTGCCAGCTGTAAAGGAAGGGAGTGCATGCTTCGTGATTATCAAACTTGTTTTTGAATGAGATATTCCCTTTTGATTTATCTGTGTTAGCAAGTTCATTACCCCTTTTTAAGTGCTCTGACCCACTGACACATTGTTTGCCACCTAACTCTCAACTGCTATATTAGGACATCGCATTGTCTGAAGACATCATATATTATTCAGATGTTGCAAAGCAATCTGTTTTTTGGAAAATAAATCTCAGTTTATTCCATCTTTTCTTTTCAAATCCAAATTAGGCCTCACTTCCCATTGTCTTGAGCATTTTATAAATGCTTTTAAAATGTGTTTTTCCTTGATATTCTTCCACAACACTAATTTCCACTTTTTCCAAAATATTTTTTTCAAACTTTACAGAAAGAAAAGAAAAGAAAAAAAAAAAAAATCTCTCCTATTTCTCCACATCAGATATGTTGACATTTTAACTAAAGGACTTTTTCAATATGCTACATGTGAGGCTGTATCAGGAGGCATGTGCCCATGCTGGCATCTGACATTTCTGCACAGTTTAGCAGGCTATATATAGTAATCTAAAATAGAAACATTTTACCTGGCAGAGTCCTACAGAGAGTCTCCAAATAGCCCAGTGAGCCAGGGGCTCCCAGCCCAGTGGGTACCTCTGTGGATTCTTAAATAACAGTGGGACATCAGTCCTTTCTTAATAGAAGAGGAGGGAGGGAACTGTGTCAGAATGACAATAGTTTTAAACTTCATCTGATCAAGTTGGAAGGAGAATGATCACATTGGCTATCTACTAAAACCCTGTGCCTACAGCTGGACAACAAAAAGGCCTGTTCATCTACAGAAAATAACCATTTCCACATTCAGTTTTTTCTTGCAGCAAGGTGAGGAGGATGTCCAGGTCATTTCTCTCATGTCAGTCAAGCTCCTTGGCACTCTCATGCTCAAGTTTTTAGGATGCTTATGGAGAACCTTCACGGGTGTGAAATGCATCATGGGGACACACAAAAAAAATCTGATAATTAAGTAATTGCATGATGGGGTTTGGCATTACCGACCTGAGGCTTTCATAATAAATGGCTTCCTGTTGATACCCAGAAAGCTGGAGACACTGGTGATCACCCAGTCCAGAAAATAATAGCTCCTCCTTCATTTTCCAAAAGAAAACAAATGGTAATGTTTTCCATTCAGTGCCATTTTGCCTTTCATTTATCTTCAGATAAATGTTTGCTTCCAACAATTTATGCCCTCTCTCCCTGTCTGGTTTTTATAGTGTATCTGAATTGGTCTCACATATGGTATTGCAGAGGATTTTGATAGCCACAGATGGTGCATCTGCAAACATTTGAAATCTGCTTCACTATCCAAACATCCAATACTTGCCTGTGTCCCAAATGGAACTGGTAGATGTCTGTTGTAGTTATTCATTCATAATAAACACTAAAGGGCAGTGAGTTGTTGACAACGAAAAAATAAAAGAAATCTTAATTCCTGATTCTGTAGTTTCAGCAATAGTATCAGGAGGAGAACCTTTTCACAGCAGGTAAATTGAAGACATTTTAGTTGGCCTTTCTGTGCTTCACAATAATTTCCTTTGCTTGATTTTTGTCAGATCTCTGTAGCTAGGTGCCATTATCTATCCTTTAGAAAGCAGAAATAATGCCATTATATTTTGCTGTCATTAGAAGAATACAGGAGAAGAATTTGTATGTGTATTGGCTAAAGATTCCCAAGTCCATTCAAAAGGAAAAGGAAAAGGAAAAGGAAAAGGAAAAGGAAAAGGAAAAGGAAAAGGAAAAGGAAAAGGAAAAGGAAAAGGAAAAGGAAAAGGAAAAGGAAAAGGAAAAGGAAAAGGAAAAGGAAAAGGAGGATTATTAGACAGAAAAAACTGACTCACTTATCAGTGCACTTACTATAGAAATTTCAAATTACTTGTCCCATTAGAAAATCACAGATAACTTTCATTTTGTGTGTCAGAGGAGTACCAGCACCCAGCAGGACTCAGCCTGGCAGGATCCTTCACAGAAACCTGAGGGAGAGAGTAGGGAAACACAGAGGCACAGCCAGCCCCTGCTGAAATGCAGGGTCAGCCCATGGGGGTGTTTCAGCTCGTGTCCGTGGCCCAGGTCCCATTGACGTGGGGATACAAGGCTTCAAATGCAAATCTGCACCTGCCTCTAAGTAAAGCTCTGAAAGGTAGAAACAGGGAGAAACACTACCATCTGCACCCCTGTGGGCATTTTAAAATAAAAACTGCCATTAGTTCCATAAGCTCACCAGAAGTCCTTGCCCCAGCTCTAAAATTACTGGGCTGACTCCATTATAAAAAATAGATGGCAAGAGAAAGAAAAAAAAAGAAAAGAAAAGAAAAGAAAAGGAAAAGAAAAGAAAAGAAAAGAAAAGAAAAGAAAAGAAAAGAAAAGAAAAGAAAAGAAAAGAAAAGAAATCCACACCAAGACCACAACAACAGCAACAACAAAACGAAACAAAACCAGCAACAACAAAAAAGACATTACCCTCGTGTATCAAATGATGAATGAAAGACCTGCAAATACATGACTTACTCAAAGTGAGATAGAAAAATCTGTGCCAGAGCTAGACTGGGTCCTAACACAGATTTATCCAGAGTCTAAAGGCACTTAGGATTCAATGAGCTGTGGGAAGCTCCTGAAGATGAACATACGGAAGAATGACATCAGGTGGATAGTAAATGGAAAGGTGTTCCCACAATTAGGACTGTCTGAAATAAGCCCAGAGCTGGGAAAGGAGACCAAGAGAGAAAATAAAGCTGAGCCTAAGAAAAATGGAATAAAAGAATCTTTAAAGTTGAAAACATACTCTGCTATGAGAGGAAATTGAAGCAGGATATAAGGATTACACAGTTAGAGGAATGGGTGAGGAATCATTGCAATTTTGGCAGCTGCAACTTTTTTTTTTTTTTTTTTTTTTTTTTTTTTTTTTTTTTTTTTTTTTTTCCTGAAAAGGAAATGTAGAAAAGAGAAGGTATAAGAAAGACAAGTCTATTTCCCAAGGATGAATGAAGAGGGTGCAATGATGTCTTGACAGATGTGTGTACATTCTGCAGGGAAAGAGCGAGTCAGAATTTTTAAGCGCCTCAGTTTAAGGGGAGGAAATATCTCCTAGAACCAAGACTTTGGCAAAGTGGGCGATCAGGAGTGGTCTGTTCCTAAGCAAGTCACTACAGCCCATGCTGCCCTGTTTTTGGGGAGCCTGCTTAACTTGTGGGGTGCTGCAACAACCTCATATCCCTTCTGCTTGGGGTTATCTGCTTCTTTCAAGAGTGTGGGCTGAGAGCTGCAGGGGAGAGCCAAGGGCAGAGAGCGGGAGAGGTGAGCAGGAAGATTTGGGCAGGTAGGAATGCAGAATAAACCCACAGCAGCTCATGTCTCTCACAGGCATTGTCCTCCTTCCCAGCCACCAATAACAAGTTTTAATCCCTAAACTTGACAGCTTTTTTTTCGATTTCTTTAGGAGTGACTGTGGTTGCTGTGGACTGCCACGTCCATGTGCTGACCACTTTTCCCAGACTTTAAATGGCTGTGAAAGGAACATGACTCTGAGTATGTCTTTCCATGCAATCAAAACCAGCATATTTTTGCAAGCAGGAGAATGAGCCTAGAGGCTGAGTTTCTTTCTCACGGTGCAGACTTTCAGTCTTACATAGTGCAGCTTGAAACCATCACTGTTCCAGGGAGGATAATATGCAGTCAATTGAAACGTTAACTGTTTTGGACACTATTACTACAAAAATAAATAATCAACCAACTTCATCTCTGAATAGAAAACTCTGCAGTGGGAAGACTGAGTGAATAACTGACATGATTGCTGAGGAAGAGATGGAAATAACAGTTTAAAGTTCACAGGATCTTAATGGATAATCAATGCCGTAAATTAGGATGTGGCTGAAATTACAGATACAGTAATTAAAATTAGCTGTGAATAATAGAACACAGCTTGTCTAGAATAGAATAAAAACTGCTGCTAGACAGAAACAGAATAATACTGTGCAAATGTACAGAAATTTTAATTTTAAGAAAAATTTAAACTGGCAAGAGATATGTTCAGTATCTCCACTGATACTTTTCACAAGCTTATAAACTATTGTTGGAGAGGAATTTTATTTAATAGCATCTCCTCCTTATGACAAGTACTTTCTGAAGCTCATCTGAAGTCAATGCTAAGGTATCTCTAAATTACCATTCAGACAGAATCTATTCACTTCAGCTGGCCACAGTTTGACCGTACTCTCTTCTTTGGTGTATTGCTCTCTTTTAAATTGCAGAAACAGTGTTAGGAACAGAATAACCATAAGCTCTGAGGTTCCAGCACAGAGGCCTTTCCCAACCAATGCTGGAGCTGCTTTTTACCAAAAGGAGAAAATTACAAACCAAGAGAAAAGAGAGGGCTTATCTGTTCTTTATGTTTCCCTGCAAAACTCCTTCTACAAGTCACTTCTGACAACCCAATGCAGAATGTAAAGCATTAGTTTGTTCTACCAGAACGATTCCCATATTTTCAAAATATTCAAGTATAATGTGATTATGCTTAGTGACTGCACAAACATAAAACTGGCCAAGAAACCCATATTAGATTTCTACTAAATATGCAGGCTCAGCTTAATCAGGCTCTGTGAGCTTGTGGGATTTCAAAGTGTGTGAACACTATGGCTGAAACATTTTTTTGCCAGATCTGGAGTAGTTTCTCTGTGTTATCAGTGCTGATCATACAAGCTTTAAAGAGTAACATTTTTCTGCTAGAATTCCAAGCATATACTTTGATATTTTCCCCTTTTGATTTTGTAATTTCCAATGACGTGGATATCTGAGTCCTCTCTAATGTTTTTTTAGCAGATGGGAATCTCAACAGAAGATTTTTCCTAGGTGACTGTATGTGCTTTAGGAGAAGATCATACAAAAAAACCAGTATAAGTAAGTTATTTGTTATCAAGGTAATACCAAGAAGATAGAAGCATACAATTGTAATACATTGGAAAACAGAAAAATAATGGCCATTACTTTGCAGAAGACCATTTAACATCCTGCAGTACCCCCCATCCCAGCTGACACATCCTTGTGGGCTTGGGACAGACATCGAACCCTCTCTGAGGGTACCTTGGCAGGCTCATGAGTGCATGAGCACAATGTGTCACTTGCTAAACTTTCTTATCAATCCTAAGACACACAGAAAACCTCATATTTGATCTTACAATATTTTTGATGACCAAAAAGAGGCTTAAACACATAGGTGTATCTATAGTCTGCAATCCTCATCACTTCACCTCCCAAACTCAATCCTCATAACTCCTCCTCACAAACCAAATCAGAGGGCAGCCAGGCTGTTTTATCTCTCCAAATTTTCTTCAGCCTAGGTTTAGGTAACACTCACAAAAGTTTACCTGAGGGTTGTAAAAACCAGTGGGGATGGTCCCAGCAAAGCCCAGGGAAGATTCAGTGCTGAAGGATATGACTGAAAATTTGAGGTTTGATATACAGGCATGATTATGTCTGTGATATGCCTTTTTCTCTTTTTTCTCTTGTACTACATGTATTCTGGCAAATCATTGGATTCTGCAGCAGTTTGCTAATTATCTGTTGTGTTATAAACAATCCTGTTTTGTTTTGTTGTGCTTTTTTTATTTATAATTTAGCTGTTTCTAATGATTCACAATTAATTACAACAGCTTGAAAATTTTAATTTAAAGTAGTTTAAATTATTGCTTAGGCTTTTCCCATAGGCAGAGGCATGCTAGTAGTACAGTCCTGGTGAATCAGATTTAATAGGCATTTTGAAACAAGCACAGCTGCAATTATGCCCAGAGAATTTCTGCCAACTTTTTAATAGTTTATTTTTATTGTAAAAGCATCTTTTAAATACCTTTGTTTCTCCTGAGATGGAAATTGTTGTTTTAAAGTATTTCATGCCACATTTTTATTTAGTAAGTTACCTAGTAATCTATTTCTTATTACATAAAAAACATGTTATATTTCGAGAAATTATAAAACTAATACAAGGTAATATGCTGGAAATAGAGGTATTTGTGTTTGCTGTAATACATCCCATAGTTATTTTTATTTTACTCTTGATATTTTAAAGTGCTATGCAAACATTAAGTGAATCATAAAACCTAAGAACTCATTATTGCTCTGTCCTTATTTTATAAGCAGGGAAAAGAAAGCACAGAAGTGCCCTGCCCATTGCAATAGGGAAACAAAATTAGAACCTCTGTTCCCATCTCTCAGAAGACTCCTGAAAATGCTTTGTGAGTAACAACCCATTTGTGAGAAATTTGCCTTTGATTTTACTTCTGGAATAAGACTTGGACTTTTTCTTCCTTCATGATGCACAAAATAAAGAGAAGATGCTTACATTTTATTCATCATGTTGATAAATGTTGTGTATCCAAATTTTGCACCGTTTCTCCATTGCAGCTTGGTATCCAAATGAATGCTAAGCAATGCCAGTCACCACATGGTAGCTCTACCTCTATTTTCCATCAGACCACATTATGTATATTAGACTGGCTCTGAAAGCTTCAATTTGTCCATCTGAAATTCAACCTCCAACAGGAGCAACTGTCCAGAGTACTTATGTCCTTATATAGATGCCACTAAAAAGAAAGTTATAGAAAAAATAAGAAATAAATTCAAAAGTCATTTTTTCCTACTTGATTAACAAGAATTATGGAAAAAAATAAAAATTTATTGAAAAAATGTGAACACATTAATAACCACAACTGGATCATAGAATATTATATTGCAGTAAAAATGTTACTTAGATGCTTTGAATGAGGCACAAAATAAATACCTTTGGTATTTGGTTACCTTTTTATAGATAAATATATTTGGTTATCTTTTTCATAGATAAACATGATCCACTGGCACTCCATTCTGAAAATCACTCTTTTTGTTAAATTTAGCTTTAGCAGTGTGCTGAGATGATGCTCCAGTCATACCTTTGATGGTGGCACCTCTCTTATTTGGTATGAGTCCAGTGTGACATCGCTGATTATTCATATCACTATTTTCATTTTAGATGTTTCTCTATTTTCCTACATATCGATTTTTCAGTGTGCTGATTGTGTATCCCCCAATCTCTGAAACAGTTTTACAGGAATATGAAAGTAAAAAGAAGGGCAACACCTATTTCCCCAAGAAAGCTGTTCTGCAGCTCACTTTGTGTCACTAGCAATTATTATTGCCAGTATTCACGTTTTAAATACTTACATACTTACTTATATTGCACTTAAACACATGTAGAACCAGGTCAGGTTTTAGGATCTCCTTATCTTTGCATTTAATTAGTCCTAGGTATGATTTCCAGACCCTACTTTAAAAAAGCAAATACCTGGAGCATGGCAGAGGACACTGAAACAACAAAGCTGATAAATGTCAAGTAAAAATCCTAAAGAGGATATGAATGATTTTCCATGCAGGCCAAGTAGGATGGTATTGGAAGGGCTAAATTTTAGAAACACATCTCTACTGTAAAAAAAATTAAATAATTAAAGTAATGATGGAGTAATCTGTATTATATGACATGTTAATACTGTTAAAGGTTGGGTTTTTTTAGATTCTTGTTGGGGTGTATTCCCATTGGATTGTTTCAGAAGTGCAAAATATATTTATTTAGCAGGAGGACTCCTGCAAATTGTTCAATGGCTCTTGCTGTGCTGGAGAGATTTTGAATTTATACTCTTGCTCTAAATGCAAAGCAGTTCTGATTCATTTAACGTTGTTTGGACAGCTGTGGAGAGAAATAAAATAGCACAATATTGTTTTCCTGTGCTTTTGAAGTGACATAATTACTTCAAATATTGCCTGAGATACCCACTGAGACAATCAAGGGAATTAATTTTAAATGAAGCAATATGTATCTCAACAGTGAAAGCAAAATTGTGTGTTGTAAAGTGATGGAGGAAGTACTGGAATTGAGATCCCTGCTAAGCACTATGTTATTTACCTACTTGCCAGCCAGAGGTCATATATTTTGAGATAACTGCCAATTTTTATGTCAGATATACTATACATTGCCTTAATTCTGTAACTCCCTTTTACAAATAACAGTGGAGATATTTGTGTTCCAATTGATTAGTGTTTCAATCTCTCACAGAAGGTGCACTTGTTATTGTGAACATCTTGCAGTTATTCCTTCAGAGACATCATTTGTAGGTTGATTGCCTTCTTAATGTCATGAAGCAGTCTTTTGATTAAAGAGAGAAATGAGAAATTTTATGCTACTTTTATGCTACACCTCCCAGTGTAAATGTGTGTCCTAGCATTTCTCTTCATTCAGAATAACTAGTTTCCCCAAATGCAAGCTTCATCTCTGAGGCTGATAGCCCAACCCACTTGTCCTTTATCCATGCTGGCCTGCTGGCCATCAGATCCATCCTTCATAGCCTTCTTTCTCTCTCATACAAATGCTCTGGTCCCATTTGCCTTACAAAACCAGAAGCAAAAGCTGTGTGCCTAGACCAGACTGTAAAAGGGATTTTGCCTCCTAGCATCATGGAAGGAACTGTTTACTTCACAAAATCATTAGGTCCAAGGCAGAGGTTGGATTCCCTGCTCAAGGCAGGAGGAGAGGAACTACGCTCACGCTGTATGAATTAGTTTGGGACCCATGGCATAGTTTAAAATGAGCTCTGCTAATCTTTGTATTGGAACTAGCAGTGCCCTTGTAAACAAGGAAGTCTGACACTCTCAGAACTAATGCACTGGCATAGATGCAAAGTCTTGGTGATGAAATACTGTAAAGCAGCTTCACATCTTGCATGTCCTTTCACTTGAGCTTGCCTTGTTACTTAAGGGTCCCTGAGAAACATTCAAAGCTTTCTGGGGAGAAAAAGGCTCAGGGCTCAGGAGGTAACTTTGTAGTTTTCATAGAAATAATGGAAGGAAACTAAACCAGAATCTATGTCATACCTTCCGAAGCTGTTATGCAGAGGAAAAAATCTTGAGGAGCATTTTGATTATTTCTAATTTTCATCATTCTTGGCAGTTCTAAAACACAAACTAAAGATTTTGTATTCATAGCATGGGATGGATGTATCCATTTTCCTTAATATCCTGTCACCAAGCAGACAAAAACAGATACTTAGAAGAAGAGAAGAAAAGGTCAAAAATATAATGATGTTTTCTTAGAATATTTTTCTGGCTCTGGACACTCCTTGAGTCTGAGATGTTGTCATTGTAATTAACAGCCCTGATTTTTTCTTTTTTTTTTTTTTTTTTTTTTTTTTTTTTTTTTTTTTTTTTTTTTTTTAAATCTTTTGAACTCATATAGAAGCTTTGCATTTGAAAAAAAAAATTTCTTGCACAATGTGAAAAATCAATTTCTTTCATTTTCTCTGAGTCTGCCATCTGCTTACTACTGTTAACCTGTAGATCTTTCTTTGCCAGAGACTGTGAGCAGCCATTCCCCATGTACCTCTGTGCATTTTTTTTAATGTGGCACTTTTCCTTACTCTTCACTCCCAGTTTACTTATTAAAGGTCCCATATTTTCAAAAATAGTTCTAGCTTTTGAATATTTTTAATATACTGTTTTGAACAGTATAGTTTTGAATATGCCTGTCACACTTCTCATGATCTTTCCCTGTTATATTCTGTATGGTATGAGATTGGGGGATGAGAACTGCCCACAGCAGTTCAAGATGTGACTGAACCATGGATTTATGCAACTGGGTAATGAGATTCTCTGCTTGTTTCAAAGGCTGTACTGCCTTAAAACTGATTATCCAGTGTAACCTTGCCAGCTCCTGTATGCATATTGTTTGGAGACCTGTAATTATGTAAGAGTCTCAGCCGGCATTTATGAGTTGCATAAACAAGCTTCTTTCTTCTGTGACTAGAGAAAATTCTGCAGAAAGTAAAAAGTATCACTTCAAAATAGGGAGCTAAGAGAAAATAAAGGTGCATTATTTGGAGAGGGATTATTTTTAAACCTTATTTCATAATTTGAAGATGTATGTGATATTTGTATGCATTTTATTAATATTGAAACATTTTGTGTCACTTGGCATGTAGATTTGATGAGCTATCCATCTCCTCACCCTAGCTCCATACCTGGCATGGCCTCTACATTCTTCACATAGTCCAGACTGTTAGTGAGATGTTCTCACACATCATCTTCCAAATCTGCCCAGAAAGAGTTTGGGAGAGCAATGGTTGACCTGGGATGGCTCAGAAAGGTTCTAGGGTCTGCAATCTTTAGGGTTTGGTGCCACAGCAGTATTTGGAAAAAAGAGTAGGGACAATAATCTCTTCATGTGACTCCTAATTTTACTTCTGACAGTGACTTGTGAGGAGCTAGAGTCCTTCCTGAGAGCAAAAACCTAGTCCTGCTGATTTTTGAAATAAATTTCTACCTCCTGCCTCTATTCTGAGGATCATGTCTGTTTGTTCTAATTCATCAAAGTTAAGGTCAGAAAATGACGTTAAACAATACCAGATGAAAGAGATTTTATAATATATTGTAAGAAGAAAATAAAATTAAAGTAGAGAAAACAGATAAGCAAGGGTTAGAAATAACTCTGGGGAAGGAGATGGCATTAAACTAGGGTTCTTACCAATAAATTGCAGACAATTTAGTCTGAAGTACTCTGCATAAGGACCCTGCATGATACATGTGAAATGAGTGTGCTAATGTAGCAGATACTCATTCTGCAGTCTTGTTCTTCTTCATAGAACTGTAATTAACTGTCTTTTCCAAGGAGTGCTATTACAATTTTTATTTTTACTGACCCTTGAATCCTATTCAAACAGACATAATGCATTTTTGTACTACTGGTATGACTTACTTGATGCTTAGAAAAATATGAATTAAGAGTAAATATGTTGTTCTATAACTAACTGAATAAATAAGGTAGTATGTGCAAATAAAATGTCAAGATTTTGATTATCCTTATCCAGCTGCAGTTTCCATTACACCTTCTTGGGAATGAAATACAAGGAACCACCAGGTGAAATGTATGTATCTATGTGCACACATTAATATTCTTGTTTACACCTAGGTGGCTGAAAACTTGTGAAAACTAACTTAAATTCAGTCCTATCATTCCCAGTTGAAAATATTGACCTCTATTATCTCCTACACTCACATATCTTCTTCTGATGTTACATTTTGAAATAATCACGTTAAAAGGTAATGGCCACTTGTAAAAATGTTAGATCATTATTACCTCTAAGGGCAGAAATTCTGAATTTTCAAAGTGGTGATTGTACGTTCATGAGGCTGAACTCCTGGAAAATTAGAAGTCACACTTCCAGTAGTTAGAAAAGTTGCACCAAAGCACAATGATGATTTTCCATGCAAAATTTTTTTGCAGCTCCACTTTACACCTCAATCTTCTACTGACCTCACTGACTCTGGGACACTTTCTTCTTTAGATATTTTAAAAGCTTTTTACTTTTCATAGCCATTTAGTAAATTGTTTCCGGAAATATTTTCTAGCATGTAACTGATTGTATACAATTTTATACAGAATTCACTACCTTTTATAATTATTTGTGCTTTTTGAAGGTGCTTTTTTTGAAGGTGCTTTTTTTGAAGGCAGTATCTTTTTTAGCATTTGAGTTAGTTTTTGCATGTGTTTGGTCCTTATGAAATCCTAATTTTAAGATTGTGTATAGGTTCTGAATCATCGTTTGTGTCTCATTAACCATTGTTCATGGTTATTTCAACCATTTTTCTTCACTCTTGTTGATAATATTTTAAGATGTGCATTTATCTTTGTTTAGATCCGATTTTTTAAAAGATGTTAATGTCAGACTATTTTGGTTTCTGTCTTTCCTACAGAGATGGTCACTATGATAAAATGGATTCTGTCTTCTGTTGCTGCATCCGGAACCAGATCCTGTGCAATGCTTGAAAGTATACCAAAGATGTACTTTTCCTCTTTGTCTTAGGTTACAATGTAAGAAGTGCCCAAAGTATGTATTCTATCACCACCTACATGAGCTGTTGAAACTAGGTTGGGCAGTGTTTTTCTTGCTCCCTCCCTCCAGACTATCTTCTGTTAATGGCCCATCAATGTCCTGCTGCATGACTCATAGATAACTCCCTCTGGGAGCTATCTCTGTTTAATGGGCAATCAAGGACCCATTGCAAGACTCATAGAATGATATCAGCCCGTTGTGAGATGCTCTGCCCATGGGGAGGAGCCAAGCATTCCCACCTGGATATAATCTGGGATTTGGGACAGCACAGGCAGCCTTACCCACTGGACTCCCACTAGATAAGAGCTACCAGACCTTTCTACGGGATCACTGCTACAACAAGACCACTCCATCTAGACTGCCACCACCACCCTAACTAACAGGGTGTCAGGTTGTATTCTGACGTCAGTGATCTTTTGTACTATTGTATTTATTTTATTTTACCTTTTTTTTTTTTTTTCCTCCTATTAAATTGTTTTTCTGACTTGGAGTCTCTCACTGGTTTTGCTTTCAAGCCAGCACACTCTTGTAGACTTTCTGATTGTCTTCTTCTTATAGCTCCATTATTGATGACGTCTAAAAAAAAAAATTGTGTGGGTTGTTTGTTGTTTTGGTTTGGGTTTTTTGTTTTTTTTTTCTGGCTTGATACTTGTCTTCTGCTCTCAGAACATCTCCTGTTTCTCTAACTGTTCAGCAGCACATTTGTCACCATTTTGGTTGTATGACCAGTTCTGTAGAAACTGTTCCTACTTAGGAAAAATATTTCTGAGTAAAGATTCAGATTTCTGGAGAATTCACCTTGCTTCACTTGAATTTTTCTTCAACATGACCCTCCATTATTACAGCCTGCCCTGGCAGCCTAATAGAGTTAGGATGATACTTGATTATCTTCCCTCCAACATGATTTTGAGGTACCTGTTCTAGGAATACCATTGTTTAAAGACGAATATTTCACTGCAATTCCATCTTTGAAACAACATTTGTGAAGTTCTTCTTAACAGCAAAAACCAAAACAGCACACACTGGGAAAAACAATGGAAATGACAATTGGTTTAAATCAGATTTCTTCTCATGAGCCCTCTTCAATGACCAATAAAAAAAATCTGTTGGTGCTATTAAGGTAGAGTTCAATTATAAGCAGTTTTTCTTCCTGGAAAGTTAGACAGCATATAGAAAATTCCTAAGGATTAGGGGCTTGCAAGAAGGCAGGAGGACTTCTCACATTTATATGTGGGACAGGATGTCTTGGTTTTGAAAGACAGTTGTCTGTCAAGGAAAACTAGAGCCTCCCTTGGAATGGAGAATGTAACCCCTTTCCCTCCAAATTATTATAATTTTGCTATTTGGGGCTTTCAGGCAAAGATATGGGAAAGGAGTAAGAGTTCTTTACTAGGAATATTTTTTAAAAAAAGGAAAATACAAATGTAGCAGTAAAAAAACAGAAACAAAAAAACCAACCAGCCAAACAAAAAAAAAAAAAAAAAAAAAAAAAAAAAAAACACAAAAAATAAGGAAGCAAACAAAAATCCTGGAAAAAGAAAAACCCTGACAGATTCAGGGATATGACCTGGCACCTTGTTGATCAAGGTGTTGGAAGCAGTCTACATAAATCCTCCTGGAGTAACAGATGTGGTTCTGTGGAGTAGAGATGGTTCTGTAGAAAATCCAGTGGTGGTGAGTGGGGTTCAGTCTTCCTCCAGGAATCCAGTGGAAAACAGGATACCTTGTGTCCTTCAGTCCCAGTTTTTATCTAGCTAGGAACAGCTGGCTCCTCCCCCACTGGGTGGAGCATCTCACAATGGGATGATGGAATGTGTGATGTCATTGGTGGGCCCTAATGGCCCATTATCAGAAGATGTCCCCCTGGAGGATGGAGGGGTGGTGAAAGAGATAAGAAACACTGCCCCACCTGGATTTAATGGCTGGGCCATTATCAGAAGGCATCTGCCCCCCTCCCCCTTGGAGTTACAAGAGAAGGAAAAAAACATCTCCCAAAACAGCTTTCAACAGATGAAACAGAATACACATTTTTAGGTTACATAACCCAAGACAGTGTCCCACAAATACAGCCTGACCTTGAAGATGTTTCAATTTCCTTTTCTGTAAAATGAAGTCTTCAGGCCACAGTGACAAATCATCAAAAATAAAACCACTTAAAATGAATTTTTAAATATTACATTTCAGATA
The DNA here is from genome assembly GCF_015227805.2 of Hirundo rustica. Lineage (NCBI taxonomy): Eukaryota > Metazoa > Chordata > Aves > Passeriformes > Hirundinidae > Hirundo > Hirundo rustica. The sequence goes on along the minus strand of NC_053450.1, from coordinate 25,573,156 downwards.
TAGAAAAGTTAATTTCAAAATATTTAATGTAAATAATTTTTCAATTGTTACAATTTTATACCCCACAATTTGTTGTATATTAATTAAAATTTTGAGAGGAAATGTAAGAGACACATAAACTACTGAATTAAAAAAAAAAAATCATTAAATCCCTTCATTTTAATAGAAGAAGTTAATGAATTAAAGATGGATCATTAATCCAAAGAAAATGGGGAATCTTAAACAGTCCTTCATTTGTGTTCAAGTGATGCCCTCACTGAAGTCTTGTGATGACACCTGTTAATAACAGGAATTGTTATGAAATTCATCCCCACAATTAGTATGTATATCGAGTATTTTTTGATGAGGCTCATATTAACTAGGAAAAGCATGACTGAGCATAACCCACCCCAAGCAGCCACAGCTGCAGGAAACATGCATTCAGGTAAATCCAGCACAGTTGTGGGGAGCGAGAGACTGACACCCTGCTTTGCTTTGCCTGGGACTCAGGATGGCCCACAAAGAAGACATGACCACGGGTGACAAAGCATTCAGACTGCTCTGGCTCTTCGCAGTGCCTCTGTCTCCATCCCTCCCAGCTTCCCTTCCTCTTGTGCTGAAATGCAGACAGTCTCCATGGGAACCAGTGCATTCCCTCTGCCCGTGCCCCAAGGGTCAGGGTCCCGGGCTCTGCGGCTGCTTAGGGACCCCTGCAAGCGACAGGAATAGAAGGGCACCCTTCCAAACTTCACCAGGTTTTTTTCCAGCCCAGTGCTGGTAAATCAATTTCTTAAAACAGAAATACTAAAAATACCAGGAGCTGCTAATTTTTCATCTTGAATAAGACTAACCAGCTACCTCACCTAGCTTTGGGAAGTAAAGGTCAGTGCTTGACTCAGCAATAGTCTTCCATCTCTGTTTGAATCTACTATGAAAGATTGCATGGCTGGACACACATATATTTCCTTCTGAGCAAACCACTTCGTCAGTTGTGTCATTAAGAAGAATATAACCACATGAACTGAAGTTCTTGCACAGAAATATACTAGATATAAATACAGAGAGGGAGGGAAATGGCTTGGTGTTTTTCCCATTGATTTCAAGTGACAAGAAAATATTTAGTGTAAAACATTTAGTATTTGCCTAATATTTTGTATACTGCTACTGTTTACCTTTTATCACTTCTTCACAGATCTACCTATGAAAATGCATCTTATCATGGTAAGACAGTGCTCCTGGAGTCCATCCTCCAGGTGGACAATGTAATCCTGGAGTATTGCTGGATGGCTTCCCTGTAGAAAACCCTGAAGAGTAGCGTATGAATGCATTGGTTTACAGTCACAAGACTTTGTGCAAGACGAAGATACAACCTTCCAGTATAAAGTATTGCTTTTGTAGTGTAACTATCTTAAGATCACACAACAAAAACTTTATCAACAACAAAACTCTTTAAAAACATTCTTAATGTGTATTCATCCTCTTTGCAGTGATAGCGATTTTCAATAGGTATCATGATTATAAGCAAATTTTTTAGCATGGCTGCACCGGACACCAATTTTTTTTTTTAAAAAAAACCTCCATTTTTTGTATTCAGGTTAGGATCCCCTTTTCACTTGCCATGACAGATATTTACTTAATTAATCTAAGCTTCCTGTCAAACTGTACTTAATTAATACTGTAACTGACATTTCTGACTTTAAATACCTCAGAATAAATTACAAAAGGTCACAATATTCCAGGTCTGTATTCTACCTTTTTTTTTTTTTTTTTTTTCCCTCATAATAGCCTTTATGATATAATAGGTAAGAGATTTTTCTCTCTAGCATCCATAAACAAAAATTACTAGAACATCTATATTATGCTGAAGCTTTTGTGCTGCTGGAAGTTCTACACGGAGAAAAGGAAAACAAGAAATGAAAATAACAGAAATGAAACAACAACTAACAAATATTTCTATCTCTGGCATAAAACATTCAATTTGCTAGCAAAATAAACATATATTTGACATAGATAGAAAATCTGAACAATATATTTCAATTTTTACATTCTCTCTTGGAAATACATTCTTAACAATATGATTCTTCATTAATAGCACTAAATCAGAGTTAGTCATTAGTTACAATATCTTAAATTTTTAAATACTGTGGTGAAGACAAATTATTTCCACAGAGGTACAAAATTAAAATCACAAAAACTTCATTTACTGGTAACATTTTGCCTGAACTTATAAGTAAAAGAGAGCAGGGTTACAAACATGGTTCATCCTGAGGGATGCTCAATAGCCAGAGCAGTGCATGACTGTGTAAAATAGTCTATTTTTTTTTCTGGACCATCCTGTTAAGTACTCAGCCCTGGTTCCAGGCTGGTCCTTGGCAGAATGCTCAGAAGCACTAACTGGCCCTAGGCACACAAGGACGTGCCCATAAACTTGTGTCCCCCCTCCTCTCTGCAGGTGGGGCAGGCGTGCAGCCTCACAGGCAGGCGTCCATTTGACATCCCCAAAGGCACCCCAAAGCTCCCTTTCAGTGGATTCAGATTACTGCAAGGCAAATGACCAAGGAGCAGGAGCACAGCTTGCATAAGGATTGAGCTTAGAAAAGGGAATGCCAATTGTGCATGGCCGAATGTCTATTGAACCTGTATCTCCGTGTCAAGTTTGAGGGTAAAGTCACTAATCCCTTTAATTACAACCATGCTATCCATGAAACACTTTAAAAGACGCTATGTCCTGGTAACTGAGCTGCAGTACAGCAAAAGTTAACTCTTTTCCCTTGGATAAAAAGTATTGTGGCATAGTAAAGGTGGTCCTGATGCTTGCTAAGGCTCTTTGCTGAAAGCACTTGCTTTTGTCTGGAGACTGAAACCCTGATCCTGTCGAGAGTGAAATGAAACCTCCTGAAGACTGATGGTTCTTCTGCACAGTCCTTGCAGGTTGGCAGTAACAGCTTGTTTTCCTTCTGTCAAAATAACCTGCTGTGACCCATATTCAATGCACATCTTACAGGACCATCCCAGATGCAGCATTTCCTCCACCAAGGATTACCACCTCTGACTCAGTCAATGATAGAGAAAGCTTCAAACACTTGCGAGCAAATTACTTTAAGTACTTTGTGCTGCTAACAGTGGCAGCATAAAGTACCTGAGAGCAGATTTATCTGAGCCATGCCTCGTCAGACTTTTGTCTCCAAGTGCAACACAAGCTCTTGTGGGGTGAAGGAAATGCTGGGACTGCAAGCATAAAAGCCTTAGCTTCAGTCTGCAAGGGCTCACTTCCCCTGTTCCTTTCTTCTTCAAATAGCTTAGTGGAGATAATTGCTACTTGCAGTCACTCTCCGTTGTAAATTCATTTTCCTACAATCTGTAGCATCCTGTTTCTTTCAGTGTTTGCAAAGATGCTTATCAGTAGAAAAAATCCCCAACCCTGGTTTATTACTTGCCTCAGACCCAAATGACATAGAAGATACACGCACTGTCAAAAAATAGCTATGTCAGTGAACAGTTCCAATCAATCAAATACAAGTGGTAGTCTCTGCCTGGCAATGCTGACTATGTGTATTTGCTCTCATTAGTCCGTGATATTTTGCTGTTTTCACAGTGTGAAGGTTGCTGCACGAATCCACAGTGGGTCTTCCATCTGGAAATAATATATATTGCTGTGAGTTTCTCGGGAGGAGCAATCATTTCTAGTTTAGTCACACTGTGTCATTCTAGAGCAAGGAACATGATCTGTGATGTTGTTTAGAGTATAATAATATAATAGAAATAAACCTGGCATGCTGTAGTTTTATGCTGATCTGGAAAAAAATGATGCCCAAGAGTACATGATAGCCACCAACTATGGAGCAAAGGGTGGAAAAATGGGTGAAAGACACATATTTGTACAAAACTTATATTTTAAAGCTTTTGCCTCTTTTTACTGTTCATTTTACAGTAGCTTACCATCATAGACAGAGATTATTTTTCACTGCAGGTGATTTTGTTGATGACTTTTAAAGGTACTATCAACTTCAGCTTAGCTGTATTTTTCCTGGCTGGCCTTTCACCTGAGCTCATCAAATAAGACATAGGAATCCACAGCATGAATGAGAAAGAGGGAAAGTAGACAAAATAATTTCATGGAATATGGCACTGATGTTTTGGAAAAGACATTTTTTTCCTAGAACTTCTGTGGAAATTATTCTATAGACTGAACTGATGCCAGAGAAAGGGCAGTGTGATTCTTTTTTGTTGATTCCATTTTCTCAATGAGACATTATCACGCAGCATGCCTAAAACCTGATTCTTGGCAGTTTTTCCCTGAATAATACTACTTTTTAAACAAAGTTCAATGTTACATAAGAAGCAAAATATTTAATTAAAGGACTCTTTGACTTCTAGTACGTTCAGTTTTATATGTGATCCTATTTTATTTCCTACTCCTTGGCAGAGCTGTTGCACACGTGTAGGGTGAGACTGAGCCCACAGTAAGTTTCAGTGTCTGTGTGTGTACTGGGTGTTTGAGGTCCTGCTACAACAAAAGAAACCCTTGTTACCAGCTGTTGGGAGGCCAGCAAAGGGTGCACATGGAAGAGAAGTTGCATCACCTCCTGGGCTCTGCTTATTAGGTCCTTAGCCATAGGACTAAGCAGGCAGGCACACACCAATATAGGCATCATGTTTTAGTATCATATTGTGGTTGGTCCTCCTCATATCTGGGTGCTCAGTGGGGAGTGAACTAGTCAGAAATTCCCAGAGGTATTGTTTTCGGTCTACTTCTGACCTCACTGTAGTCAACTGGAAAACTGAATGTCCAACTAATTGTCTGGACTCTTCTAAAGCTGTGGGGAAAGAGTTAATTGCAGGCAGGGAAGCAGTTTGGCAATATGACGCTTCTACTTTGGTGTAGTGTCCTAGGGTAACTTTATGATGCCTGTATCCCCAGTCGTCTGTTCTGTTTGTGCTGTATATTGAATCCTGTGCCTTTAAGACTGGTTCTAAGAGCAAGGAGAAGTGCGGAGTTTGTTTTGAGAAAACTGCCTGACTTCTTCACATTCTTCTGCGGACGGGGTGTTCAGCGGAGGCTTGGAGAGACTGCAGGACAGAGATTGTTTTTTTGCTTTTAGTTAGTTTCAGCTAGCTAGGGCAGAGAAATTCCCTGGACTGTTTTTTTTCCTTTTTCTTGGAACAGTTTAAACCTGCTCTGGACAGAAAACCCAGGGGAGCACTGGGGGCTGCACCTGTGGCCCACCAGTGCCTGGACCTCGGCGTTTTCCAGCAGCGCCGGAGAGACTGGGACTGAGGAGAGGCACTGAGAGAGAGAGCCGAGATACACCCATGGCAAGGACTTTCTCAATTTGCCATCTCAGTTCAGAAGGAGAGGTTTTATCGTTTCATATTATTCATTCTTTATATTTGTATGCACTTCATTTGTTTAGTAAAATAGCTTTTTTCCACTTTTCTCCAAAGAGGTTTTTTTACCGGACTGGCTGGAGGGAGGGGCCACTTGGGTTTGCTTCCCAGAGGGATCCTATACAGGGGTTTTCTCCCAAATTTGTTCCCAAACCAGGACATGTAGTCAATCACATCTTGGAGGGGTTCATCCCTTTCCATCATTTCTAGAAGCATTTCTGGGCAAATGGCTTTTACTGTATGCTGGAACTATGAGGCACCATGAGGAAACTTGCCCTGTGCCAGTGTCTCTGAAGCAATAAATTGACCATAGCCTCAAGAACATCAGTGTAGCTGGTGGCAGAAGCGTAAGTTCAGTGTGAGGAGACCTTTCAAATCTTCAAAGCCAACCCAGATGTGTCCATGGGCCGTCAGAAATAGATCATTGTACTCATTTCTGGCTGATGGCTGTGTCAGAGGCCAATGATTAGAGGCATCCCTCCAGGGAACTAGCCTCACACAGGGTGGCTGAGCTGCAAGCAGCACCAAGGCCTGTGACGTGGCCCACCTCTGATTTTGGTGCATAAAACTCCGGATTGCTGAGGGTAACCTATGCACAGTGTACGTGGCAGCACCTGAATGAAAGATCCACCACACATATAAAAGAACTTCTAATATTAAAATCATGATAGGGATTATGGCTAATATCTAATTAGTTGTTGACACCAGCTCACTCTAAATCAGGTCAGTGGCCGTGCTCATGGCAAAAGCATGATCTGGATGTGACCACTGCTCCTCTCCGACCTGAGCGGAGCTCAGGGATCACAGCCAGCAAGCAGTCAATAGCAGCATTTGTTCTCCACAAGATGCTTCTATTTGCTACTCAGAAGAACCATTTTGCTATATTCACAAAATGATAGATGTATGCAGGGGCTACTGAGATGAGGGGAATGAGGAAGGTTTCATACAGATGTTGAGACAAAGTAAATTGATAATAGTCCTTCATACCGAACACACTGGTCAGTACATGAAGCATAATTTGATGCTTCTCAAATACTGCAAGTACATATGTCTAAAAAGAGAAATTTACAGACAGATATGCCAGTTAGATGCATAATATTGCAACTTTGAGACCTGTGGTTTTGTTACCTGTATTTACTGCCTGCAAGCAATCTTTCCCATTAAGTATATTCATTGCATCTTACTTGAGCCAACATTGCTCCATATTAATTAGATGTCAAATTAAATGTGAAGAATTAAAATTGGATAATCTCACTATTTTGCCATCTCTTCTTCAGCTTGAAAGTAGCAGAATATCAAATGGTTTTGTGGGATTTTTCCTCAAATGTTCATTACAGACAACAAACCACAATAGAACCTCAGGCACAAAAGTTTCAGGACTGTGTTCAAAATTGGACAGGTTTATTGAAAAAGCTTTGGAACAGTTGTAAATTCAGCAAATAAACAAAGAAGTGTTTTCTTCTAAACACAATTGGAGCTGCAGCAAAAAGAGTCTGCATGGTACTGCCAAAATTGACCACCAGAGACTGGAGGCTTTGCTCCTGCCAAACCCCTGGGGGTTTGTGGGACAGTTAGCAGTAACAGGATCACTCCCCCTCTCTCTCTCTCTCTCTCTTTTTTTTTTTTTTCCCCCCCAGAGACAATGAGTGCTGGCAAATTGGAAAAGGTGGTAAGGTGGTAATATAACATTAAGGCTCTTCATCAGTCTGCATGGAAGAAAATCAGTAGTCTAACATTAGAATACTTGAGTGGTTTCTTTGTTAAGGCAGTGAAGCTAGAGTGATTCTTTTCAAACATTTTGATAGATAAAAGTTTTCCTGAAGTTTCTTGTTAAAAATCTGGTTTTAAACTGAAGATACCCCAGTATAATCTTGGTTACCTCAGTTTTATATATATATATATATAAGGTTATATATATATATAAGGTTTTTAATATCTTTTAGAACTATTCCAAACTTCTGAACTCCAGTAAAAGCAATTGATTCTAATGTTTGGTATCACCTCATATTCCCAGAGATTGGAGACATGGCTAAAGAAAAAGAGTGTTGCCTTTCTGTAGCAATTATCCAAAGGGATAATTAAAATGCAGGTAAAGTTAAAATACAGATAAAAAATTTCCTATTTAAAAAAGGTAAACCAGGACATCAGTGTCATATGACACTATCCTTAGAGTTCCATTGCCTGATGGGAAATTCAGCTCTGAACAAAGGCCTAATAAAAATCTAATTTTAGTTTAAAAGTTTTTGGGTTTTTTCCCAGACAGAGAGTGAATCAAGGCTAGAGGGGCATAAAGGTCATCTCTGTATTCTCCTTTTTGAGCTGTTGTAGCTGCAGATCTGATTACTGCTGTAAAGGATCAGCTTTGATAATTGTAGTAAAGGATCAACTTTGCTGAGCGGCGAATTTCATCCTAATGTAGAGGCCAAAGGCCTTGTTCCTGTGATACAAAGAGGTACAAGATGACAACAAGGAAAGGTTGTGGCCCTATTAAAACAAATAGACTATGCTGGGTACTTGGAATTCCCAGTAAATTTTGTTACATTTTTTTGTGACTTCTGTTACAACAAGATTCACTTTTTGATCTCTGCAAAATCCTCTTCTGAACCCTATAAATCCTTAGTATCATGATGACCACATAAGATTAACTGCAGTGAAGCTGTGACAGAGAAACCTCAATTACTGGGAAGCACCTGGATAGGAAAGGTTAATAGGAACATCCAAGGGAAAGCACATATGACACTGAGCAGCTATAAAAGATTGTTCCAGTGGTTTTTGTCACAATGAATCTCTGCCTGGGTTCCCTGTTGATGTCTGCCTTTGCCTACACATCCTACAAAGGCAGTAAATTCTTGTGTGACTACTAATTACTGATTACATTCAAGTACAGATTCATCATCTCCTCTTCACCAAAGAAACTTACCTGTGATGTGTTCTTGTGTTATCTTCTGATGGTTACAAGAAATGTTGTGCCATACTGCAGATTTCTTTTAAAGATTCTGTCTGTAGTAGTTTAAAGTAATTTTAAAGTAGTTTAAAGTAATTTTAAATCATGTCTGATTGATAGTTAAATGATAATGTAAAGATTAAGAACAGACGTTGGTGTCTTAAGGAAGTTCAGTAGAAGTCTGCTCCATTAAATGATTTACAAGAAGAATAAAAGGTCAAGAAACTTGTTCTTAATGCATCTCTGTAGTGTGAAGGTCTATTACACTCTGAAGTCTCAGGCAACTTAGAACAAAACCAAACTGTACAGCACTTAATTGCATCTCAAGGCATTTTTTTAAAGGTTACATCTGGAGCTGGACAAGAACTGAAAGATCTAATGAGATTCCTACTCCTCCCCATGCTCCAGGGGGATCACAGGTGCTGGAGCTGAACTTTGAAACTGGAGCTGCAAACAGTTGTGCTTCTTATTCATTACACAACAACAACAGCAGGAAGAAATCTCCAGGGTGGGAAAGGGGTACAAATAAACTTTCACTGGTACTTTTCAAGTTCTGGGCTGACACATCAGTACATTGCTGTGTATTCTGATTGTTTCTAAAACAAGAGAGGGACGCTTATTTGAGGGAGTACAAATTACTTGAAGCATATACTATTCTGACGTTTTTTAACCTTGTGAGGTGATCAGTGCCCACCAATCACTTCTGGGGGTAGGATCACGAGTAATGTCATAAAGTAGGTGGCTTGTGCGCAGGAAAGGTGTTGGAGTCCAGGGCATTCCTTTGGCTGCCCTGGAGGGTCAGAGACCTGGACAGGGGGGTCTGGGACCCTGGCCCAGAGCTCAGAGGGACATTGGCTTCGATCCCAGTCCATGGGAAAGGCTTCCTGCACTGCAGGAGAGATTACAGACCACAAGAGTGTGAAAGATAGTAGTTTAGCTTATCACAGGGTGAAAAAACAGTAAATTTCGGGTTTTAGCATTGAAGTGAATGGGGGCAAGATGGAGGATTTGGGGCATTGTCTCCTGCTTCTACTTTCTTCTTCCCTCACTCCATTTCAGCAGTGACGGTAGCACAAAATAGTTCAAGGAGTTTGGGTCAAAGTAGAGATGACCTGTTTAGTATAAGTGATAGGTATTGGCAAGTAATGATAAATAAAGAATACGTAGCAATTAGTATAAAAGATAACCACAGCCCAGTTTGGGAGGAGTCGGGGAGTCGCCAGATGCCCGAGCAGCTGCAAAGATCTTTCATGGGGCACTGAGAAAATTGTAAGATAAGAACAATAAACCAAGCATGCAACCTTGAAAAATCAGAACCTGAAGACTCCGTCTCTTTCTTCCGGTTGGCACAGAGCTTTGCAGAGGACAAAAGACTCTAAAACCACCTGAATGTCGGGGAAAGCCCAAGACAGAAAGGGTAATTTAAAATTGTAATTTGTAGTTTGTGGTGTGCAGGGGCCTGTATATATGTGTGCACTCCTGTGTGTCCATGACTGCCTACATGGGGAATTTGACTCCTTGGGAGCCTTAATTTCTCCAAGCATCATGATCCTGTGCATCAGCAGATGCCAGAAGCAGTTATCCCTTCTTTAGCACAGCTGTCACAGTATATTCAGCTGTAAATATGGCAGTCATGTGGTCTGCACAGGTGTTCCCTCAAGGGAAAGTGAAATCTGTAGAGGAGAGACAACAGCAATGTCACAGGGAAAAGCACATGTGAGTTGCATTATTGGCCTTGCAAAGATTTATTCACCTGACATCCTGAATCCAAGGGCCACCACAGAATCCTTTTCTGTGTGAGGGTTTGATGAAGCCAATAAAAACACGATTTTACCCACATGTTTTTGTTACACTACCAACAACAGAGTAATATACAGCACCTCAGAGTTCTTAACTAGGTCCAAGGACTCTCTGAGCTCTTAAATGGGAAGGTGCAGGAAATAGTTATGGCATCTCACAAATTACAGTTTCTCCCACACCACTTGGTATTTAAGATCAATAAACACAAATGTCCAGTTCAAAGTTTCTTGTTGGTACCTTTCAGTTGTATTCAGGTTTGACGTTACCAGGCTAGCGCCAAAGGTTCCTGCTATAGCCCTCTCAAATCCTTTGCCAAACAAGATGAATAGCTGTGTGGACAACCTGCAGAGCTGTGGAAAGGTAATCAATGCCTGCCTCATTCTCCAAATGCTTTATGTGCTTTCACAGGTAGTGTGAAAGTCAATATCCAAACAGGAGACCATTGAAACACGTTGTCATGCCCTCCTGAGCAATTGTTTTGTTTTTCAGATGGCTTTTTCTTGCCCTTATCTTTACAGCAAAGCAAGTTGTGTACTGCCAGTCTCTGCCCAGATGACATGATGCATTGCATTTCTTATATGCCCCTGTGGCTAAATGTAGAGAAAACAGGCATTAAAAAGCAACTAAATAAGGGAGAGGGTGTTGGTAAATGAAGAGACACCAGGCTCAGTAGTTTAGGTAAAATCCCAGTATTTTAGTGGCAGGTGAATAGAAGAAAATGACCAACAATTAAATTCCTCTTCCTTTAGTCCTCCAGAAAACATCTGGTCTAAATTATCTATTTGGAATGCAGCCTTATTCAGTAGGAGAAACACACCCCCCCAAAATGTGAGGAGTGTGCCCTCATCAGAACGTGCCCAGAGAGAGCGTATCTATTCTTCTGTATGGGTGCAGGCATCTTTGGCCAGCTGCCAAACTTCTACCAGGACCCCAGAAACTATGGGAAGAGCATGGACTCACGGATTTAGTGCTGTCATCTCTAAAGACGATGCAGCTTAAGCTTCATTTCCAGGATGGCTCAGGCAGCAAAGAGCATTGTGGCATTATAAATTGAGGAACTAAGGCTACAATGTGACTGTTGCCTCTGAAAGTGGGATGCAAGCTCCTAAATTGCTTGATCATTTGGGAAATCACAACTACTTCTGAAAGGCTTTGAAGGTATTGATCCTCGCACTATATTGCAGCAGCTTCAAACACCATTTAAATAATCTGATAATTTGAGGAGTTAATTGAAGGGTGAGGTTTTGTTTTAACATCAACGACAAATGTATATCTACATCAAAACCATTTCATAATTTTCAGTTAAACCTCTCAGTACAGAGTCAAGTTATTATTTATAATTTTTTTTTTTTGCAGAATAAAATGTAATTTAAAAAGGTAATGCTGTATGTTATGAAGCGTTTTCTTCCCCTTATGACCTGTGGAACAGGATGGTATTCTTATCTCCTCCATTCTCCCACATCAGGAACCCTGTGCTCTACAGCATTGATTTTTGAACTACTCAAGTCTGCAGGCAGGTCTATGGAGTCACACCTAGATCGAGGTTTGTGCAGCCCACTTCAGGACATGTCTGTTTCTAAAGACATGGCAGGAAAGTTATAGAGAGAGACTTGAGCTTATATCTTTTATGAACAAGCCTAAAGAATAATACAGTTACATAAACCCTAGCAAGAGATGTTCAAGAGCATTTGATTGTTACAAAATGTTTTCAGGTTCACATCTCAAGGTTTGCTGAGGTGTTTGTGGTTTGTGTTTTAATTTAGCAGCACTGAACAGTAAGTGCTTCCAGCAGCTGCTTACTGTGAAAGAACATCTAGAGTGTTGTACGAGATCTAGATGTTGCATATATTTCTGCACTTGCAGAATTAAAATCCTAAAATTATTTCAGAAACTAAAATCTATCAGGATTTTCAAGATCTGTAATCAGAAACTAAAAAGAACTGTAGCAGTGCGGAGGAGTGGGGAACGTAGAAAATACAAAAACAAAGGGAAAGATAAATATTTATCATTGTGGCATATTCTAATTAGATGGGCCTGAGTAGGGATATAGTTAGAAATTGTACCTAATATCAAAAACAAATGGAAATTGAATAAGGCCAGGAAAAAAGAAGGAAACAGTAAGAACAACAATTGCACTACCACGTTCTCTACCCACAATATATTATACGGACAAGAGAAAAAGGACTCGGGAAAACAGTGGAAGTGCTTGATTGCATCAAGGTACGTAATCAAAGATCAGTGGAAACACTATATCCTGACACTTCTAAACCAAGCTGGTCACCAATTCAGGCAGATCCTAGTTCTTGGGAGATTAAATTCTTTATAAGGGATTAGGAAGAAGGCACAAAGGGTCTGTACATGAAGCGTGGAGAAGGTACACAGACTCTCCAAGGACACAGATGTGAGCAAACCTAGTGAATCTACTGTTTTACAGATGAAGAGCAAAATAATTCTCCAAGTAGCAAAGATCAAAAATTTATGAGGAAAGATAGTACCAAGTACATGCAAGATGCATGATTACAAACTGGGAAATTATAACTAAAGGAAGATTTTTTTGGGGAAAAAAAAATACTACTAATCATTGATTCTCAATGTCCTGAGTCATTTGCAATAGCTATGGTGAGGGAAATAATTATGTCAAAGTTTACAGACAAAAAAAGCCAAGTGAAAATCGTTGGTAAGACCAGGTTGGCACTAGGTACAGAGACAAAGCAACAGCACCCACACAAAAACAAATGTAAAATGTAGGCTACAGTATACAGCTTTTTGTGAACACACAAGCTTCAACAAACTAGCATCAAATTCAATGATAACATGGTCATTGCAGTGCTTAGATGTGCTCAGCCATAGCACAAGGGAAAGGATACAGACTGGATGATTAGACATTAAAAACACTCAGAAATCATGGCTTTCACCTAAAACAAATATCATGCGCTCGTAGGTATCAAACCTGAATGAACTGTTCCCACCACTGACAGATTTATCCATCTATCCACCCAGAAGGGCAGGATGAGAGGCACCATGCAGCACCATGGCACTGCTGTTGTCACATGAATTCATTTGGAAATTCAGGCAAGCTGAGGAAGTTATGAAGTTCTTATTTAGCTATATGTGAGAACACAGTTTTTAGGATAAAATAGTGTAATTTGGTAGAAGAAATTATGCACTGCATGCCTTGCATCTCTCTTTACTCTCCCCATACTTGAACATAATCAGCATTGAAAACATATTTAGAAAGTTTAAATTTATTTTTCCTTTTCTTTTAACCGTTTCATTCATGTTCATTGGGATTGTGCCAGAGAGACAGGACCACTGAGAGACATTTTAAAGCATGATTTATTGCTCTTCTCTTCTACAGTCTCATGAAGGGTGAGAACGTCTTCACCACATAAGTCAGAGGTCAGTAGTCATCTGTGGTCAGTGGTCACAAGATCTCTAGTTACAAAGCCTTTTAAAGATTTACTAGCCGATAAACTACTGCCACAAAGGTTGTTTTTGTCTTTAAACCAATTGCTAATTATTTTGCCTTACATGTTTTTGCCGCAGTGTGGATCTTCTTAACCAATAGTATAACAACACACAATCTTACAGTACTACACCTTAAAACTGCTTACTACCTTTATAAATACTTCTACATCTAAACTTTAAACTCTAAAACTTTCCACTACCTAGCTTAACATGTTTCTGCTTAAACTACAAATCTACATTTTTGCTTCTGTTCTCTAAATCTGGAAGCCTTTTCCAAGGTCTCAGATCAAACCCTGTATCCATTTCTATGTCTGGGCCTGCATGTGCAAGGTTTTAAGAATTTTCTGTGCCTTGATTTCCCACACATGCTGATAACTTATGTGGGAAAACACTTGACTGTTCCTGTTATCCTAAAAACATTACATAAAAACATCATTTGAGAGATGATAAAATAGTAAGAACAGGCAAGCAGAGACAAAATCTGTGTGTTTTGCGGGCCTAAGTGAAAGTTCATCTCTAAAAGTGCCACGTTAACTTTTTTTTTTTTTTTCTCTCTAATTGATCCCCTTTGTGGCAGTGCTGAAACACTGACAGCTGACATAAATTCAGAGGCAACTGAAGTGACCACTGCAGTCGGTCAGCTGAGCTGGCCATAGCAGTGGGTCAGTGTTATGGTCATATGTTGTTTGGCTAGAATGGCTGTAACTTTAAAGTCATTGGGATTTGAAATATATCTGACTCAAGGACTCAGCTTGGGATGTTCTTTGAAATGTCTCCCTCCCCACAAAAAAACCACCCTCCCCCCCAAAAACCAAAAAAACTACCTTCTCAACTGTCTCAAACATTGTATAAGGGAAAAGGAAGATGGAACATGACTGATATACCAAAAGACTCAAGAAGAAAACTCAAAAAAGGAAAAACATGGCTATTACAGGCACAGAGAAGTAGTAAGTTTTCTGAAGGAAGCTTATTAAGACACTTTCCATATGCTATATTTCCATCTCTTCCTGCTTAAAATGTTGCAGGCTTTTTATTTCATTTATGAGATGCATTGAGCACTTCTGGTTTGAGTCACACTCCTTTCTCTCTTTCTTTTTCACAGAACAATTTATTCACTGTTACCATGGAAATCATTTCATCTTTCCAGTAGCAGGATTCCGGCCCTGCAGTCTTAGTTTTGTCAATATTGTATACAACCGCTAACATCCCTACTTTATTAATGCCACCGTTAGATGGGACTATTTACCAATACCAAGAAAAACAGATCTCCCAAAGATATTAACCAATTAAGGAAGCTGGTACTCCATCACTTCATAGCTTTGTGCTGCAAATAAAAGACCCACAGCTGTCACCCCCACTATTTATTCAGATTCCTCACAAGGCTCTGTCTTATCAGCCAGTTCTGTCCCTCCTGGAAGAGGTAATGGACAGATACTGATGTAAACCAAGGTGCTTTTTTTTTTTTCCCCTTTTCTTTTTATTTTTTTTTTTCTTTTCCTTTTCTCCCCAACTTTATGGGTGTTTTTTCATACTTCCCTGATGGTCTTTTAGAAGAAAACAGAACTGACATTCCTGGGTTTGTACCCCTACATTTATGCTGCTGGTACTGACAGACTTGCCAGGGGAAAGACATGCTGTAATCCTTCTTTGAGCTTAAATGGGGTTTTCTGTTTCATAAGGCAGATGAAAAGGCACACAGAACACTGAAAGCAGATGACAGAGAGCAGGAGCAGCACAGAGACCCATAACATGTACACACAGACAAAATAATCAGTGCTGCATAAAAGAGGCATAATTTCCTCACAATTTGCTATGCTTCAGTTGTGACTCCTTCGCAAAACACAAGCTCCGGACACTATTCTTGTGGAAAAAAAAATAAATCATTTTCTCCTTTCATATTTATCAGCAGGTTTTGAGTCTATTTGGAAGTAAGTAAAGAATGATTTAATATTTAATCTGATATTGTTGATTTCTTTGCAAGAATTGTCTACCTGACAGCAAAATAGGAGATTTCTCTTTAAAACATGATAAACGTTGAGAAATATTATGAAAATGTTCTGCCTTGTCTTTGTGCTTCTGGCTGAAGTCTTTTGGGCCTCTCCAGCATGGGGCAGTAGTGCGCAGCAGTCAGATCAACTGTGGTGCCATTACTCCATTTAAAGCCACATCTCAAAGTCAACTCAGTACTTCCTGAAGTTTCCAGCCCACCTTGTTCAACTTCCTGGTGGGTTTTGTTCAGAGCTTAACTTCTGCATGTAGTACATCCATCTTTCATTAAAAATACCCTCATTGCTCTTCCTTCTGAACACAGTCATAGTGTGAGATGAAATGGCTTCAAGTTGCATTGAGGGATGTTTGTATTGGATATTTGGAAAATTTTCCTCAGGGAAAGGGTTGTCAAGTATTGGAACAAGCTGCCCAGGGAAGTGGTGGAGTCGCCATCCCTGGAGACATTTCAAAGTTACGTAGGTGAGAAGACACTTAGGTACATGGTTTGGTGGTGGACTTGGCAGTGTGGAGTTAATGGCTGGACTCAATGATCTTAAAGGTCTTTTCCAACCTCAATGATCCTATGTTTCTAAAAATTTATTTTAAGAGTAGCCTCTTCAGAAAGGGATGAATTACCTCATTGATTGAATACTTAAAATTAGCAAGGCAGAGCTGATGAGTGTGAATGGATGTATCATTTTAATACTTTGGTGCTCTCTGTGCATGGCATGTCATAATATTACATTAAATTTTCAGATGTCTTGTTGCCTTCCATGGCAAAAAATAGATAGTGAGAGAAGAGAGGGAACCGTCAAAGATAAGAAATGTCTGGACAAAAAGACTATCTGTTCCAATATGCTGCACATTTCAATTATGTCATTCCCATTTTTTCAGGTTCAGTGTGAGATGACCGGTGGAACACAATGTGGGGGTGTGCTGAGTTCTGGCTTGGCTGCCTCTGCCAGTGGCGATGATCAAAATATGACAAATGGAGCTGGTAGCTCCAGTGGTAATAATGGTGAGCCTGATACTTCCTGTTGCATTTTCAGCTGCTTAAAATTTTGCAGACTGTTAATGGTTTGGGTGGAAATTTCTCATGCTGTCTTTTCACTTCCAAATTTTGCTCCTTCTAAGTTTCACCTGGCATAAACTGGCTGTTTCTGATGGTGAAAATTCCTGTTTGGTACCTAATGCACAACAAAAAAACAAAACTGGGAAGAGAGGGTAATAGACCAGCTGAGTGTGCTGCCATGCAGTGGGACTTGGACAAGTGGAGAAATGGGCTGACAGAAATCTTGTGAAACTAGAGAAAATGATAAGTCCTGCATCAGGGGAGTCTTTGCTCAGGCACCTGGACAGGCTGAGCAATGAATGGTGGGGAAGCAGCTCTGAGAGAAGGACCTGGGGTCAGGGTGGACAAGCAACTGACCTTGAACCGGTGTGTTCCTGTGGCAAAGACAGCCAACACCGGCCTGCACTGCATTAGAAAGTACATTGCTAGCAGGTGGGGAGAGGTGATTCTTCTCTCAGTGTTCAGCACTGAGGAGAGACATCTGGACATGGACTTGAGAAGAGACGCAGACTTACTGAAGCGAGGCCAAAGAAAGGCCACTAAGATGGCATATGTCTCTTGCATACAAAAATAGGCTGAGAAAGCTGAGCCTGTTCGGCTGGAAAGAGAGGAGGATCATGAACCTTATCCATGTGAATACATATCTGAATGGAGGTAACGAAGAAGAGGGAGACAAGCTGTTCTAATGTTCTCCCACAGATCGGAGAAACTGATGGGCACAAAACTGAAATTCCTTCTGAACACATGAAAACATTTATTTAGTGTGAAAGATGCTGTGGAGGCTCCATTCATGAAGATATTCCAAATGCAAATGGATATGGTTCTGGACAAATTTCTCTAGCTGTTTCTGCTTGGGTATGGGGTTTGAACAAGGTATTGTGAATTAAGAAACCTTAGCAATGCTTAACAGTTCATTTTTGGCTTTGGAGAAGGAAATTTTAATGTCTTTATAGGAAGACTCTTCTGCTGTTAGTTGGTTTCCTGTTTCCACTAGATAATTTCTAAATTCACAGCATGTTATTAAATTTGCAAGGCATCAATAGAGCATGACTGGAATTTGATCAATAGGCAAATCCTGCAGGCAGGACGGGCCATCTCTGGTACTGTGTAAAACTCACCCTGCCCTTCCTTTGCTGCCTGGAGCACTGTGGTACAAAGCTCAAAGAGAGAACGACCTTTCTTTCAAGCTTGCAAGGCCCTAATTGCTGGTGCCACAGATGGGAAGAAGACTAAGGAACCTAAAATGATGCATCCCTCACAGGGAAAACATTGCCAAAGCAAGAAAAAGAAATGAAAAACAAAAACAAAAACAAAACCAAAAACAAACAGTTCAGAGGAATTAGAGTAACAAGGCTGCTACAAGTCTAGGAATGTTGGGGAGCATGGAACAGACGGTAACCAATTGCACATCTAGAGCAAAACCAAGGGACAAGGTCACACAAAACAAGAGTCGCAGCCTTTTGTGAGCATAACATAATTTAGCAACTAATTGCTGTATTTTTAAGTTAATGGATATGAATTTTATCGTTTAGTTTTGAAGTCAGTACATATCTTCTCCCATCATGTGAATTCTCCTCACCAGGCTTATCAGATGAACCCTCTTAAAATGCTTTGAAAAAAACAATCTTAATATATGAAGTGCTATAGGATCTTTTGAGATAAAACTCTCTAGAGTGTCCCACTCATGTCCTCTTCCTTACTTTGTGGAAGTAACTAGTCTGTATATAATATTCATCCCTGATTACAGGGTAGAAGGCATTTTTCTGAATAAAGAAATAGTTATGAAAGAAGACTAGGTTTGGGTTTTCTGCTTGGATGCACAGCAAACATGCAATTTTGCTACCGGTAGCAACAACTAGCATGGAAAATGATTAGGCTTTTAAATGACTGGGCTCTTTGAAAAAAGCATAAACAGGAAGATGTGGGCTGTTTCTGGAGTTATAGAGACTGCACTAGAAGGAAAGAGACAGCATGAGTGATACTCATACATCAATTTCCATGTGGATTCTACAAAGTCAGAGGAATTCCTCTAAATTTATGAAGTTTGCAAAATATGAATCCAGTATAAAATTTTCCTCTTGTTGATTTTCAGGGCTAGAGTTGGATTATATCAAACTAACTGATAACTCACAAAATTTTGAAAGGTTATTTACAATGTTGAGCAATATTTTCATTTATTGTAACTAATCTCTATATGTTTGCTGAATAATTTTGCAAATCTTTACATTCATTGCTGTCATTAAAGTAAATCTTTTAACAAATACTCAGTTTTGGCCACTTTGACCACTTTCCACTTGAACCTTATTCTTTTTCAAATGCCAAACTCTTCAAAGATCTTGTAATGAAAGGTCACATTTCTACGAAAATCATACCCAACAGTTCATCTCTGTCCTGGAATGATAACTTATGCAGAAGTCTTATTCCTTTCAAGAGGAATCTCAGAGAGAACTTTAAATGTTTTTATTTCTTTAATTAAAAATACAATTTTCCCATCAGTTTTCAGTACTATGCCTCTCACAGAAGGCAGTGTGTCTACTAGCCAGTTTTTGTCTAAGATTATTTCCCAAAGAATATATGACCAAAGAATGGCCCAGAAGATGCAAAGGAATTTCCTTGTGCTTTGATGGAGCACTTTCCTCTTGCACTGTGCGGAGCAGACCCACCAGTCTCACCATTGTTCATCCAGGACACATGTTAATAAAAAGGGTACATAATGGCTGAAAAGACTGGCTGAGATGCTTAAGAAGGGTACATACTTAACTTTCATAAATGTTGTGACAACACGTCACATATTTTATTTTGCTATTTGTTATTTTTTGTTGCTTTACTGCCTGGTTCCTTGGGTGTTATTGTACTCAGGAAATACACAATAAAGAAAAATTTCCTTGCCTTAAGGGCCATCTAAGTTTAGACAAAAAAAGCAATAGGTTACAGAAATCAGACACATGGACAGTAGAAAACAATTGGTTAAAACAATTCAGAAAAAAATGTTGTGAAAGCAATAAGTTTGCAATTTTTTTGTAGCCACATAGAAAATATGAGATTGTGCATTCATGTATCTGAGGTTATGCATTCACCTGGGGCTGAAATGGCTGTTTAGGGAAGCTGATAATGATATCTGTCAAGTGATAAAGACACTTTTTAAAGTCCAGGTGAAATTGGAATAAGAATGTTTATTGATTTACCTGATATTTCACAAGTAAAACTGTGAGGAAATATATGAAACAAAATGGCACTTGAAATCACATATTGCCTTATGCTATTCTCAGCTTTACTTTTTCACATACATTTTTAAGCTCCAATAGTGATCCTTTTTGTCTTTTATTCTTTCACTGTCCTCATGGCCCTGCACCTTGAAACTCCAATAATGTTTTTAGGGCAAGGTCTCATAGTTCTCATGGGAAGTAACTACCATTTTGCCCCCTTTATCCTCACACTTTTCCTCTTGTTTTGTAGACCTTGAATTATATTGGAGAAAACTGAACTCTGAATAACAAAATAAAGATCAGAAATTTAAATAATTAAATAATATTATCCAATAATTTAAGTGCACAGTAGCGAATCTGCAAAATTTGAACTCTCTTAGTATTCACCCCTCAGAGCTAATAGCAACAGAAGTGGAAACAATGGGGACTAAGAGTGGCTCAAAATGAAAACTATGTAATGCTAGGGAAAAAACATGAAAAAATCATCAGGTATCTTGTCATCTTCATCCTTACCACCTGCTGCACTGGACATCTGCTGCCTCCCCAGAGGCAGCGTCTTGAGACTCTACTCTTCCTGGGTGGTCATTGGGAAAAACCTTCCCTCTTCCCTTTTCTATTTCTCTCCCTCTGATTTATTTGAGTTTTAAATATCCTCTGCACTTTGATGTAAAGGCTGATTATCTGACTGAAGTACCTCTAACGCACACTCCGTTATCACACTCTCTATATTTGAATCGACAAAACCAATTTCCATCTTTTCTATCTGATTTGTGGTGATCCTTTAAAATCCTCCCTCTTCAATGACTTGTTGAAAATAGTCCTACTTTTGCTTTTGGAAAATGCTGCCAATATCTGCATGGCATCAACGTATGACAGTTGCAATTTATTTATCAGAGCATTAGGTTTTAACCACAGCATGCCCTCTCATCACTCAAGAAAAAATTACAGGCTGGAGTCTTTCAGCTATATCATTTCTATGAATATTATGTATAACTGAATTTAGTCCATCACTTGCTATTATTCTGTCACAGGAATGTCAAAACAGAGGAGCTGTAAAGCAAACAAAAGAAGAAAAATGGTAGTCATAAGGTAAACAATTCCAAAAGAGAAAGACAATCACAGGTGGAACATTCATTGGAAACTGTTTTTTAACCTAGGAAAGTAATATGGCTTGTCAAAACCTGATACAGAAAGAATATCAAAAAGCTAATGGACTTCTGCTGGAGGGCAGGTAGGTGAATAAGGCCATAAGCCTGTTTGGGAAGAACAGACTGATGGAGAACAAGCTGAAAAGGATGGCCCATGTTGCATCAGTCCCTACCTTCAGTTTAAGAAGTTTTCAGCATAAAATTCAGGCATATAGACCTTCATTACCCTGTTTAACACTGTTGCATACCTTTGACTGAGCAAAGGAGAATTGTTTGAAGAAACTGTCTTGAATCATTCTGCATGACTGAAAACCAAAACAACCCATTAATCTTCCTCAGTAGTCCAGTTCCAGGATTCTGTCCTCAGACAGGTGAAGGAAGTGAAGCCCATCACAGGAAGGATGCTCACGAAATGTGAGATGCAGTTTATACTGTCCTTGGGACCTTACTCAGAAATGTCTAAGCAACCAGGTAGGCATGTTTTTATTGTAGTAACTTAGGATATTTTGTGGAATTACTATGGCCATTGAACTCACTTTATTGCCATGCTACTTCATAACCTTCAATCCCTTAATTCTCATCAAATCCACGTGAGGTAGGACTATAGGTTCATTTATCCAGTATTATAGGCCAATTAAGTCTCAAGATTCCCAGAGAAATAATCAGGGAGAGTTGCACAAATCTAGGACAAGCTGATAAGTGTGATCGTGACACGCAAAGCAATCACATGAGACGAGAGATTTTCGCAGGACAGAGACTTCTCCAACCCAGCTCAAGCTGAGTCAGGGCGGAGAGAGCCTCCTTGTTTATTTCTTACTTTTTATACATTTGTGGGTCTGGCCGAAGATTGGCTTCTGGGGTTTTTCACCTTTCAGCCAAGTGGCCAGACCAACTGTCAGTTACAATTGTTTTCAGGTTAGAAATATGCAAACAAAGGACAGAGAATGAAAAACAAAGGATTTGTTTATGTTACATCTGTGAGAAAAAGGTAGAAACTGCTCCTAATATTGTACAGTAGCTAAAAGATCTGACTCCATTTTATGAAAATTCAAAAGGCTTTAAAAAGCTCAGAAAACCCAGGGTGACAGATAAGTAAGAAGCCAATGGAAGAGATTTTTTTGTTTTCTAATGAGGTTTGCATAGTGTCCAGAGCTTGCTTCAGCCTGAGAAAGAAAAGTATATTTTTCAGGATTTTTGTCCTTTAGGAAAAATTCATAGAATATTATAATAACTGAGGTTTGTACAGTGATCTTTTCAACCAAGAAATTTTGAAGAGTTTCAAGGATGGAAAATCCATCTTTAGACCCTATATGCCTCTCTTTGCTTCATTATTTCAGTTTCCCATAACAAAGGTGGTAATAATCTTCCTCTTGAAATTCTTCATAAGTCAGTCTTAGCCAACGAGTGTTGTACAGTCAAACCCAAGTTTTTCGACAACACTGAATTTAAGGAAATAGTAATAATGATGTTAGAGAAACAAAACCACATGTATATTCATAAGAACGCATCAAAATTCCTATTTGCCAAAGTATTCCTGGAGTTCTTATAGGCAAAAAGAGGTTTCAGTTTTAAAAGTAAAAGACAAAGAACAAGCTGAATTGTTGGAAATAACTTGTTGACTATAGAGCTGAACACAAAACCTTTCTGCATATTTTTTTGAAATGTAAAATTCAAAACAAGTAGTAATATTAAAAGAAATTGAACCATGAAACCAAGATATTGCTCTGTATCTCAGTTCAATCTCTCACTGCCTTAATTTCCTTATTTTTATTTTTTATTGTTAATGTTACAGATATTTATAGCAGTGTCCTCACATGCCTCCAGGTGTGCAGGCTAGCTCAGTTCTGCACTGCTACTACAAGGATCGGTCGGGGTTACAGGCAGGGCGAGTAACCTCCTCCCGGTGGGCTCTTGGTTCCCCACACCAGTGAGTGGATCCGATGGAGTATGTGACTGCGGCGACGGAAAAAGAGTCGTCTCTCTTTAGGCAGGGTAGAAGGTAGTTTATTAAGGGGAGTCCAGCAAGGAGCTCCGCCTCAGACCGCTGCTGCCCAGAGAGAGCAGGGATCAAAGCTTGACAGCCACTTATAAACGGGGGAGGATCCAGGGGTGGTGACAACGGGTCAGCCAACCAGGGAACATGGGGGTGTAACATGGGGTGTCAACTTCTGAACCATTAACAAATCACAGGAGGGTAGGAGGGGATTCCCTGGGCACCAGCCTATCACTCAACACCTCTCCTGGATCTTTCCAGAATCCAGAGAAGGGTCTTGAAGTGACAGACTGGGCGACCACGAGGAGAGCAGGGGAACTGACAGGGACAGGTGGAGGGAAGGAATGACTGACAGAAAACGTCTGGTTATATACCTAACTCAAAAGGGGGAAAACCAATACAGAACACAGGGGTATACAGTGGACTAAACCATTACAAAAATAACTCAAAAATCTTACAAAAATAACTTAATAACTTAAAAAATTCTCACACCACTACAGATATTAATGATTATAAAAAACATTAAGAAGATACTTTTTTCCGTTTGAAAAACTGTGAACTTTCAGAAGGATTTAAAAATTTGGGGATTCATCCTTTTGAATTTAATTCAGAGAATAGCATCAATCCAGTATTTTCCTTCATATAATATTCAGATGTTTGGGGTTAGTTATTGAAGAAAGTAATAAAATAGAAAGATCTTAAACTTCCAGGAAATTAGATTTTATTGGGGGGAAAAAAAGAAATGGTAAATAATATTTGGCTTTCCTCTAACAATCCTTTTTTTTTTTTTTTACATTTGAATTTTTGAGAACTATTCAATTATTTTTGTTCTGGTTTTTTTTATGATGTGCTGCCAATGATATGTTGAAATTATACCAAGGTCATGGTTTGTGATTGACATTATCACTGTCCTTCTTCGGCTTATTTCATTTTTTCATAGTCAAGTGACTACAGAAATTTCTAAAGCCTAATACTGCCATCCTCCTTAGGCAGAAAATAAATACTTCTTTCACTGTTGCACAATCTGATTAACATACCTACATTGAATAGGCTCCTTTTTACCAAGACAATGAATTTCTTCTCTCTTGCCATATTTCATAAATTCTGCAAATTTGCATTAAAACGAGAAGCATTGTGAAATTATTAATATGGCAAAAGAAAGCCACTGTTGCCACTGTTCATATGAAGGACAGAGTTTAGACTAATTCTGATGGTTGTGGTCTATTTCTAGGCCTGTATAGAAACTTTCTATGCATACAATCCCTTTCTGCTGTTTTAAATGGACACACTTTAAACTAGATATTTCAATGAAGTCACTTCCTTTCTGGCTAATTTGAACATCTTTATTTTGTAAGGCTCCAATATATATTTCAAAATACTTTCAAAATACTTCCTAAGAAAAAGGATGTCTTTAATTATTAGACATTGAATAAGAATAGTCCTTTTCCTCTCCTTTAATGGCCCCAGAGGAAGAGTTTTGTGTTTCAAGGACTTTTATGAGAATCAAGTGGTCAATTTTCAAGTTTTAATTCTTTTCCAGTGTTGTCTATTGAATAAAATCTGACAGCCTGGAGTTTAAAATCCACTCCTCTGAGTAAGGTGCCTCAGCTCCTGAGCATTGTATAGGATAAATTAGTTGTAAGGATCTGGAATAAATAGCTGCCAAAGCTGAATTAATGTTACGGTAGAAATTTTTCCATTATAGAAGGCTGAGTGGTTGAAATTTAGATGTCAAATGAAAGAAAATCTCTGTGATTATTGAACATCACTTGGTTTTCAATGTAAAAATACGTGGGAGCAAGGAAAAGCCCTACCAAAACGATAACTCTCTGAAAGGGAGGATAACATGAGAATGTCAAAAGAGCATTTCATCCTGAATCACAGATGATCACTTCCAGAACACAAAGAAAAGTAAGAAATAAGATGGCTTTTTTTTTTCCCCTACTAATTTATGATTTCTCATTAACTCTGTACATTCAAGAGCAGGTGTCTGTGAATCCTTTTAACTGATGCTGAAAATGCCAGTGCTCCACCTAAAGAAAAAAGTATGAGAAGGACACATTTTAATTGACTCGAGAAGGAAATTGAAAACAGAATGTTCATAACAGACTGTATGGTTTAATTAGTTGTTTTGGGGAAATATTTGAGCTATTTGACTTCTTAAAAAGAAAACAAAGCAGTTCAATATAAGACCAAAAAGCCAAAGGAAATACAGAGGACCTCAAGAAAACAATATTGACTTAGGGATTTTACAATGATTACAGAAAATTACCCTTTCAAACAAGTACATAACTTTTCTATGACTTAGCTTCTGAAAAGGACTTGTTCAGCAATGCCTCAACACACCGCTAGGAAAACAGCGGAAACACACTGCCAGGGATGAGGGAGTAAGCATGCCTAAGGATCTTGGAGCTGATGGGAAGAAATTGTGCTGCAATTGACAAAGACTATGTCTCCCCTGGCAAGTAGTTCAACCCAACATGGATTGGTCGAGGGAAATACTTTGCATCAACATGTTATATGTTTCAAGAGGGTCCTCCAGCATGTTTCCCTGGGGTGAGTGTGCATTAGAAGCTGTAGTGAATTAGGTGCACACCTAGAGTTCATCTTCTGTTCTGATTTTAGCCAGATGGAACCCAGTTTCTGTCTTCCATGAATGCTCTGTGATGTGAAACACAAAATGGGAAGGATAAGACAGGGTTACTGCAAAATGCTTAGTCCTGATCTGAATTAAAATGCTGATGTAGATACATATGATGTCCATCTGCACACAAGTAGATAAAGAGATTGTCACTCTCTGGGCAAGACTCTGCTCCCAAATGTGCACTACATTTCTTCTTGCTTCTTTGAATCTGTTGGCCTGGCATGGAGGAAGCCCTCAGCAAAAAAAAAATGCCAACATTATTTTTCCTTCCTGCTATTGTAAGATAAGGCTCTTTTCAGGGCTGCAAAACTAGTTGAACTGGACAATCTCAGAGCAAATATGCAGTTTGGGCGCTATTTATTTGGAACCTAGATGAAGGGCTGACTGTCTAGATTGTTCTTCATGTTGGCTGTTAGCGTATGAATTGGTGGTTAGTGTGCAAACTGACACATGGCTCTTCAAAGTCAGAGAAAAATATTTTTTTCAATAGGCCACTGATTAGACGCGGCTGAGTCAGAAGGGTATGAGTCACCACTCAAATGACAAGTGTAAATTTAGAGCTGAGGGGATGGGAGGAGGCTTTTAAAAGCAAACACATTGTTTGAAACTGAAGAAATTGAAGCCAGGTCTCCGCCACAGGATTTTGCTGGCATACCATGTATTGTCTAGAGGTGTTAGAAAATCACCCACGGAGTTGACACTGGTCTGTTGGCAAAATCCACAGTGAGGACACAGCAATGCTTAAGAAAGAGTGTTTGTCACAAAGCTGTTGCTGTGCAGGGGAAGGATGTAGGTATGCTGACAAACAGATAAACGTCTTGGGATAAGATCATTGATCACTGTAAAGGTGCTCCTGTTTCAGTAGGCTCCTCAGAAAGTGAGAATACCTATGTAATTTCAAGATCCTGAATGGATTTAAGTACGAGCTAGCTCTCAGCTGCACAATGTATATTTAAAAACAGGAAGATCTAGGTGCTCAGGAACATACTGGTCTCAGAATGCGAGCAAGGAGAATTGTTTAGGCTGATTTTTTGGAGTTCATTGTCTCCGTTTTGCCCCAAATATTGCTTTAGGTGCCCACATTCTCTAACATAATTTTAAAAAAATGGGAGAAAAATGGTTTAGATAAAATGTTCAAAAGGTGGTTTTGCAGTAAAATATTTCAGAAGTAAGTATTAGTAGATCATGCCAAATTAGCACAACATGTCAGGTGAGATCTATTATGGCACCCACCTGAGTGCCAATGAATATTTTGATTAATGGGAAGATTGATGGAACAGAATCTCTTACAAAGTGTGTAGACATCAAGGCACAAGGCAGACTGTAAACACCACTGAGGACAGGATTAGAATTCAAGATATTTACTTGAGACTGGGAAAAAAAGGGTTTGAAAACAGTAACAAAAAAACTCCAAAAAACAACTTAAATAGCAATGAACAGTAAGGACCAACCCAGTGAAAGAAAAAAGCAACTGCACAAATAAATATATGGGGGAAAAAAAAAAAAAAAAAAAAAAAAAAGAGACCAAAAAATGATAGAGTACCTTGGAATATTACAGTCTGTTGTGGACCACGAAGTGTATGACAGGACTACAATGCACTGTTATAAGCAAAACAAATCACCATACAAAATAAAAAGGAGAGTCTTCTGCAGAACTTATGAAGCAATTAATCTTTTTGTCTTTATGTATCTCGGGGCACTAAACTTTACCAGAGATGCAGCCACACTAAGAAGAATAACAGGAATATTGATAGATTTAAAAAATGTGGTTTATCCATCAATGCAGAGGTAATTCAGGAGTGTTTTTGGAATAAAAAACAAGTATAGGAGAATATGATAAAAATTCACTATTTAAAATGTAGTGAAAAGTATTGAAAATTTAGTGAAAGGGTAATGATATATGACTTTCCATTTCCAGACAGTGAAAGAAAATAAAAAATATTTTTCTGAAGGACAAGATATAGTTTAGATATTATGGAATGTGTTCCTAACACAAAGATCAATAAGCATCTATAAACTACTTAAGTTGTGGTATCTCATTAATGAAGGTTTTAAAGATAATCTCAGGAAATCTTTGCCAGGGAGAATAGCAGGATTTTTAGTTCTTCTGAGAACAAGGACATGGATTAATTTTCCTGTGAAAGTAACTTCCAGCTTTGCTATAAAGAAAATTGACCTGACTATTCTTGTAGCCAACGAGTAAAAGCACAAGGAGAAAGAGGCACAGGTTCCAACAAGAATATTTCCAGTTAGGGGCAAGAAAATATTTTTTCCCTGTGGACAACTCAATGCTGGAACAGGTTTTATAAAGGGGCTGTAGAATTGGAAGTGTTCGAAGCTCTGCTGGACAAGGTCCTTGCTGCTGCTTTGAGCATGGGGTTAAACCAATGACCTCCAGAGATCCCATCAAAACTCTAGAATAAAATGGAATTATAGGGTTCTATGATGCCCTGACTCCACTGCTAAACTTACACATGAAGAGGGAGTGTCATATCACCCTGGGTGTAAAATGTGCCTTTCAGTCTAGAGAAGGAAAACTGAAATTTATATTATTTGCAGGCTGTTTGGGATTTCTTCTATAAAATAAAGTTAGTTATTTTCCATAATTACCTTCAATCTACATAAATGAAAACCAATCTGCATTAAAATATCTTTCATCTTCTCACCAATTTCCTCCCCTTTCTCTTTAGATAACCAAATTTATTAATATTTTTAATCACAGAACAACACTGAAAAGAGCATTACCAAAAGCTGTCTTTGGGAAGTGACTTAACTAATTTGCCTTTGATCCCTGTCATCGAGTAACTAGCTTAAAATTTTCAATGTCAAAATTACTGTGGGAAAAAATAAGAGAAATTACATTTTATTCTACATTTTGGCAGAAATGTTAGCCCCACACTTGAACTGAAGTTGACTACATTACTATGAGGTAATTAGAAAAGCAGGAACCTCTTTCATTATAGCTTAGTTCTCTAGCATACAGGATTAGCTGTTTCCTTCATAATTATTATAAAATGTTCTTTGGGCATATCATACATTATTTTCAATGTAGGATGAGAATATTGCTGTCTGTTAGCTAGAATTAAAATGTGCACCATGTTTTTTAGGGTTGCTTTAGACTTACATGAGGGTAGGTGCAGATGGCATTCGGTCCAGAGTGATTTCAAGCAAAACATCGGGTGAATTTCAGTTCTGACTACTTGCACAGCAGGTGATGGGTAGGTCGGCAGGCAGTCAGGTGCTTCAAGCTTCCAAATCTACCAGAAGGCCCTCTGCAGGCCTCAGACCAGTGAATTAAGAACAGCACCAGTCAGTTAGGAGTGTAGTCTGTTTTCCCTTTGCTGAATCTGTAGAAAGCCAGTTAATCTTATGTCAGCATTGAGTTCCAGCAAAATGAGGCTTTTAAAAGCCCCCAGGAACAGACACAGACATGCAGAGAACCAGTGATGTAAGAGACACTTGAAAACAGGCTTTGAAAACTTTTAGGAAAACTGTAGAGTAAGATGCCTACATATGCAAATAAATATTTTTATAACCAGTTTGGAAATATCTGGTGGATCACAGCACAGAGGAACAGGAAGAAGGTTCATAGAGACAAGGGGGTTTCCATATAACAGTGAGCAGCACTGGAGTTTCAGAGCAGAGGAAGGACAAGTTAAATGAATTAATTTGGATTTCCAGCAGTTCTCTGAGGACTGCTTGAAGAAGTTAAATAAGTCCTCTTCAGGTGTCCTCTTTCCCAGGAGAACTGCAGTCAGTGGTAAGTGAAAATACTCCGGGAATTTCATTGTATTCTGAGTGCAGGTCTTGAGATGAAAGAGACCTTTCTAGCACCTTCACAGACTTTGGCACAAGCTTTTACACAGTTATAGGTTTTGGGCCAATTTGTGAATGCAACAGAAAAAAGTTTGATGTGCTCCTTAATACGCGCCCAGCACCTGCCCATTCAAAATGCAGGGAACCAAACTAACTGAGCTATCCTGAAGGCCCCATGAGCTCACAAATCCATCCTTGTGCTCCCACTACTTGCATTGTTCTGAACTCAGCACTTGTCAGTCCTTTCTATGAGTCATTTTGACTTAGTCTGGCAGAGAACTAAACCAGAACAAAACACCTGCTCCTGGGTGAACAAATTCAAGCAACTCAGTGGGGGTTTACCTGCTCAGGGTCAGTGCCAGTGCAGCAAAACAAATGGCAGCAGAGGTCTAGGGGAGATGGAGGATGACAGGAGATCTCTTTGTAAGGAGCTGAACTACAATTCCACTGCTCAACAGACCTCAGACAATTTCTTGGAGGGTGGTGACTCTTAGGTAACTTTTCTCTCCAGAAACTGTAAAGACAGCATAGAGTAACCAGCTCAGCAAGACATCCGGCTTTTAGATGCATACATAAGCAATTTGTACCAGTATACATCCCCATCCTTAAGGTGGTGTGAGAGATTCAGTATTGCAGAGATGACATGTTTGCAGGAATGTCCCTAAAAGGGTGGGGTACAGAAGTAGTCTGAATTCTGTCAGCTTTTAAAGTACTGAAATCAGGAGGTTCCTGTACTTATTCTGAGAACCAAACATGCAGTAGTGTGGACACACAGACATACAGAGAGTAAGTGGTATTGAAATTTGGCTCACTGGGGCTTTGAAAACTAGAGTTCATCTCATTTGTACAGTGGGACTCTGACTGCCTTTTTAGTCAGTGCCTCACACTCAGATTACTCACAAGTACAAGTGAGAACAGTCTTGGTCTGGCTAATTGTGTGAATTAGCTTTTCTTTTGCCCTTATCTGTACTGAAGAGCAAAATCTCTTCAATAAACTGGAAAAAATCTACCAGACACAAATATGAGCACTGGAGGAAAAAAAAAAAAAAAAAAAAGAGAGAGAGAGAGAGAAAATGTGAAATATAAACTAATTTACAGCTTAGAATCGGAATGTTTTTATCTCCTCAAGCTACACAACAGCTCTCTGAAGAGAAGCAGGTCTCAAATGAAAACTGTTTCTCCTCTATTGAATCAAAACAACTTTGTGGTAGGAAAGTGACTTCAGGAAAGAGTAAGTGATGCTTTAGTCACTACAGACACAAAGAGATGGCTTCAGAACACGATCAGCTGAGCAGGAGAGTGTGAGTTACCCAGATGAGTAGGTGGACAGGCAGGTAGCATCCTGCTTTTTTTTTTTTTTTTTAAATAGGAAATTCTCCTATGCATTTTATCACACTTGGAGGGCAGCATCTCCCACTGTATTAACAGGTTATGGTGAGGCCTTGACACATTTACTACCCAGAAGGAACATTGCTGACTCACTGCTGTCCCAGAGCAGACTTATTTTAGCCTGACAATGCTTATACTCCAAGCAGAGCACAGGGTGATCTGCTGTGAAGCCTTTTGCTTGGGACTGCTATCACCAAAGCAGGCAGACAGGAAGGCAGGAATTAGATAACCTTTTATGTCACCAGGCAGCACTAAGTGGTGATGTCATAGGGCAGCACTAAGTAGTGATGTCTTCCCCATTTGAAAATAGCCTACCTGTATCACTGCAAATATATTAGGAATAATGATATAATTTGGACCTGTGCAATGGGAAATAATCACAATTAAAAATAAATTCTGCCTCCTTGAAACACAAAAATTACTTGACTGTCAGTGTGTTTGTTCCCTTTTTTTCCGAGATTTCTTATTGACCTTGTACCATTCACTCGGCAGATTGCAACTGGCGTGTGGAGGTTAGACTTCATATTTGAGGAAGCAGAAAATACTTTATTCACATGCCAAAACAGATGAAGAACTTCCCCTCAAACAAAACAGGAAACACAAATTAAGAAAATAGGAAAGACAAGCTAATTTTTTCAGGACTGGAAGGGTGAGTATTTCAAGGATGGGGGTTGTCTCTCTGCCCCTTGTCTTCACAAGTAGCAGATTGAACACCAGGAATTGACGTCATTCATAATCAGACTTACCACACATTAGGCTATATCTGTAAAGATGCTAATGCACCTTGTAAGTCAAAAACAAGCAGCCCATAAACCCCAGCACGTTTTACCACCCATGGGTTTAGAGGCTTTTGTCAAGTCCACCTTATAGCCTGTCTCATTTAATTGCTCAAAACTGACTGCTAGAGCACAATTCTGGCTGGAAATAAGCTATATTAGACAGTGATTTCAGTTCAAGGTCGGTAGCCACGGAAACATCAAGCAATGAGGCTTAAAAAAGGAAATGGCCGTAAAGGGCAGAAATGTGCATCTTGAATCCAGACTAGTGGGATACAGAAGAGTTTTTGTTTCTTCAGAAGGAAATTTTTTAAGGTTTTAACCAAATAACTTCTTCTTTTGCTTCATAGAAACTAACCCTCATACTTTTTTACTTTTTTTTTCTTTTTTTTTTTTTTTTTTTTTTTTTTTTTTTTTTTTTTTTTTTTTTTTTTGTATAATGTGACTTTTGTGGCAGGTTCAGTATTTTTCAAAACCAGTCCTGAGCTTCTTCAACTGTTGCACATTCTCTAAAGCTAGCCTCAGTCCCCCTGCCTGTAATGGTTCTGAGATGTGAGTTTAAATCTTTCCAAAGTTTTCAGATCGCTACTTTTATTACTACAAATTGATAGTGCATTTTTTGCTCTGTGGGCAACATCAAAAGTCCAAGAAAATCAGATGGACAAACAGCTGCTTTTCAAATAACTGTGTAAATTAAGTAAAAACAAACCAAGGATCTGTTAGGTCTGTCAGTTTCTGTAGTAGGAAACAGATATCATTAACTTTCTTAGGTGATCCTCATACAGAGGCCTAAATATTTGATTTTATTTTTGTTGCTCTATCCAAAAAGCCAGCTGCTGCAACAGAAGAAAGTTATACTGGTCTGACATGATTTGCTCTCAGGAAATCCACATCTGCTGTTGCTGGTCATCTCTAGTTACTTTTCCACAGCTTCTAATAATTTCATTTTCTGGTTTGTTTGTTTGGTTGGTTGGTTGGTTGGTTGTTGTTGTTTTCCACCACGATTGAAGTAAAACTGGCAATGGAATAATTACTGTGTTATGTCTTGTATCCTTTTTTGTTCTCTTTAGTAAAGACATAATGCATTCTCCCCAGGGCACAAAGTTGTTACCAGTTCCAAGAGGCTTCCTTCCTTTAGGTCTTCATGCATTATCTTAAGATAAAGTTCATCAGGTCAGGTGAGTTAAAACCACCTAATTTAGCTAGCTTACTCTCTAATTTGTAATTTCCATATTGCACTCAGAGGTCTTACACTTTTTTTGTCCATAGCTGTATTAGGTCACAACTGACCTTTTTGGTGAAGACCATCTCAAAACAACAGATTCAATTTACCTTCTTGGCATCCTCTGTTATTCACTTTTCCTGTTGGTTGGCTAGCAGAAAAGTATGGACTTTGGTCTGTCTTCCTCTTCCTTTTAATACAGTGATTGAAAGAATTCAAAGTCATCCCTGATGTTTCTTCATGGCATTGTTCATACTCTGTCCTTCTGATGTGGTTTTCAGTTGCTCAGTTTGTCTTTTTATATCCATCCTTAGTGCTCTGATCTAGTTTCCACTCTCTAGTCTCTCTTGGTTTAGACGTCAATGAGGAGTTCACAGTTTAGCTAACCTGTTCTCCTAGTACATTTTTTATCCTCCTCTTTTGGGACAGGATTCTGCTTCTGCCTTTAGTAGAATTCTCTTGAAGAACTGCTAGGAGTCTTAAAAACCTTTGAAAATGCATTGATATTTCCAGAAATTATATGCAATCCCAAAGATGAATAACATATTCTTCAACAGAGCTTTATGTTTCCATCACAAATGTGACATTAAGCCTGGGAAAAAAGCTCAGACTACACGGCTTCAGGAGAGGTGAGGCAAATAACCTCCAGTTAGGTGTCCCCATTAAACCTTTCCAAAGCCATCCTTACCAAAAGTGCCTCTTAGCAGACATTCACCAATGAAGTTCTACTCTCAACAGATGTATCTTTAATTAAAGAAAAAAAAAATTAATTTCCTTCCAGGAAGAGAAAGAAAATTAAAAAATAAGAAATATTTGTTTTTTAAAGATAAGCTGAAACCAAAATCTTTTACTTTTCTTTAGTCTTTAGTTTGCTTTTATTTTTTTGGATTTTTTTTTGCCTCAATTTAATCTACACATTTATAATCTCCTGATCATTTTATTAATTATTTTGTGAAAAACAGTATGAAGTCTGGTAAGTTTCCTTTTCACTTGACATTGCTTCCATTCTGTAAATGTTGTGCTTAAGGAATATATTTGCTGTTAGATGGCAGTGGCTCTTCTACTGGTTGTTACCATAATGTCACACTGAAAAGACAGACACGTTTTAATTGTGATTTATTTTGTAATATACAGTCATAACAAACATGTCAGAGAATAGATCTTAGTGAAAGCTATCTTAAGTGGTGGCTGCAAAAATTCTCCATGTTACTATTTCTTGCTTTTTCAACAAGTTTTGATTAAAAGAAGCTGTTATTTCACCAGGCAGGGTAGTCTTTGATTTCAGTCTCTAAACAAATTCATAGCTATCAGCATATCTGATTTACGACTCCTTCCACTCTAAAACATGATCATGCACATAGGTTGCTGAACTTATTTTTACAGCACGTTTCTAAATCCATATCACACTCACAGGACATTCAGGGAATAGAAGGCCAAAGGAACAGGATGGGTGTCTTGGTTTGAAAGACAGGTATCTGCTCGGGAGAGGTGGGACCTCTCTAGGAATGGGGAGTTCCAATCCCCTCCCTCCAAGCTATTATAATTTAGAAGATTAAAGAGGATTTTCAGGCAGGGCCATGGGGAAAGGAATAACAGTTCTTTACTAGTAAGTATAACAAGGCAAACAAAAAACAATAACTACAGCATTAAGAATAAACAGAACCAGGAACCTCGAGGGGCTTTGTTTCACAAGGCCCAGGGCAGTCTGTTCTCTTGGGACTCTGAGAGCACCAAGCTGGAATGGTGGATGTCCCCCACCCAGGCTGGTGGCTGGAAGGGCAGGATGTCCCCGGCAGGCAGGGGGTGTCCTGGCAAAGTGATCAGTGCTGGAGAAGCTGCGATGGCCAGACAGAGCTGGCCCACCTCCAGCAGGGCAGGCAAAGGGGCTCCAAATTCCTGGGCACATGAGCAGATGATGGTAGATTTCCCAGGACCAGACTTTCTGTTGACAGTGGACTCCTCCCACAACAAGCAGCAGCCTGACCGTCCTCTCCAATGCCAGGAGCAAGAAGAAAAACAGCCCCCAGCTCCCCCAGCCCTGTCCTTTTCCCTCCCCCAAAATTCATGTAATCTTCCGCCTCCGGACCCTCGGCCATGTCTTTTGCGTTGGTCAAGCACCATCAGTACTCAGTCTCCTAGCAACTTATCAGGAAAAATTCTCTAAGACAAAAAAAGGAACAAACCTAACCCATGGGACAGAGTCATGAGCAGAAGCAGAGTCTTTGCTCTGTTGTTTCTCAGTCACCAAAACATTCCCCTACAGACTGTAAACACTTGGAACATTCCCTCTGGAAGTAGGGGCTGTAGGGTATTACTCAAATATAACTTAAGTGTTCAAACTCATAAAATTTCCTCATGAACCACTGAGGGCTCAGAAGACGCTATGGAATTTTTTTTGCCTTACAAAAGGGGTGAGGATTTAAATGCTACTGCCCAGGTTTGATACCTGAAGTTAGACTGGACAAATTCTTGGTTTGAGGGCAAGTTTGCAACCTACCATCCTCATCTGGAACACATTTTTCAGGAGGCTGGATATTAAGAAATCTTCATGGAAAAGTATTTATTTGAAACAAATAAATAATATTAAATAAATCCAGTTATTAAAAACAAACAAACAAACAAAAACCCCAAAACAAAACAAAAACAAAACAAAAGAAAACCAAAACAAACAAACAAACAAACAAACAAAAACTAAACAAAAACTAAACAAAACCCCAAAAAACCAAAATCACCACCACCACCACAAAAAAAAAAAAAAAAAAAAAAAAAAAAAAAGTGGAAAAAAACACAAAAAAGTTAAAAAGTTACAGGGAACATCGCAACATCACAACAGCAAGGCTATGAGACCACTAAAAAAAAAGTCATGTCATAAACAGTCTTGAATAGCAAAGTAGGAGTGAGGGCTGGAGCTGTGAACACAGCAGGCCTTTGGATAAATGGAAAGAAATTAATAATAATCAATAGGGAAGTGAAAGAAGTGAAGGCAAAGGCGTAATGAAATGCAAGAATAAATTTTAAGCAGTGGTGTATTGTGATATTGTGCATTGTGAAATGGCTTTAAACTGAAAGGCAGTAGCCTTAATGTTTAGCATAAACATTAGGGAGAAATACTTTACTGTGAGGCACTGGAACGGGTTGCCCAGAGAAGCTGGAGGTGTCCCATCCCTCGAGTGTTCCAGACCAGGTTAGATGGGGCTCTGAGCAACCTGTTCTAGTGGAAGGTGTCCATTTCCATGGCAGGAGGGTTGGAACTGGATGATCTTTAAGTCTCTTCCCACTCAAACCATTTTATGATTTTATGATTATGCTGACAGGTTGAAGAGTGAACTACACTGACTTGAGAGAACAAGACTGGTAGAAATTAGTGGTGATCTGAAATGCATGTTGCTAAAACTTGTTGACCACAAACCATGTCTTTATTAACCTTTATTTACTAACCTTTTTATGTGTTGGTATTTTTTGGACTGCAAACTGTTCACCAGTGAAATCAATTCCTTGTTCACAAGACTGTCTCACAGCAGAGCTTCCTCATGTGTAGTTGTACTATTTAATTCTGCAGAGTATCCTGGAATAGTTTGTTTGAAAGATGTTTTATGTAAATAATTATACAATTGATTTATTTCACAGAGTCACTCTAGCAGTTGAACAGATCTGTGTTCAGAGGCAGGAAACTCCCTGTAGACAGCATATCTCCCAGGCCTAACTGTAGCTGTGTTTTGAAGAAAAGTTTCAGTAATCTTAGGGTATTTTTATCTGACAGGCAGACTGCAAATGTTGCTGTATAATATCTAGCTTGAAAATAAAGGCTGAGTATCTGGGGCAATCAATAGCAAAAGTTAGATTCCCCAGTGGAAATCTAACAGCAAACCAAGACTCATTGATCCCTTAATTCCAAAACAGTCTGTGTTAGTTTCATAAGCCAAACCATAAATTCTAGAAACACAATCCTAAACCCACAGCTGTGTATGTGAGAGGTAATTATGACCTTTCTGGTTGTTTTTAATAGATTTTATCTTTTAGTAATTTTTGTCTTCCAATACATCCACATACATCTTCAAACTTTCTTTTCCTCACACTTCACCCTTAATATGCAAAGCTCTGATTGAATTAAACCTCACAGAAAATAAGTCTTCAGTTGTGCCAGCTGAAGACATTGGGCCCTAAAAAGAAAAAGATAAAATCATATTAGAGTAGATCTGTAAGTCAGAAAGTCTGGGTAAAACTTCTCTCCCTGGACTGCTGAAATGCCACAAAGAATTCAAAACATTTCAGGCATTTCCTGAATGTGCTACAGAGGTTAACTAAGTGGTTTCTCAGTGTCATAGAATCATAGAATGGTTTGAGTTGAAAGATGTCTTAAAGATCTGTTTCCATATTCTGTATCATTGGCAAGGACATCGTCCACTACACCAGGTTGCTCAAAGCTTCATCCAACCTTGAACACTTCTAGAGCTGGGACATCCACAGGTTCTCCTCAACCTGTGCCAGTGCCCCATCATTCTTATAATGAAGAATTTCTTCTTTATTTCACTTCTAAACCTACCATTTTTCAGTTCAAATATGTCATCCGCTGTCCTGTAACTATAAGACATGGTAAAAACTCTCTCTTCATCTTCGTTTTAAGTCCTCTTTATGTACTGAAAGGCCACAATAAAGTGCCCACAGAGCACTCCCCTTTCCAG
This sequence comes from Hirundo rustica, assembly GCF_015227805.2. Lineage (NCBI taxonomy): Eukaryota > Metazoa > Chordata > Aves > Passeriformes > Hirundinidae > Hirundo > Hirundo rustica. Next base: position 25,535,640 of record NC_053450.1, on the reverse strand, counting down.
GCTACACCACTCCATGTCTCTTCTAAATTAAAGATACTTCATAATGTCTTTGCATGCACAGGTAGAAGCACAACTTTTCATCACACTGGGTCAGTAGCACCAAAGCCAAAACCAAGACCCACTCTTCTTTTTCAAGCAAATTCTGCTTCATCTCAAGTTCTCAACCCCAACCATTATTCCATGCTGTGGTGTGTGATGGGGTCTCTGACACTGGCCTCTGCTGGAAGAATTTACTCCCATTCACAAAGATGGACGTGGCTTTTCAGGTGACATTGAGCACATTAACTGACCCATGTGCCCCAGCGCCCTCCACAGCAGGGAGGGAGGAGGGAGGGAATGACATCCTTCCTTTTATATGGCCAACATGGGAGTTCAGCAGGTGATCCATGAAGTACCGAGTTACAACCCCTTTTTTGTATTAGGAGTACTTTAGATTGGTTCACTCACTGTTCAAACATTCTTACACCTACAGTGTGAAAGACTCTGCCAGTTCAAAGACTTATCAGTCAGAAAAAGAGGAGTTACAAGGTAGTTTCAAGTGGAACAAGGTGTAGCACCGAAAACTGTAAAAAATGAAGCGACAATGTAGAACTGCAAGCTCAGGGAGTCTGACACAGGCACTGGGATTAGAGGCGTAGTTCTGCAAGCCTGTTTCAGTCCCCAGGATAGCCTTGTGATGCAGTGTGCACCACAAAACCACAGCTGAGGAGTCCAGATGCCACTGTGCTGACATCATGACACTTTATACTCCTCTGCTAGGCAGTTGCATTGTGGTGTTTGTGGAGAAGCAGGATGAGATCAAGACATGGGTGATGATATTCAGGGGTAGCAGATTTCACTCTTGCTCCTTGCTGCCTTGGGGTTTTATTTCAGCTTCTTGACTGCTCTGGGACTTTATTGTGCCTCACATCCACATCATCAGGGGCCCACAGGGACCCACCAGCTAGCTGAGACCTGCATGTCAGAGCGCAAAGGACAGATGTTCAGCTCCTGCGAATGAGTTGTAATAAGATGGGGTGAAGGAACAGGCCAATAAGTGGCAAGATCGTACAGTATGCCAATTTGTGATTGTTGCAGTCCCTGCATGAACCTTGACCCATGTGCACAGAGGTGTGCTGCTGCAGGAGGAGCTGCATTTCGCCTGTGCACAGAGCTCCCTGCAGGCACCACCGGGGCACACCAGGCTCAGTGGCATACCCCATAGGTTACAGCTCTGACAGCCACCCCCTCTGACCGTGCCACAGATGCTGCCCCAGTCCCAGGCAGTGCAACTAACCTCGCCCCCACAACCTCCTGGGCAGCCGGATGATCCCCAGGCACCTCTCCTTTTGTGTCCTTTCGGAGCAGAAAATGGTTTGAGCACAACCTGAGAAATAAAAAGAATAGTTCCTGCTCTGCTAATGCAAGTTTTTTCATTTTGTGCCCTAGCCTGAGAAGATACTTTGTGTTCTCAAAGAGAATGAAAGTAATAAATAAAACCACAAACAAAACAACAATCAGGAAACAATATATTGGGTGAATGAAAATATTGCATCTCACCAGAAGTTACTTGTTTTGTTCTGATTTTGACTGACTCCAATTATATGAAATGAAAACTTGCTAAAGAAAGGTAATTTGAAAATAGGAAAAATCAACACCAAGTATTACACTGCTTCCAAAGGTTTTCTCCCTGGTTATCCTTTTAAGAAAACTTTTGTTAAAACCATTTCAGCATTTACAAAGATAGAACATTAATTATAAAATTGCAACTTCAAGAACACTTGTATTGTCTTCATTGCAAGAATAACAGCCATTCTACAAGTAGGGGAGTGCAGACAAGCTGATAAATCTTGCTCCACAGCAGGAAGCCATATTACTCCATTGCTTGAAATGGGAATTTCGAGCTTGGCCCCCACCACACCTTGTAGATGTGAACAAATTCTCACAGCATAAGCCCTGTGCTCAATCTTCCATGATGAATATTTCCCAAATAGAAGTGACTTATTAAAGAAATAGGGGTATTGATCTAGTATCGATACCCAACTGTGACGGACAAAAACTCTCTAATGGTTTAAAGTTAGAAAGTGTATGTTTATTACGGCCGGGCAGCACACGGCATATTTCCCTAATTCGCACTGCGAAATTCACAGGTAATTACAAAGCCTTTTATTTACAAAAGTGTTGAATATCCAAAATACAAATGCATATTCATACCCCTGTCACCTCCCATTCCTCGCTTCATATGCTAATTGGCAAAAAGGCTATTAAGCATGCGTACTTCGTTTCTTAAAATGAGTCAGGGGTCTATTTTGGGGAGGGGTCACCCAAAATGAGGAAGTAAGATGAGTCTTCCTTGTCCTGACCTTTCTACCTTTTCAAAGCATTCATGACAAATGAATCTTTGGTAGAACTTACAGTTTCCTGTGTTCAATGGGTCCTTTAAGCAGGAAATCTGCAGCTATCTTATGTCCTATTTACCACATTTTGCTTTTCATTACAAGCACAACAACATAAACATAAACCTGACAAGAAATGAGTTACAAGATCCGGGGTAGCTTATCTAAGATCCGGCTTCTGTTAACTGCAAACAAAGATTACCTATCTACTTCAGCTAATTCAGCAACTTATTATCTTAACTTTCCTAAAAATCCTTAGTTCCTCAAAATTAACGTCTCAGAAGAAACATGCATTTGGTTGCATGCCTAGCACACATTTGGATGTCACAGGTAAGAAAGATTCATTCTTTCTAAAGCTGGGAGCAAAGAGTTTAGAGGTGTTCAGGTTTTAGAGATTTAAATCAGACATTTAGAGGAGTATAAAAGAAGAAAATATGAAAGCAAAGAAATAGAGACAATAGATTGCCATTTTGCTTTTTAACTTCAGGTGATAGGATGAATGTTGTTTTCTGGTGAAAAGGAAGATTATGTTTGGCTTTGTGGCAACTTACCTGATGCTCCATACCACAAACATTTTAGCTCTGTGCCTATCAGTAGTGTCCCCTCTGAAGCATTGGGTCATTTTGCCTTTAGGAATAAAGGAAAATTCTCTGTCAGTTGGTGATGGTTCGCACTTTCTTCCAGGTCTGGAGTAGGAAGTGCAGCTGATTTCATTAAGGACATGTGGTCTTTCAGAGACAGAAAAATCTTCTCCAAGGAGGTAGACAGTTCAAAGTTCCTGTTGAGAGGTTTGATATGGAAGATTACAGAGTAGTTGGAGCTGTAAGTAAGCCACAGTAAGCTGTAAGTAAGCCTCTGGAGAGCAGGTTTGCTTTCAGTGAAGAGGTCTTTCAGAACTGATTGACTAGGAGCCCAGAACAATGGTTTGCCTCCCTATTCAAACCTTCAAAATTTACTTTGTGACTGCCTGAAGCCAGTTTATTAGTAGTTCATCTGTACTAAGCAGTCATTGCTATCTGCTGAAGCTCCTTTCTTCAACATTTTCATGGCAATTTTTAATTAATCCACGAATGAAAGAAAATTAACTTCTAAAGAAACAATATAGGAAGTAAACAATTTTCTTTTATTTATCCTTGACAGAAAACCTATCATGCCCTAAAGCTGAACACTCCACTTTTCTTCCTATAATACAATCATTTCCTCACCTTTTCATCAGTCACTGCTGTGGCTTTGTTAAAATATGAGGTCTATGGGGCTTTGCTGCTGCCCTTGCACACACTTAGCTCCTGTGATATTCTGGATTTGTCAGCGCAAAAATCACAAAAACCCCCCACACAGAAAGCACATTATTAACTTTGCAAATCAGTTATTAAAAGCCACGGAAATACCAGGATTAAAATTTGCCCCACAGTGCTCATGCTTATGTAATATAAACACATCCTCCTCTCCTATGTTCCCCCTCCTCTTCCAGAAATAGAGGGTTTTTCAAGAGATGAGAGAGCCCAGTTATGCACCCCGTATGACAGATGAAAGAGTTGTTAGCCCGGTTTTGGTATCCCACTAATGAAAAGACATCAGATCCCACCACACCACTCTATCACTCCCCCTCCTCAGCTGGAAAGGGGAGGGAGGGCAAAAAAGATGGAAGCAGGTTGAACAAAACTGAAATTTGTGCATGCACAAGCAGAGGAAAACTACAAAGTTTTTATTCTCTACTTCTCATCAGCAAACAATGTCCAGCCACTTCCCAAGAAGCAGAGGAAAACTACAAAGTTTTTATTCTCTACTTCTCATCAGCAAACAATGTCCAGCCCCTTCCCAAGAAGCAGGACTTCAGCACATGTAGTGTTTGCTTGGGCAGAAAAACACTTTGTCCCTTTGGTCAGTTGGAGTCAGCTATCCCAGCCGTGTCCCTTCCCAAGATCTTGCCCACCTCCAGCCTACTGCTGGGGAGTGGAATGTTGGGGAGACAGCGCTGATGCTACGCCAGCACTGCTCAGCAATAGCCAAAACATTGGGGTGTGTTGTCAACACCTTTCTAGCAACCAGTGAAAAGCACAGCACTGTGAGGGCTGCTGTGGGGAAAATCATCTCCATCTCAGCCAAATACAGTACAGGGACAGAGACCAAGCAGAAAATTATCGGTTGACTCAAGGTAACCAGCTTAATGTATCTCCAGCCTACTACTACAAGAAGTAAGAAAAATAACATTTTTTTTTACATCATAGGTTCCAGTGCTTCTCTTTGTGACTTCAGCTCAAATGTAGTGCTGGCTGAAAGATCTCCAAAGCAGGTACTGCTCTTACAAATCTTATTCCCTGGTTCTACAGCAGAAAAAAATATAGAGCGCCTTTTTTTTTTTTTTTTTTTTTTTTTTTTTTTTTTTTTTTAAGTATTGTAAATCACTAAAAAAAATTTAAATATTTTGGCTGAAATTAAAAAGAAAATATAATCAACCTGAGGAGTCACACAAGAAGAGACTTCAACCCAAGTGAAAGTTCGACAAGTCTTTTCTGATTTTAATTTTACACAGCGTATCCGGCAAGACTGACAATAGGTGGGGCTAGAAGCCTTCCCAGCAGTGACAGTGCCTACTCTTGGACAGTTATGGAACAAGAAAAAAAATCATTTTTGCAGTACAGATATTAGCTCATCCTTCAGAGTCATTTGTCTTGCCAAGGAGAACAGCAACCCCATTACCCTGTTCCAAAGTCCCTTACCCTGTGAGTAATGACAGACAGCAAATCAGTCACTCAGTTAGGCAGCCAGAAGTGTTTTGTTCAGCAATAGCTCTCTTCTCACTGTGAGGCAAAATGATACTCAAATGGCAGTCTGCTGAAAATATCTGCTTTGCTTAGGGGCTCCCTGAGAAGCAGGTAATCAAAGCCACACATCCACTTCACCATAGTATCATCCATTTGGTAAGCAGGTAAAGTTGCCCCAGACAAAAAAGGAAATGATATCCTCAGCAAATGTAACACCTCAGCTCTGAAATATGGTATTTCTGACTATGCAGAGTTCCTTCCAGAAGGATGTGAGATGAGGTAAAGGATTCTCAGTTCTGAAACATTACAGAACCCAAAAGTTATGTCTAACCTTGCAAACGCATAACTGTCAGCTTTCTCTTCTTGCATTTTATTTTCTCTCTTCTTATAAAGATATTTCTCTTTTAGAAGGATTGAGGAGTCCCTCATCCTTTCCCAGCTGGATATGTGATAAAATTAGAGTCATAGTTACAAAACCATTTCCTTTTTCAGCAAGACTGTTTCAGATGCTGATTGGTTCTCAGCCCAGAGCAGTCTCCTGGTTGCTTCAGTTTTTGAGCAGAAATAAAAGTGCATACAAAATAGGAGAAGATCACAGGAATTCATTTTATGTAAGTTCAGTCTCAAACAATTCAATAGATACCACTTACAGAGACAGACGAGGCTGTTCTGTATATTCCAGTTCAACACTCTACTTGTAGCAGCACTGCACAAGAACTGAGCACTGTCATAATTAATGATGTTCCCATTCCCCTCCTGTTCCATATCCCTGTGGATAATCTTCCAAGTTCCCTTAGATCCACTAAAGAACAAAGAGCTTTCTAGGTCAGGTGCTGCAGTATCTAATGTGTGGGAAACATCCAAAAAAAGAAGCTTACCTTACAGATTTTCCCACAGAAAGTGATATATTTGGAGAAAGTTAGCTCAGCATAAGACCCCAAACATCCAGTACCCTGAACCAGAAGAATTCTAGTTCAAAATGATCACATAGTGCCAGGATGATGTTGCAACAGACAAGTCCTGCAGTTCAAGGAATAAGTACTTCTGTTCTTTTAATCATCACAGGTGTGAATCCCTTCAAGAAAGGACTAGATCATTCTTTTGAAGAACCAAACTGAACTCTGTTGATGTTGACTGTATTAAATATAGATGTAGATAATCTGTTATTAATATATAGGTGTATAATAAATAATTATTTTTTTAAAAGAGTGAGGTATCCATGGTTTCCCATTGTATAATAGTCTGCTAGTTGCAGCAAACTTCCCAAAGAAGTGTAAGCCTGACTAATTTCTTTCCTGCCCTAAGGGAATTTCAAGATGCAGTTTCACCATTCTGGTAAGCACCTTTAGGACCCAGACAGAAAATAGTCTACATTCTGAATCAAGCAGAGTCACTGGCTTTCTAGCAAAGCTGTCAAAAAATGCAGAATGGAATTCAAGATTTATTGGTGCTTTCTCTGGGAAAGAGTTATCCAATGTTCTCTTGCTTCTTTTTGTGACTCAGCTCTATTTCAGGTTTTTCTTCCTACAAGATTTTGTTCTTTCTCCCTCTGTTTTCTCTGCATGTTTGCATTGGGGTTTTTGTGGTTTGTCAGGTTTTTATAAAAGCAGATAAAAGGCAACACTTGCTTCCAAGAATTTTTCCCCTTAAGCACTGAAACTGTGTTAAAAATGTAGCTAAACAGATTTTGCTAACATGGTAGGTGTCCCTTGCACACAGAATAGTGGGAGTTGTTTGACTCTCTGTACTAGTTAAAATACGCCTTACTAGTGCCTGTCGTTGTCCCTAATGTGACCTGAATTGTGATAGAAAATGCCTAAAAATGTCGAGAACTTGTTCTTGAATATTGAATAGTATGAAAACAGAATTAAAAGTACTGAAAAGCAATGAAATCAACTCCCTGATACTTTTTTTTCCCCCCTACTTTACTCTTAGCCCAAAGTATTATTTGTGTTTTTCTTCAAAACTGGCTTTTATTCACAGACAAGGATGACTAGAATAAAATCTCTGGCTTTTTCTCTGGAGGCCAGAGATTGACTTATTGTAGCTGAGAAGGACTGGAAACTTTTGAGGTTCCCAGTTTCATTCCTCAAAGCAATAGGACAAATCAATAAAGTTTATTAATTTCCTTTTCGGTCCCTTTTGTACAGACTTATATCCATCCCCCACAATATGTCCAATGGAGTTGCAGTAGTTGTTGCTCTGAAGAAAAAGTCTTTCAAGAAAACATATCTACTGCATTTTTTCTACGCTGCATAAAAAGAAATTAAAAATCAAAAGAACATTTTAGTGAATATGAGGCTGGAACACCTTTCACATAGAAAATATTTAACTTCGTAAGGATTCTGCGCACAAAAAAGACCTGTCATGGGGATGAACCACACCATTTTATGATTTTTTTAAATCTTTCTTATTTCTTAATTTTGGAGTTTCTTTTCAGATAATATTTTAAAGAGTTTCAAAGACAGTATAAAAAAAATTTGACCAAGAAGTAATTTATGCAATTAAGAAACTAAAATTATCTATTACTGTGGTTGTTTTAATTTCTCAGTAATTCTTTTAGCAGTTGTTTACTCTGCTAAAATAACTCTGAACTCCTGTAGCTTTTGAAAGATTAAAATTTCAGTCAGCACCAATTAGGGTGGTTCCCCAGAGGCAAAAAGCAGTGCTCATATATATGTCATTGTAAAGACTTCAAAAAGACATCAAATAAAAAAAGCTAAAATGTTCACTATGAGAAAGAATTTGCAGCTCCAGTTAGGGTCAATGACTGCAGGTCCAAATATCACAAAAGCAAAATGAGCTACACTTCCAATATGTCTTGTGGGTCAGAAGTCAGAACTAGCATTCTTTTGGGCATAACAGAAAATTAAGGTTAAATAATGCAGATAATGTGAAATTATAGATAGTAGATTTCAGAGATCAGAGCTCTCTTGGAATTTTTAGAGCTGTGGAATTTTAAAAAGCTAAGAAATGGAAATCAACTTTCCTGAGAGTTGTTTTGGATTTTGAGTTTGAAATGTAGAACAATAAATTATTCAGAATGCTCTCCAAGGCGTGTTTGAGTGGCAAGTGGTACTCACCAAGTTCTTTCATAGGAGTAGTACCTGATAGAAGTAGTATTCCATAGAAATTTTACACAACCAGCCAGCATGCCAGAAAAGCTGAATAAAGGTCAGCACAGCGTCTGGCTATCTGTGTTTTCATTTATCATCGGGTTATATCATCCCAGAGAGCCATTCATGGAGACTGAAGCATTCATACATTATCTGTGCTCTCCCTATAAATAGAAATATTAATTAAAAGATGTAATGACATAAGTAGATTGCATTCTAAGCATATTAGTTGAATATGTAATAGTGTTACATGGAAGCAGGGTATGGTGCAGTTGATCTTGGTCATAATCCACAACATATTGTACATGATTTCATATATTTGCAATCAGTTAAAAATAAACAGTGGGTATGAATTAACAATTTTCCATGTGACTCTTCTAGAAAAATGACATTTCAGAGTAATATAAGACAACATTTCTGTCTGATGTTAAGCAGCACATATGAGAAGAAAATTTTTTGAACATTTTGGGCTCATCAACTCTTAGGTCATTCAAGTTTGAAAGGGTCTCATGGGGTCTTTAATACAACCATTTGTTCAATGGCCACTTGTTCAAAGCAGGGTCAACTATGAGAAGTGGTAGGTTAAAGAAAGCTCAGAAAATACAAAAATATTTATATCATATTCTTAGTTACTCTTATTTTCACTTGATTTTTCCCTAAAGTTTGTGATAATGGATTTTTTTGGCACGTGAAGTACCAAGGACTTCACTCACATACATAGTCTATAATGTAAATTCGGTGAAAAAATATTTAATATCACATTAGTTACCTGAAATCCAATCTCTTAAAACACATTCTTGAACCCTTTATATGGTACTCTCAACCCTGATTCCACATGAAAAGCCTCATTGACACAAACTTTATTAACTGTTATTAAGAGAAAGCATAAATAACTGCTGTGAAATGTTGGATAATTCATGATACTCCCACACTTCACTTGAAATAATTATTTCTGGTTTCTCTCACAGATGCAAGAAGAACACAACATGTATTCTTAAATGTACTTATACTGATGGTTTGCATTTACTCATTTTGCTTTTGTCGCTTAAGTCATCATTCTTTTTTTCTTTTTTAAGCATCAAGGAAAAAAAAGCCAACTATTGCCTTCCTTATAAACCATCACTGTGTTCCATTTTTAAGCAACATTGCTCATACAGAGAATCAGGTAAACCAGGCAGATTCTGATATTTAACAGCATTGCTGTCTATCTGCAGTAGCTCACTGTCTGTTGGTTTCAGATAATCATGCTCTGGTTTCCAAACCTCTAGCATAACATTAAATCCTGTTGTCAAATTACCTCCTTTCAACAACAGTTTTAAGGACATAATAACAAATTCTGGAGAAATATAAATGAGGCATGCTGGTCACCCATAATAATTCTCTTCTCAGTTCTCCTGACCACACACTCAAGGGCACCTTTTAATTAGCTCAAGAACAAGAAATCAAGCTTTAACTTCTGCAGTTTCACATCAAACAGCAGCTCACCTTTCGTATTTCCACTCTTTTCCCATATAATGATTCTTTTTGCATTTTCTAAGTCAATGTTTTGGCCTGTTCCCATCCTCCACTCCTCTACATAACTGCAACCTTTTCAAGGTGATTCACTTTTGCTCAGACAACAGAAATTTGCAGTGTCTTGTTTACCATCTCTTTTATTAGCTGATGAAGTGAGCCCTTTAGAGCTGCATTTTTTCCTGTATTTGGAAATCACTTTCCATTGTGGTATAATCAAACGTGGTATGAGAAAATATTTTTATCCACAGTAAAAGCATAATCCATGAAATCTGTACCTGAAGGAAGTTGCTCAATGCAGGAATTTAATTGAATTTGGAAGAAGCTTGAACATTTTGTATTGCTAACGGACAGTTTTAATAGTTCATACCAAAGCACTTCTGGAAGAAATATTGGCCTTCATGATGCTCTTAAACCAAACTTTTAGTTCTTCTCGATCAGGAAAAAGCAGGATTTACCTCTGTTTATGACAAAACTTGTATGTTTTCCTTTGAAGCACCTATGACTGACACCAGAATAATTGCACCTTACGGCAATTATGTGGCCTTGTATGGAAACTTCTCCGTTCTTTAATAATACCACCAGCCTTTGAAGGAAAAAACACCTCATATTGTTCCTGAAATTCTTCTCTTAAGAACTGCAATCCAGGGAAGCATATATTAGTAGCAATAGGCATTGATAAAAAACACCATGATTATCCTCAAAAGCTAATAATACTCTGGTTTTGTGTCAGAACTCTATTTCTCAGAGAGGGTCAAGGTGCAAAGCAACAGAGTATTTGAAGAAAGAAGGTGGAAAATAATGCTGTGTGTCCTATCCCCCTCCATTTGAATATAAAGCGCATAATTTCAGGACAGAATGATAGGTTTTCATCAGAACTTCTTAGGTTTAAGGTAGAAAAAGTTTGTCTACTTGGAATGTTTCAGGCACAAGTCAGAAATCAGATTAAAGGATGTCGCACCTGGAATATATGAGCTTTGCTCTATCATCACACACAGTTCCTTCCCTGCCATTAACTTTGCCAAGAAACCTCAGAAGCTAAGAATGCAGTAAATCACTGTGCTGGTTTTGATCAACACAGAGTTAATTTTCTTCACAAGAGCCAGTACAGGGCTGTGTTTTGGATTCGTGCTGAAAACAGAGTTGATAATCCAGGGATGTTTTCATTATTTTTAAGTGGTTCTTAGACAGATTGGGAGCCTTTTCTTCTTCTTACACACCCCACCAGCAAGGAGGATGGGGGGACACGGGCTTGGGTGAGGGCACAATCAGGACAGCTGATCCCAACTGACCAAAGTTGGGATGTGGCACCATGCTCAGCAGTAAAAATTGGGGCAAGAAGGAAGAAGGGGACATTTGTAATGGTGTTTGCCTCCCCAAAATCACTGCTATGCATGATGGAGTTCTGCATTCCTGGAGATGGCTGCCCATGGGAAACGGCAAATGAATTCTTTTTTAACTTTGCTTGCGTACGTGACTTTTGCTCTACCTATTAAACTGTGAATATATCTCAACCCATAGTTTTTCTCACTTTTACTCTTCTAATTCTCTTACCTATTCCACAAAGGGGAAGTGAGCAAATGGCTCACTGCTCTTAGTTCCTGGCTGGGGTCAAACCATGACCGACACACACAAATTGTTAGTGAGAAAATGACTGGTCCAGAAAAGTTTCCCCAGCATGTGAGTAACCCCACTGTCATAAAAATTCAGAAGATGTTTAATGGCAAAAATACTGAAAATTCCAAGTGTGTGTATAGACACAATGCTTTGACTGAGTAGCCATACTTTATATTAATAGGTAGTGGAAAAAGAAAAAGTTATAATTACAGTGCTGCGAGTAAAATTTTTCACCTCAGTACTTAGAAAAAAATATTTTTCATGATATGATCAGATTACACAATTCTCTCAGACCTTACCTTGACTGAGATAAGAGTACTTTTTTACAGGACACCAAACAGTTACAGGACAGTACAGAGAAGACCAATACATGACCAGGACACCAGGAGTTAATACCTCCACTAGATCACAAAACCCCAGAATTGTTACTTGACCTACTACGTGTGGCTATCTGACAAATATGGGCATTATATCCTTCAATTCTTATCGTAGCAACACAATGTGAACAGTTTCATAGATGAAAATTACAAATTTCAAGTCTACTAAGAAAAGATCATTTTTCTAGAAGAAGGGATTAAGAAAAAGGCTCCCTGGAACCCTTTTTACTACTATCAGAACTCTGTTCTATCTAAGATATTAATGAAAATACTACAAAAATTACCCACCCTAACAAAATAAAGGCTGTGTTTATCAATTGATATCAATCAATGGATTTAGCCAAACCACAGGGAAAATCTTTCCAATTTTTGAGATGGTGAAATTCTGCAATTACGGGTTTGCAGACTCTGTGAAAAAAGTGTTGCACAACCATCTGCCTGCCACTAATTCAGAGATAAATTAACTGTCCTTGGGAAGCAAAGTGGGATATATAATCTTTTGAGGCTCTTTGCAGCTCTGAATTTGTATTGTTCCAGAATTACTCAGGAGCTTTAGTTCTTTTCTGCAAAACAAACTTACAGAAAAGAAGATATAAGATAATCCCTATTCTGTACTCTACAACCATTTTGATAACAAAGTAAAAATGTTATCCAACTGTTTATGTTGAACTTATGTTGACTTCTAGTAGAAGAAATAAAATAAAATCAATTATTTAAATTCCAGTTGAGATTTCCAAATAGTTAAAAAAAAAAAATAGTGGGCACTGTATGAAGAATTAGGTCATTGTTTAAATTGTGGCCAAAACCACCCCAAACTCCAACATGTCACTACAATTCTGATCCAGGTGGACAGATGGAAATAATACTATTAAATACTTTATTGCCAGAGGTCATGTAATCAGCAGCCAATGAAAGGAAAACCTTGAAGAGATAAGAGACAAAGACTTTTCATTCTTCACAGGTGGTGTAGATAGGCATATTGCTTCCTGATGAAATCAAATAATTAATTTATTTTCTTGAGTTGATATGTACAGAAATTATTCCTGATAACTTTCAAATATAATTTGCTTTAAATCCCAAAGGTTTACCCAAGGTTAATCTTATAACAGCCTATGCAGAGAACAATCAAAAACTCTGCAGATGAAATGAAAGTGACTTTTTTTAATAATAGGAACACTTTTTCTATTATTTAACCTCATAAAGTTTTCTGTGTAAGAATATTGGTAATTTGAATGAGAAGTGGTTACTGGGCCTTTCAGGTCTTACTCCTAATGGATATAATTTGCTGAAGGGTATTCAACAGTAATAAACACATCTGTATTTTGATAATCCACACAAAAATTCAACAGTTGTTTTCTAATGTCTTTAATGTTTTCCCTGATGCTGAAATATATTCATTTTCTTAATTAAAAATATGTATCACTGTACACTTTTAAAACAGTTATGAAATACTTTTACAAATGCTGCTGATAGTGAATGCCATAACTGAATTTTTTTTTTCAACTGATTTTCTTCATATTGTAAGAGTATCACATTTTAACTGTTCAGACTCAGTTTAACAGTCAGACTTTAACTGTTCAGGTCCTGCCTCAGTCTTGATTTTGTTGGAAAGGTTTCCATTGAAAAGATGGAATCATTGCTGTAGCTAGAGGAAATAAGTTAGGCTTAGGTTAGGTTTTTAAAATTCATGACTGTTTACTGAAAATATAAAGGTTGTTTGTAGATTGAAGAACATGAGATTTGACAAGAATCCTCGTGGTGTCAGGAATGTGCTCTTTTTTAATCCCATGAAAATCTACCCAATTTAGACTAAACCAGAGGATTTTGAAAAGTCTTAGTGTGGTCGTTGGAGATTTCTTACATGCTGGCAGTTTCCAGAGACACCATCTGCTCTAATTATGTTTCATCCATTCCCAGCTTCTACAAGCCAACCAGACACGCCATGTATCATTCCCACAGAGCGACAGTGTGTTGTGCCTAAGGGGTGTGATATGTGTGTGGGAGCAAAAACATTTACCTGCAAGTGCTCTTCTTGTCTGCTGGGGACTGTTGGATGGAACTCAGCCCAGTATTATACTGAGCCAGCTATGATTTGCACAGTCTCTTTCTCCCCACTATGACAAGTTAAAACTAAAAATCTGGCCCAAGACTCACAGTCCTTTTGAATAGTTTGGTTTTATCCTTTGGTGTGAATAGTTTGTCCCATCAGGGCAAAGAATGTGTAACGTGTTGTTTTGATAGTAGGGCTCTAGTAAATGACTGGTTCCTGGCCATGGTTCCCTAGAGAAAGCTCATAGGTGCATCCCATAGTTGAGACTGTCAAGGTGACAAGCCAAAACAGGTAGTGAAACCACAACTAGCCCCCAAAGGAGAGCGTGTGTATTCTGCTGAATCTAGGTCTAAGATTCTGCAGAAGAGAGGAAGACCATACAGAAATAAACTAAAAATTTTGAAATTGCTTGATCTGAAGTTTATCTTTGGAATTTTACTTTACTTTCTTCCTGTATTGAGATATTAAGCAGGAAGTGCTCCTGTGCAATTCCATATGCCCCCTTTCTAAGCAACTGGTCTGGAATGAATGAGCATTCATTTTTAATAAAGCCTATAAATTTCTCCTAAAGAGTGAGAATTGGAGCATTTTCAGCTAAAACAGCTGTGATAGCTTTGTAGATGTAGATTAGACCAGAGATAGCCAAAGAATGACCAATAAGCAAAATGCAGCCTGTCATGCCAGTTCATTCATCATTTTGACCCATTTTCTCCATGCTGCCTTCACTTTCAAAAGGCTCAGGAAGCACTCAGCTGGAGACATATCTAACTTTATGGGAGGAAATGTTTGCAGTTCAACTTAGAGTGAATAGTCATACCAAGGTGACAGCCTTCCATGGCTCACACTGCATAAAACTCAGCTGAATGGTGCAGCCTCCAGAACCCAGCCTTGCTATCAATACAGATTCAGCCAGGATAAACTGTGTCACACTGGCCACAACTCTTTCTTCACTCGCCTTGCCTCTTCCCTGCTAACATATTTCTCAACATTTCTTTTCTCCCAGTGTGGCAGCTACAGACACTCCTATTTTGAAGTCCAGAGCTATTTGGAACATCAACAAGTTCTCACTGACTTTACACCATTTCAAGAAGCCATTGCAGTATCTTCCATTCTGGATCCTGTCTCTTTTGAGCAGGGGCATAAACTATGTTGGGAGTGACAAATTAGGGCTATAAAATCCTTCTCTTTGTTAAAAGAACCTCTTAGGGCCAGGATAGATTTCACTTAAATTAAAGGTTTAAAGTTGCCATAGGGCCAAGGGCTCTTCCTGGGGCTGGCTGGCAGGACCAAGGGAGGGATCCTTTTAGGGCAGCAGTTGGGCTTCTGGGACACTTCACATCGCTCACTGATTCAGGGCAGGGAAATTAATTGAGCTCCACCTGTCTTGAGTGTCTGAGTTAGTTGCTCTAGGATTGTCCTTATCATCAAACAGGCAGCTTCAGATGAAAATGCAACTGACCTATTTTAGGATTAGAAAATCTGAGCTCCGGATATCTCAGTTTCTCCATACTAACCCTGAAGCAACCCTAAGACTGACCATGTCAGACTGAAACATCTAACTCCTAGGCATCAAAGCAATCTCAGCAGTGTTTTCTACAAGCACATTTGACATTACCAGCTATGCTATTTGGCTTCCAACTACACCCTCAGGGGTGTGGAGCCCTACTGTAAGTACTGCAAAATATTTCCAAAGCTGTGTAGGTGTCTTGGGGATGCCAAGGTGTGCAATGGCACTGGGTATCTGGGCACTTAAGTAATATGATCCCCATTCTAAGATTACAGCTTTCTTTGAATTTTAACTTTTTTTTTCTCTTTTCCTATAAAATCATTTAAACTAATATTTTATGCCTTGAATTTTTTCTTCTTTAAATCTTTAAGAGGTCACAAAAATAATTTTACATCAATACTAAAAACTAGTTCTACACAGTTTATACAGTCCCCATTTTTGTCTGATCATATGAAAACAGAAGGCAAATATACATAAATCTGTAGACATAGATGCTTCTTATTATCATCCAAATATTTCTAAGCTCAATAATACTCTGTTGCCTGGAGTGACCCATAAATAACTTTGTAAGCTATTTGTTCTATTCTGAGAGGATTTTCAATTTTTTGATTATTTGGTTAAGAAACACAGGTGCTCATCACACATATGAAAAGCTGAAAACTGCCCTTGATGTGATGACCCATTTTGCAGCTCTTCTATCAATCAAACCCAAATCCCTTCCCAAAATTTTTCTCAGTCTTTTTTGAAACATATTTTTCCCTTTTTTCTTTATTAATCTCCCACATGTACCTAACTCAGTTAATTATCTGCCTAACTTAAAAAAAAAAAAAAAAAAAAAAAAAAAAAAAAAGTGGAACATAATATTCTTCTCATGAGCTAACATTTTCCAGGTTTTCTGTTAATTGTGCACTGCTTTTAAAATATTAAGTGGTGTATGAATGGGACAATATTGCAGAGCAACATGGAAAATTTGGTATGCAGTACAGCAATAGTTCACAAATATTTTAGACCACTCATAAAACAGATAAAATTGCAACATTAACTTGCTGTTCCTCTAAAGGTAGTAAACTTCTGAGGGCAGGATTTTACAAAGCTAGAAAGTTTTCTGAACATCTGGAACTGCACAAATAACACCAACAACCTGAGCATGCACAGGTTTTTATTTTACCCCTCATACACTTCCCTGAAGTCTGGGTAAAGTTATGCAGGTGTTTCTACTCACTGAAGAAACGTGCAATAGTGATTTCATAAAATTGATTTGGGGGTGGTTTTGAAACTGCTGCCTCAAAATATTATCAAAGTACAAAAACAGAATTTGCAATACCACAGCATGGAAGCAATGAAATATGGTGTATGATGCATAAAAATATGAAATTTAAATTTAGAATTAATAAACCGGGGTATTTTGATGATAATTGGAAACTAGAATGCTGCCAGATTCTGACATTTGACTAAATCAGCATAATTCATTTTATGTCATATTGAAGGTATTCTTAAATTATTGATTTAATCTAGGAATTAATTTCTTCATGTTCCAGAATCCCCCCAGTTGCTTTCTTAAAAAACAAATAACTGTAAGGACTTGGGATTGTTCAGTCTGAAGACGAGTAAGCTCTAGGGAGATCTTATAGCTGACTTACAGTACTTAAAGGGGGCCTTAGAGAGGGACTTTGAATAAGGGCATGTAGTGGTAGGACAAAGGGGAATGGCTTCAAATGGAGGGAAGGTAGGTTCAGAATAGATATTAGGGAGATATTCTTTGCTGTGAGGGTGGTGAGGCACTGGAAGAGACTGTCCAGAAGAGCTGTGGATACCCCATACTCGGGAATGTTCAGGGCCAGGCTGGATGGGACTTTGAGCAATCTGGTATAGTGGAGGGTGTCTCTGGGGAGAAGCAGCATGGTGCTACAGGGGCTGTGGTGGCTCTGAACAGGCAGCAGCAGCCTGGGGACTTCCTCGGGCTTTGCTGGGGGTTAATGAGCATAACTTCAGCTAACAGCTGAGAGAAAATGTGCTAAGCAGTAATAATCATTAACTGGCTTCCTTAAACTACTTTGGCTGCTTTTAGTCACTTCTTTTATCACAAAATGGGATCCCAGTTCACAGAAAGGAAACATAAAATTGGAAATACATTCCATCTCTTTGTGCCTTCCAATGTGTGCACTGTATGAAAACTACTCAATACTAGGAACTGGAATTACAGTAACAGGGAAAACCTGTTAATGCAGTCTGTCCTGTGTGGATTCAACCAGGGAAACATAAGAACATCACATTCCTGTGAGCAATGTACATTGCTTTCCCATCCAAACAACCACAGGCAACTTTCACTGGAAGTACATGGAAACTGCCTGAAAGTATCTATGTCATTGAGACATACCTTCAATTCACAGAAGAAATTCTGATGGCTTTAATGAATCCAGCCCAGTAACTGGTATGATCGGCTCAATTAGTATTGTTCATATCCCTCGTAATCCTGAAATTTCTAAATTCCATAGCTTTATGACATTCTCTCTAAGGAGGCTGACCTCTTAAAGGCTTTAATTTCATCCAGAGTGATATGCTATTTTCTTTGGTAAGTAGATAAAAACAACTGCAGGAAAACAATATGAGAATGAAATTACAATTCTTAGTTAAGGAATACTAATATGACTACTTTTTTATCCCCACTACCTTATAGATTGAAGTTGAAAGATTAAATTAATATTGAAATATGCACTCTGAAGGACTTTCTTTTGAAGAAATGTTCTTTCAGTTAAAAATACTACAAAGAACATGTATGTCAGATATGCATTTTAGCTAAGTTTACATGAGCTTACGTAACTTAATTTAATAATAGAATCAACGTCCTCAAGGGTATTTAGGCATCTGACTCCATATCTTTGAGCATTTGGGACTTAGTTTTTAAGTGTTTAAATCACTGACCTGTAAGTACAATCACTTTCAAAACATGTCAGGCTAAATTTCTATTCTTGATACTCAGTTTATGATAAGAATCAAGGAAGGCCGCCTTTTTTTATTTTTCCCGTGCCTTAGAGGAAATGTCTTTCAAAATGATCTCTCTTGTCATAACTTTAGTAGTGACCTATATCCACAAAAGAGTACAACCTCAGTCTCTAAGCACCCTCCATGGATCCATATTTTCTTTATGGATCTAGATTGGTGCTATTTTTTTCTATACCCCTGCAGAATAACTGGGGTGGGTGCCTTTGAGTAGTTCCCAGCTCTTCACTGAGCCTGTGCTGTAGTTTCTCTCACAGGCTGTTTATTGATGAGTTCTTGCCCCATTATCATCTAAGTATACACAAGTTTTTTTTCATAAGATACTTGCAATAATTTAAATTTAACACACTCATAATTTAGGGTGTTTCTTTGATGGTATAAGACAGGAATTTGTTCCATTCTGTATATTTAGCAGTTGCTTGATCACACCTTACCTAGTCTCTCATGGCTTATTCAATGAGAACTATGGATGGACAGGAATCCTTGATGTTGGTTTTTTTTTTTTCTGGCAGGGTTCCTCAAAAGTTTAAACAGCTTCTGACCAGATACCAGTATGGTTTTTAAGAACAGAGAAAGGATCAGCTCTTACTGATACAGATCTACTTTCCATCTCATTTCTTAAACAATTATTCACCATTTGGGACACAGCCATTGTCATGTTAACAGCCATTGCAACTAGCTCAAAAGACTGTTCCCCTCAGGTAGAATATTCACTGTGATATTGCTCTTCAGAAATTTTCAGAAGATTCTGAAATGTTATTGAACATTCCTGTAGTAAATAGAACTGAATTCTTTCTCAGTTCTCTAGAACTAGAGAACCAGATTCATTCTTTAGTGATCATCACCACTGCTACAATGGATAGCTGGGTACTAAGGGAAATTGGAAAGGAAAGAAGGTATGGTATGGTTTGGTTTGGTTTGGTTGGTTTGGTTTGGTTTGGTTTGGTTTGGCTGGTTTGGTTTGGTTTATGAAGAAGTAATTATGTCTGTGAACTCTTAAAAAAAACCCAACAAAACAAAACCCAAAAAATGTGTGTATGTTGTGTGCACCTGCCATTTAAGAACCAGCAAGAAACTGAATATAAATGGCTCAAGAGACAATGAGAAAAGAAACTCTCTTTTACTAAGTTACTTCTTTAAATACTGAGTGCTGAGAAACTGATGTCTGGGAGAAAGGGAGGAAAGAAAAGCGGAAACTAATATCCTCTAAATATTGCTGTTATCTCCCCACAAGGGCTACTACATTTAAAGTCTTCTCAGAACAACTTACGTATCACAGGTAACATTTAAGCATTTGGGTCATTCCAATGATACAGGGCCTTTTCTGAAGGATATCTGAAGGAGGCATGCCACACACCCCAAACCCGAGTACTGGGTGTTGCTCCTACACATCCCCCTGGCCAGGCCAGAGCAGTTGTTTTGTCCCCTCTGCTGCTCCTCCCACCGTGAAAAGCCATTGCTGCATGTATTTGTTCTGGGTAAATTTGGGAGGAAGCCTCCAAATGGGGTTCCTCTGGAAAAGAAACCCAAACGACCCCTCCCCAAATCAGTGCGGGAAAAAAAAATCTCCTTAGAGAAAAGTAGAAAAAACTATTTAACAAAGTGCCCACAAGCACAAAAGATGAATAATATGAAACAATAAAACCTCTCATTGCTCTGAGGTGAGATGGCAAATTGAGAAAGTCCTTGCTGTGGGTAGCTCAGCTCACTCAGTCTCTTATCAGTCCCTCTGGCACTGGAAAATGCCATCCTGGGCTCTGGTGGGCCACCGGTGAGAGCTCCCAGTGCTCTTCTGGGTTTTTCAGTCCAGAGCAGGTTTAAACAGTCCCAAGAAAAAGAAAAAAATCAGTCCAGGGAACTCCTCTGCCTCAACAAGCTAAACTAACTGAAAGCACAGGAGATCTCTCTCCCGCTATCAGTCCGTGCCACAGACAACACAGTCCAGGAGCCGGAATGCGGGAGAGTGAGAGCAGTTCTGCAAACAAACTGCACGCTCCTTCTTTCCCCACCTTTGCTCTCAGAACCAGTCTCAAAGGTACAGAACATAATATCCAACGTAAACAGAACAAATGATTAGGGATACAAGCACCATAAAGTCAACTTGGGACACTGCACTAGGACAGAATATTGTGTTCTAGGATGGACTCAACGACATGAATTTGCAAAGGACCCTTTGACTAACATAGAGAAGGGAAGTCACATTTCTAAACACATTATCACATCACAAACAACCCTAAGAATCTGAAGAAGGGTATGGAAATAGGCTGTGGGAATGATAAACTAGCAGTAAGAGACATCAAGCCTGCTTCAGAAATGTTATATTAAAATTAAAATTAAAAATATGTCATATTAGGCAATAGCAGCACAGGATGATGGCACACTTGCAGCCATTTATGATATTTTTTGCCTTTAATAGAAGAAAGAAGCTGCAGTGAGCCTGCCAGGACCCAGCTTTTAGTTTGAAAGAGAATAGCTATCTTGCTGTTGTTTGGTTTCAGTTTAGTGCGAGTCATTGTTCAGTCAAAGATAATAGTTGAACAAAGAGGATATTTCCTATGGATTCTTTTCCATGGAATTCAGAGTACTCAGTATGAAAAAAACCCACATCTAGCACATCCCCCCTGCCTTGATGGAAGGTTATCTTACTTGTCAATATTGACATGTAACAAGTTATCTTTTCCACTGAGATTAAGTGGATCACTGTCTGACACCACTTAGTATCACTAAGCTTTGAAGGGTGACAAAAATTTAGGTTCTGGACTTCTTTTCTCTTAAATTTCTTTTATCATCGTCCTTGAGGAGTGTCTCTTCTTGGACACCTACTAGCCTGATGAACTGGCATATAGACACGACGGATCAGGTCTCACTTTCACACTCAGGTAGGTTGTGCATGCACCCAGAACCACAAAAAGACCAGAGAATTTTCCCACTGGTATCTCCTCAGTCTCCCAGTTCACCCTTTCTCTCCCTTATCAAAGGAGTACCAATAATACCAACCCGTACATTTTCCCTAGCTATAAGTTCATCTTACTCTTGTGTATCAAGGAGGGAATATGAACACTGGTTCACTAATTATCCCTGTAGGACCACCGCTGAAGACATGCTTCTGTTTCTCCACATTTGGCTTGTGAGTAGGACATGCTTTTTCTTAGTCACGCTGCTTTTCCAGGTTTTTTTCTATTATTATTATTATTAGAGATAGATTTTTTTTTTTTTTTTGCCACTGCATATTAATATTTGAAGCTTTCTTGTCTATTGCCCTGGAGGCCTCCCTCAGCATTATTTAGTTTTTGTTGTCATTGCAGTGGAGTGGAGAAGAGAGAAATTCTGTGTGGATGGCAACGCTTCTGATTTTTCAAAAACTGATTATTTTTGTCTCATGTAAGAAATATTAAACATAGCTTACTCAATGAAACTGCACAGTATATCAGAGTTTGTCCACCCTTTCTTTTCCAGCTTATTTTGCCACATGAGAAATACAAAACCCTCAGATACGGGTCAGCCCAATAATGAGGGATCTCCTCTACTAACAAGCATTACATTACTGGCTAACTTAAAAAAAAGGATGGAATTGGGTTTCTTTACGGGAATGTACCAATGAGGAGATAACCCTGACCTACGTCCATTACCCCCCAAAAAGGCCAAGAGGATCTGTGAATGGTGACTAGAGTATTCAGTTCAAAGTCTTCAGCTGGAAGAGGTGGCCCTTGGTCACCCCATTGCTCCGGTACACCTATAGAAATGCAAGGTTTTGTTTTGGGTTTGGTTTTTTTTGTTTGTTTGTTTGTTTTGTTTTGTTTTGTTTTGGGGTTTTTTTGGTGGTTTTTTTGTTGGTGGTGGTGGTGGTTTTATTGTGGTGGTGGTTTTTTTTGTTTTTTTTTTTTTTTTTTTTTTTTTTTTTTTTTTTTTTTGGGTTTGTTTTGTTTTTTTTTTTTCCCTCCTGCATTTATAGAAAGTAAGCAAAGACCGTGTACTTCTCCAGTTATGATTTGCACCTGACACAGCATTACATAAACATCTGCCCACTCGCTCTGGTTCACCTCAGCTGCAGTGATTTATATTTTAAAGCATGGAGCTCAGTCTGCCTCATGGTTGCCCCTAGACAACCATGTGCTGCTTTAAGTGTTGCTTTGGAATTGAAGCTAGAAACCAAAGGCTCAGTGACTTTTGGACTTATCCCGATATGATCTGATTCCTCAGGCAGCAAACTTCCTTCGCTTCACCAAAATACTTCTGCCAACGACCATGTCCTCCAGGACAAAGCTTGAAACTATCACAATCAGCACAGTAGATATAAATTTACTCATTTAGTCTTTGATGTTAAACTTTATTTTTTATTAATTTTATTTTATAGTAGCTTATATTTCTGTGAGTCTCCATAACTTCTACCTTCAAGAGTAGTTCTTGACTCTGCCCTTTCAAATATGTGGTTCTGTACTAAAACCAGCCATGATTACCTGACAAAAACTTACAATCATGAGGCATGTCACAGCCTTGTTTTTTCATTAAAGGACTTCCAGAAATGGAGTGGTTCATAAAATTACTCGAGTGATCCATGATCTTCCCTTCTCTTGTCTTCAGAGTATGCTTCTAGAAGCAGCAAAAAGGAAGCTCTGAAAACTTTCCAATTAAGAAAAAAAAAACCAAACCAAACAAAAAAACCCTCAGTCCCTTCTACCTACATAAAGGCTAATTACTGCAACTGTGATGTTAAAGCAGTCTCAAAATAATTTCTTTCTGACACACACTCTGCTGACGTACAATAAAAGGTTTTAAAAATATCTCGCTCACCTTTCATACTCATTCACATAGAAACCTCAGCTTTGTTGAATTTCTAAATGTTAATTCACAGCTCTTCATTCATCATAGTTATAATCTTTTTTAAATATTAGTAGCTGTTATGTATTTTGCAGTACTTTAAATGTCAGCTTCACTCAGCTATCTGCATACACAGCTGCTGGTATTTCTTGAATATCTTCATGAACACGTAGAAAAAAGTCTTGCTTATCCATAGTGAATAGACATACTTCAGTAACTATGACGTTCTGAAAGTATAAGAAAAGGAAGATGGTTTTGCGAATGGACAAAAATTCATACTGTTTTATATTGGTTATCTCAAAAATATATACAAATTACAAATAATTTCCAATTTTCCCTATGTTCATTAGGTACTTCAAGTTTATTCAGAAAAGAAAAAGCAGGAAAGTTCAGGAGCAGTATGCATCTGCTTCAAAAATCAGGGTTTCTTTAACATGTTTTTGTAAATGGAAGTATCTGTTAATCTGTATCCAGTCTCAACTGATTTAGGGGGACGTGTTTATACACTAGCAGTTAGGAGATTTTATAGCAGCAGTATTCAACCGTTTAAAGATGTCCAGAGTTTGTGAGCAGTAAGTATCCATTCTTAGGAAATGGCATTGGTGCCCTGAGGACATTCACTGATATTACAATTAGAAATCATTTGAATGAGAATGTCATACTGAGGTCCGTGCACAGCTGGATCCCCATTATTGCGGCCCTAGGTAAGCAAACAAGATGAAAAATGTCTAAACAAGTTTATGTAAAGGAACTGGATCTGTATCACCCATTTATAGAATAGGAAAAGAAAAAAAAAAAAGAAAAAAAATACAAACATACAGTCAGGAGAAGAGTAAAATAAACAGCAATGTGTCTTCTATTTCACTTCCCAAAACCAGCCGGACTTCAGGAATTTTGCATGAACTTTTGTACCTTGCACATTTTTAGCCTGTTTTCTTTCTCTCCAGATGACTTTGATACTTGGCATCAAAATATAGGAATCAAACTGAACTTTAAGAACTCAGAGGTAGATATATGGTCTGTGGGCTTGAAACTGGAATAATGGAAGGGTCAGGCTCCCTGACTGCCACTCTATACCCAAGGCCAGTAATTTTGCTGTTTTGTTTTATACTTAACTGAATAGCCTGAGGCTAACAGCAACCTCAGTTTCCACCAGGATAACCCCAAAGTGATCACAGTCCTAGGTTCAGCAGAGCTTCCAGCCTTTGAAGGAGTGATTTTACAATACACATACTCTAGAAGGACCTACCACTTTCACTGTGCCAGCAACAATCAAGGGCAGGAGTTCTGTTCTCCAACTCTCTTCACAGTAACTGTTCCACATAAGCAGACCCCTTTCATATAGGTGATGCCTGCAGCAGCTGAAGACCATTAATGAGGGATAATTCCCACCCACGGAAAGTTCTGCCAATGCAGGAAATATTTCTTTGGAAGTGAGTATTATATAAACACACATTTCTGTGTTGAAATATTTGAATTTTTGCCATGCCTAATTGCTGGACAGAGTGTCATTGTAGGACACGAAAGAAAGTCAAAAGATTCCAAGTATTTTTTAGAAGTCAAAGAGTATAGAAGGCTTTGTTGTCTAACTCTTACTACCTTTTATAAGGTGTTCATATACAGACTTTACATGATTGGTGAACAGGAACGACACCTCTCTAATCCCATTGGTGAAACTAGAGAAACAGCAAAACACCACCTGGAGAAAGATTGTTTTGGGAAAGATAATTTTGCCAAGATTGTTTTGAGAAGAAGCTTTCTTGAGAACTTTTCTCTTGGGAAACAGTTGGCACTGCTAGCAAGTTAAAATCCCTTCAGACTTAGAAATGTCAGGTCCACAGACAGAGCACTCACCTTTCTGTTCCCACCCACAGATGACACCAAGATCCAACTCTTCTACAGCCTGAAACTGCTGCTCCTTAGACAAAGGGCTTTATGAAGATTTAGGCCAGATAATTTACTGGTGCTTTTGACAGCGGTGTCAATATCAGTTTTCACTTGTTTGCCAGTTTGGACACCACTTCACTGAAGCATTATAAAACACTCAAAATCATCCAGCAACAACACGACATGGTCTGGAAAAGGCCCTGATGGAGGATTTCTTAGGCTGCAGCCTCCACAAAAGCTCACAAATACACATAATCTTGGACTTTCCCTGATGTTCCCTTTCCATTTGTCTCTCCTCCCATTACTTTAGCTGAAATGACTCCACGCCTCCTGATGCAGTCATCTTTCCATAACTACATCCTCCAATTTTGCCTTTTGACAACAGCACCTGTCCTCTCCTTGGAGTGCACTCCAAGTCTTTCCTGCTATTCTCATTAATTAAGAGGTTTCTAAATTGGGGTGATGGAAGTGGGTGGAACTGCCATGGTTTAACTGCAGCTGGCAACTAAGTACCACCCAGCTACTCACTCACTTTCACCCAGTGGTATGGAGGAGAGAATTGGAAGAGTAATAGTGAAAAAATTTATGGGTTGAAATAAAGACAGTTGAATAGGTAAAGCTAAATCTGTGCACACAAGTCAAGCAAAATAAGTCATTCATTCACTGCTTTTCCACCAGCAGACAGGCATTCAGCTGTCTCTGGGAAAGCAGGGTTCAATTACTAGTAGCTATGACTTGGGAAAGCAAAATGCTGCTAAAGCTGAATGTCTCCTCTTCTTCCTTTGCCAGTTTTATATCTGAGCATGACATCACATGGTCTGTGATATCTCTTTGGTCAGTTGTGTCAGCCATCCCAGGCATGTCCCCTCCAGCTCCATGTGCATCCCCAGCCTCCTGAGTGACAGGGCAGTGTAAGAAGAAGAAAAGGCCTCGACTCTCTGTAAACACTGATCAGACATAGCTAAAACACCCCTGCATGATCAGCACTGTTCCCAGCAAAAATCCAAAACTTTACTCCATATAAGCTACTATGGAAACAAAAAACTCTATCCCAGACAAAACCTGCACAATTCTCCACCCCTTTTGTCTACCATTTACATGCTGTTTCAAGTCCCACACATCCTCATCAACCACCACTTTCCTTCCCATCTTTTGACATAACATGCAGACAACATTGCCTCAGTCTATGGGCCACCTGCAAAAATCCACTAACATCCACAAAATGCCTATTGAGTTAATTTAGTCCATGACTTCAGGCTCCATATGTTCCAGGGGTACTCAAGGCAAGGGAGGTGGTGTGTTATGTGGAGTTACTGGGCACCAAAGCAGCTCAGATCAGGCCACTGCTGCACTTGTGCCTCCTTGTAAGACTTGTGTTCCATTGGTTCAGGAGGTTGCTGCCATTGCAAATTCTGTAACATGCAACTCAGGTGTTTTGAGGCGCTCCAGCCTGGCTTCCTGCACAAGCACTGAAGTCTCAAGGTGTGGATAAATCCATGCTGCAGCAGGATGCTTCAAGGCATCTGTTCCTCATCACACACTTAGCCTTGGGCCATAATCCCTCTGGAGGTACAGCTGCTGCGGCCCAAATGTAACCACGGCCACAGGTGTTTTGAGAGTACCTGCTCTGGTGTGGACCTATCTGATGCCTTAGGAAGGCTGAGCTGAAACAGAGACTGGACAGAGCTAGAGAATAAAGCAGATATTTATTGAAAGGCCTTTAGGGTACACCTTGGGCAGGACAAGAGCCTGACTAGGGCTACACCCAAGGTGGACTGAAAATGTTCACAAAATGGATGACCAGTCACGAGGCCTTCCACTTTTATAAATTTTGATCCATTTGCATATTGGGATTTAATTGTCCAATTACAGCTTTGGGTTGTGAAGTATCATCATTCTTGTTTTCCTTCTTCAGTCCACCATTGTTTGTGCTTTTGGGCCTGAAACTTGTACTCATTGTCCTTGGTCTTTAGCAGGAAAAGGATTTGTTTTGTGTACCTACTCTGTGAAGAGAGCTTACTAACACTTAATAGGAGGCTCAGAACTACACACCTAGGCAGCACAGAATCTGGAAAACATGAAAGCTAAAACTTAAGGCATCATACCCATGACCCCAGATGCAGCCTTTATCCTAGTCACAGCCAGCACAAGGAGCCAGAATATTGTAAGCTACATAAGAAGAGTAGCATAGAAACAAATCTGGATGTACATAAAATGCTGCGGCTGCAATATTTCATCAATGCTATGTTCACTATATAACACTATAAAGAAAAATTTAATTCTGTTGACTCATGACCAAGAAAACAAAGAGGAGATTTTCCCGATCTCTCTAAGTGTTGTCCCCATTACACTGGGACACTGTCCTCTTCCTCTTGTCTTCCTGCAACACAAATTACTCTTAGTACTGACCAGTCATGGGCATGTCTCCCATCCCAGATCTATGAGAAATTCCAAGCAAAATTAGAACTTCTGAGAAAAAGAACTTCACTGATGTCCCTTAGAAAAACAAGGCAGAAATAGAAAAGACATTTGCTCCTTTTATGAGAGTTAGGACTGCTGTGGAATGTAGGCCAATTAGATGTGCTAATTTGTACCAATATCTTCTCCAAGTGCTTTACCTGTTTCTTCTGCATTACAGGGACTGTGGGGCCAGAGGTTCTGAATGTGCACTACTGCAGTTTCCTGCAGCTACTTTACCTGACACAGTCTTGGCAGTGTTATTCCACCTTATTCAACTTCAATAACAATCATGGATAACATAGCAGTTGGCTTAAGTATGTTATTATTTGCTGGTTAGTGGATTTGGGTTTTTTGGGGGTTGTTTGTGAGGTTTTTGGGGGTCTTATGGGGTTTTTTTCCTTTTGTTTTGGTTTTGGTCTGTTGGGGTTTTGTTTGTTTGTTTGTGGTTTTTTTTTTTTTTTTTTTTTTTTTTTTTTTTTTTTTTGGTTGGTGGTTGTTTCTGTTGTAGTTTTGTAGGTTTCTTTTCATTTTGTAATTTTGCTGTTTTGTTTTAATCTGACTGGGTTACATTGCCCTATAAGTTCTCTCATTTGTTTAATCACTTAAGCACTGCTCTCTCTTCCTTTATAATTACTTTTGGAGGAGCAAAAGGTAATAAGTGATTTTATATGTGTTTGGGTTTTTTGGTGGTTTTTTTTTTTTGAGAAAGGATTATTTTGGCATGTCAAACTGAAAACATTTTAATGGAAAGAGAAATGAAAAAATGCTTGTAAAAGAGAGCTGAAGAATTAAAGTTCAACCTGTAAAAATATATATTCTGACAGATATTTTCTGGCTGTTAATACTGACTTGATTTAATAACAACACTCTGTGGGGACCTGACAAAACTGTTGATGGAAAGCAGGCAGGGAGGCTGGTGTGACCTGTCTTACCTTCCAGGCTCCTTAGCTCTAAGGATGGACAGTTTTTGGTTACCAGCCTCATTGGGAAGAGAGCAGTCAAAAGCGCTGACAAACTGTCTGGCTTCCTGGGCTCCTTCTTTGACCAAGAGTCAGTTCCCTGATCACAGAAGTTTTTAAAAATCTTGGTTGACATTAGTTCTCTTAAGGCAAAATGCTAAAACCTTTCTATTCCATAGAATATTTTTAATTTTTCAAAATATTGTTCCAAATTAAAGTGTAAATAAATTGAATATAGAAATGGTTCTTTGTGTATCTAATAACAAATGGTTCCTCAGACCGGTAATCTAAATAAAATTATCATTCAACCACTGAAGTTTGAAAGACACATTAGTTCTCTTCACTCTTTCTGATGCCCTGGGTGGTTAAATTGGGCCATGCTGCGGCTAGTATGAATATAAGCTTTGGTTTTTGATGGGGTTGAGACTTCACTTCCTTATGTAGTTAAACATTGTCTTTGTAACACAACTCCAGCTATACACAGGCCACTGAAGAGACCACGTGTGTAAGACTTGCCAGCAATTCCCATTGCCAGTGGCAGTTTTTCTAATGACTTTAGTAAATGTTGAGGATTTCACAAGAAAGAGGAGAAGAATGGTTAAATGTATGAAAAGGTTTACATGGGAAATGAAGGAAGCTCAAAATGCATACCGCTTAGCTAAGCAGTGACTCAGAGGGATCTGATTGCCATCCTCAGAAATTTCAGAGAGGTTAAACACATGGGTGGGGAGGAACTACTCAGGATAACAAGGGAAAGGAAGCAATATGATTGCAGACAATTTGGATTGAGCTGGAGGCATATCTTCTGAATAGCATGACTGGTTAAACTGTGACACAATTTGCAAGCGAGACGGTGGTGGTCTCAGCGTTTTGGGCACCTACTGCCAGATGGGGAATCCACGTGGTGATGAATAATCCTTTGCAGAAGTAGACAGACTTGACAGATTTTTTTTTTATTAATTGTTTCTATTATGGCTTCATGTTTCTGGGATCTCAGGAAGGAAAATGTAGAAGCAGCTGGAAAAGGTAGAGGCGGGTACACTTTTACCGCTGTTTGTTATTTTAAGAAAGTAGCATCTCTGTGTAACCAGTTATTTGTTGGGACAACTTCTAGTATGAGGCCTGAACAGGTGAAGAGCAGTCCTGCTGAGGAGGACTTGGGGTGCTGGTGGATGAGGAGCTGGACATGACCCAGCAATGTGCACTCAACAGCCCAGGGAGCCAAACGTGTCCTGGGCTGCATCCAAAGGAGTGTGGGCCAAGGGAGGGGATTCTGCCCCTCTGCTCTGCTCTGCTCTGCTCTGGTGAGACCCCACCTGCAGTGCTGCATCAGCTCTGGGGTCCCAGCACTGAAAGGACATTGACCTGTTGGAGCAAATCCAGAGGGAGCCACCAAGATGATCAGAGGGGTGGAGCACCTCTGCTATGAGGAAAGACTGAGAAAATTGGTTTTCTTCAGCCTGAAAAAAGAAGTCTTCAGGGAGATCTAATTGCAGCCTTCCAGTACCTGAAGGGAGCCTACAAAAAAGATGGAAATGGAGATTTTACAAGGGCATGTAGTGACAGGACATGGGGGAATGGTTTCAAACTGAAAGAGATTAGGTTTAGGAAAAAAATCTTTACTGTGAAGGTGTTGAGGCAACGGAACCGCTTTCCCAGAGAAGCTGTGAATATCCCATCCCTAGAAATAGAATCATAGGATCATAGAACCATAGAATATATTGAGTTGGAAGGGACCCATCAGGATCACTGTGTCCAGCTCCTGGTCTTGTGCAGGATACCCCAAAAGCCGCAGTGCAGGATACCCCAAAAGCCACACCATGTGCCCAAGAGCATTGTTCGAACACTTCTTAAACCCTGTCAGGTTTGGTGCTGTGATGACTTCCCTGAGGAGCCTGTTCAAGTGTCCAAACACTCTCTGGCTGATAAACTGTTCCTGATATCCAACCTAGGGCACCCTTGACTCAGTTTCATGCCATTCCCTTGAGTCCTGTCTCTTGTCACAAAAGCAAAGAGACCAGTGCTTACCCTTCACCCTTCTGTTCAAGACCAGATTGGATGGAGCTCTGAACAACTTGTTCTAGTGGAAGGTTTCTCGGGCAGGAGGGTTTGAACTAGATGATCCTGGAGGTACTTTCCAACCTCAGCCATTTAATGGTTCTATTATTTTATTTTTTTATGCTAGGTCATGGTTATTTTTAAAAACAACCTATTATTTCAAGCCCTCCAATGTAAAATTTCCTGAAGTTTAATGGCATTCTCAAAGTGGAACTAATAGAAGCACAAACCATGTGTATCTGTTCTTGCTTAAACTAACAATCATTATGGCAAACTGATAATATTTAAATAGGCTTACAGAATGGTGTAGTTACACCAGCACTAAAAATTATATATGCATATTTTCATCCTGTTCTGTCCTTGAGTGATGAAAACATTAATGACTTACATTTTCATAGCACTCTTCTGAAAGGAGACCAATTGCTGCACAAACTGGTTTCACAGACAACATATAAGAGACAATTTAGTCGTGTTAGGCAGCAGCTAAAGACTGAAGAGAGCAATAGCATTAGAAGCAATAGCATCTGGATTTATATGGCTTGGAGAGAAAGATGCCTCCAGATGAAATAGCAACATCATTTAGGCCAGGGCTGAGAACATTTCTTACATCAGTAACAGCTTTTGGGACCATGAACAGCATCACTACCTCAGCTTTGCAGGAACAAAAGGGAGATTTTGAATTGCAATGTGTGCTTTATTAAATGTGTACTCCTCAAAGAAAGAAAGGAAAATACTGCCCCAACTTAGGATTCAAAAATGTGTGCTTGAAAGTGAATTTCAAATACTGGAACCAAGATGCTTAAAGAGAGATTTCCAGGGTATGTGGTAATGCACAGTAAAGGAAACGATGCTTAGACAGAGACATGATTTATAACTCAGACAAGATACATGTCCTGACATATTTACATTGCCTAAAAC
Source organism: Hirundo rustica (assembly GCF_015227805.2). Classification (NCBI taxonomy): domain Eukaryota; kingdom Metazoa; phylum Chordata; class Aves; order Passeriformes; family Hirundinidae; genus Hirundo; species Hirundo rustica. The sequence goes on along the minus strand of NC_053450.1, from coordinate 25,504,221 downwards.
TTTTTCTGACTAATGCAAGCAGAAGGAAAAATCACAATTGCACTGGGGTTTCAACTTTGTGAACCAGCACGTTCCATATGCTCTTCTTTAATTACACACACCTTTTCCAGCCCCTCATCAACCCACTTCTAAGCCACAGCAGAACATAGAAATGTCCATGAAGTCAGGGCTAGATTTTAAGAAACTGTAAATTTTACTCATGCACTGATATCTCTCTTCAAAAGTCTGATGTCCTTAATCATGAGAGGCTTTCAAAAGCACCTGCTCTGAAGTTTGGAAAAACTTTGTAAGACAAAGTGTGCTTACAGCTCACACTTATGAAAATGTGAGAAAATCAGGGCAAAACCTGTCATTTGTAAAATTCATGTTAATTGCAATTCACGCTGTTGGATAAGTGCTTGATATTAAACAACACAACAAAGATAGGTGAGACTAATAGGTTTCCTGGAATAAATAATTCCCCAGCAAGAGAGTGAAGGAGATACGCTCTGTCCCAGCCTTTTTGTCTCAGCCATCCTGTAGTACAGAGGAACACAAAAGAGGTCAAAAATCAGAATGAGGACAGAGGTACTGAAAAAAGCATTGAGCATCCCTGCAAATGTGCAGAAACACAGGCACCAAGTAGTCAGGGGAGAGACAGAAGAGCAGAAATGAGGTAGAGGTGAAGTACAGCTCAGTCAAGCTTCAGCTGACTGCACAGATTGCTTGTGGAAGTGCAAAGTAAGCAGCCACGGTAAAGAGAGGGTTACAATAATTGAACTGAGAAGATGAAACGTGGGACAAAGATTTTAGAAGTAAACTCAGAAAGATTGCAACTATATTGGCCCAAATTCCATGCTTCCCAGAAAAAAAAGTACTTTAGAATCTTGGTTGGAAAAGACCTTAAAGATCATTGAGTTTGAGCCCCTCTGTCATGGGCATGGGCACTCTGTACTAGATCAGGTTGCTCAGAGCCCCATCCAGCCTGGACTCGAACACTTCCAGGGATGGGGCAGCCATGAGTTCCGTGCACAACCTGTTCCACTCCCTCGCCACTCTCACGGTAAAGAATTTCTTTCAAACATCTAAACCTACTCTGTTTTAAGCTTAAAATCATTCCCCCTTGTCCTTGTAAAAAGCTCCCTCTGCAGATTTCTTGTAAGCTCCCTTTTGGAACTGGAAGGCTGCCCTAAGGTCTCCCTGGACTCTGCTTTTCTCAAGGCTGAACAACCCCAGCTCTCTCAGTCTTCCTCAGAGGACAGGTGCTCCAGCCCCAGGAGCACCTCTGTGGCCTTCCTCTGTACCTGCTCCAACAGATCAAGGTCCTTGGTATGTTGGGGGCCCAGAGCTGGATGCAGCACTCCAGGCAGGGTCTCACAAAGGCACCGAGGAGAGGCAGAATCCCTTCCCTCTATCTGTTGGCAACACTGCTTTGGATCTCACAAAGGCACCGAGGAGAGGCAGAATCCCCTCCCTCTACCTGCTGGCAGCACTGCATTGGATGTAGCCCAGGCTACTGTTGGTTTTTGGGATATGAGTGCATATTTCTGGGTTTTGTTGACTTCACTTTTTGTACGATGGGTTAAAAAAGGAAAAGATCTTTCTATTTTGCTATCCATACTGCTTTGACCCCTTAAAAATAGATTTCTGAGTGCTGGGTCCATCAGCCTCTGCATGAAGTTGGCTCCTGATATAGGGAAACTCTTGTTAGGGAAACAATTTACAACCTCATGTTATTGGCAGAAGTGATTTGGAACAGCTTATTTACTTCTTTCTGCCTTGCCCATGGCTCAGGCTCTCCCTGTGATGTCTTTTCAGCTGCAACCACAGCACATTGGTGCCCACGTCAGGCAGCAGCACCCTCTGAGATCTGACTGTCTGGGTGGAACCAGCCATGTCGGGTTGCCCAACAGCCGTGGCTTTCTAAAGGGCCATGACAAAACTGTGCCTGGAGCATCATGTAGATGTAATGCTTTTGATATTTTAACATTTTAAAAGATCAGGTCTAGTGATGTTGTAGAAATGTGGAGGGAAAAGCTGAAGTTTACCAAAGAAAACCACAAGTAACAGCAAAGAGGAACATCAGCATTGCATCAGACTTTATAGTGGCTAAAATCTGCAGTGTGCATTTGGCCCACTGGATAGAAAGTGGTCTACACCCTGACTCTTGTATTTCTACCATGTACTTGGTAGAAATAAAAGCATGCTGTATACCTTTCTGCCTACTGTTCCTGAGGGAAAGGTGTTTTATTATAACAGGAGCAATATGCAGTGAGATCTGCTCTGTACCTCTCACCAACAAAAGCCAAAGACAAATGTGACCCTCTGAGATTTCACACTTTGCAATCAACCAAATGTGAAAAGGGCTGGAAGGCCTCAGCCATGAAAAGAATAAGGAGAAACCTATCTGACAGATGCCTTTGTTGCATATAGCTTTTCATTTTAGGCTTCCTTTAATCCAATATAACATCCTATAAAATATATCTCCATTCTACTGTCTCTTTTAAGGGAAGTCTCTTGATGATCTTTTGTTCTCTATTCCTGCTCAATTGGATTATATCATATTTTTGTTCTTCAAATTTTCTCTCCTCCTCAGGCTTTCGAGCTCATATCTCCTTTACTCTATTTAAACCCATCAATCTCTTTTCTTTTACCTACCCAATGTCTCAAATTCTGTCTTTGAAACAAAGACAACAATTCAATCTTTTCAAGTCCTCAAGTCTATGAAAATCTGTACAAATTCACGCCCTGACCCTGGGTGTTTTCATTCAATTTGCAAAAGGTTTCAAGATGCATAAAAATTAGTTTAAATGGTAAATATTACTGTATTTTTGGAAAGTCTAAAGCAAAGCAAAGATGAGTGCTGAGAACCCTGAGAAGATTTGAAGACCTATCTTTGAGAGCAGCCCTGCCTGGGATACCAGTGGATTAAAATTAGATGTAAATTAGCAACGTGTGACAGCAACCCAGACAAAAAATCATACCCTGAGCTGCATCAAAATAAGCAATGATTTCCCCCCCCCACCACCTCTCTCTCCCTACCTCTCTCTCATGAGAATTTATTCTATGATTCTGATTCTATGATTCTATGATTCTATGATTCTATGATTCTATGATTCTATGATTCTATGATTAAAAGTAAAGATATTTGCCGATGGTAGAATGAACATTATTAAATACCTTAAACAGTAGGGTTTCTGTTACTCCTTTTCTTAAACTGAGTAGCTGTCTTGTCTTAAAAGGTCTAGCTTAGCACTTTTTGGGGTGTCTCACAATCTGTGGAAGATGTATGTGAGACAAAGTGGACCATTAGTCCACTTACTTACTTGTTACCTATAGTAACATCAGCTGAGAATAAAAGCATCTCCACTGTTACTAAGCTATATCCCCATTTATCAGCTCTGATTTATACAGAACTGTCAGACATTTAGGGATTCCTGAATTAAAGTCAGAAAGTGGCCACCCTAGGGGTTCTCCTTCACTTAACAGAACCAAAGAGGCAATCAGAAAGTGGAACAGAATTAACAAAAAAAACCCTAGAACATATAGAAAATGAAGAAAAAAACCCCAACACTTTCTCAATTTCTTACTGACTCTCATCAGAAAAATGTTGGGTTTTTTTCTTATCTGAAGTATAACAGGCATTAGCAGTCAAACAGATTATTTGAATTTAATTAATGGAAAGCCCTACAGTAACAGAGAATAACTTCCAGTTGACCCAACACAAGAACAGTCTTCTTCATGAGTATTTGAGATAAACCCTTGGTGTCCATGCAAATTACTATCTGAATAACAAAATTTTTATGCATATATATGATGGTAATAACAAAGTTCAAAACCAAACCTCAGAACAACTTTACTGTGAAGTTGTTACAGCTTGTTTTGAATACACTGAATTGAAGATTTCCATTAAAAAGCAAAATGCCACATTCCACTCTAGCTGTTCTGTACACACTGCCTGGGTCTTTTTTCATTTGCTTTTCTTCTTTTGTCAGAGTTAATCTCAAAAATCTTAACACTATTATCCCAAAATATATCTTCAGAAAATGTGTGGGTTTTTTAAAAGCAGTGTCAACATGCCCATGTGGGAAAGGATAACCTGTCTCTGCATAAATATTTGGTGTAATACTCTTACATGATGAAGGCTAGTGCAACTGGGCAAAGGGAGATGGAGGGGATATAACTAAGATTTTCACTCAGAATGTTCCTTTTTTTCCCATCTCAAACTGAATGTGAATCAAAACATTCTGAATGTACTGAGAAATGTAGATATTTTCAGGTCTCTGAAAGAGCAGAATCAGCAGCAACAGATGACAAGGGGCAGCTCTTAAATGCTTTGCAGTCATTTCAAAAGAAAACATTAGAAGTGTGTGCTTTGGAGCAATCTGAGATCACATGATGTTTCTACATCATTAAGTGTCTGAATTTACCACAGTCACATATTTTTAAGCTTGCTCAAAACTTTTTTCCTTTGAGTTGATGAATGTATCCTGTGACCCTGAATCCTACCTCAACAGCTTCAGCTTCTGTGGAGTGACATCTCAGTCCTGAGCCATTCTCTACAAGAACAAATGCAGACGGACACCTGGGTTCCACTGAAGACCCTGTCGCCGGTTTTGGCCCAAAGCAAAATTATCTGGTGCTCTTTCTTCACTCTGTGTTTCAGGATAACAGAGGATCTAGATTATTTTTCTGCCAAATAGATGTGTGAATGCAACAAAATCAAATATCAGAAAACCAAACATCATGCTATAAAGACCTTCATCAACTCCTTGGACTGTTTCAAGAACTCATTTCTGAAAGTAATTTGCCACTAACTGGATACTCAGAAATATCAAAGACTCTGCATAGTAATTTCAACAATTTTGGATGCATGAGACAGTTTCAGTAGGAGAAAATGAAAAATACTTCTCACTACTATTCCCAGCTCCTCTTCACTGGTGAGGAACTCAGGCTGTCTTGTTTTACGTGAAGAAGCAAAGGCCTGTTGCAATATAATGAGGATAAGTCTTCCTGGAAAAAAGGGCCTGAAAAAACACCCCGAGAAAAAAAATACAAACAAACAACCCCCCAAAATCAAAACTCTCAAACAAAGAAACAAAAAAATCCAAGCACAACAAATATTCAGTGATTTCCACTGAATGTTCTGAAGGGCTTGTGACAAGAACTTCATGAATTATGTTCTTAACTTTTTTTTCTCCATCAAATAGAATGTCAGACCTGAAAGAGGTAATTGATTTCAAGACTAACTAAAAAAAAGAAAAGACAATATCACCTGCACCTCAAAATGCTAAATGAAAAAGATTTGCCTCCGTAAAACATACTTAAAGACTACATTTCAAACTAGTTTCTATGACTACCAACAATATGCTTCAGGATATTTGCTTTAAAATGTCATCATCCTGCCATCGTGTGCCAATTTGAGGTACTGCTCACTACGTGTAAATTTAGAAATCAAGACTCAGTTTTACAACCTGGACATTCTATCACTAGAAAAATGCATTCTGCAATAGAAATATCAGTTTTCAAGCACTTGTAAATATAAAATTGCTATTATGTGGAATGAGAATGATTAATGCATATATAAAATTGATATAATGACTGATTTTGCTTCTTTTACTTTGGAACAAATGCCCTATAATATAAAACAGTTGGGAAACAAACAGTTAAACTGATGACATTGGTAACATAACACTTCATGTGAAGAAAAAAAGAACAATTTCAGTGTTGGACTTTTCCTCCTTTGTGTCCTACTCCCATTCAATTCCAAACTGTGCAGAAAGTGGCTCACCTTGCTCCCCACTGCTGTGTTAAGTCAGCTGTATGAGGTATGCCACATCAGATTATTCAGTTTTAGCAGACTAAATATAGCACAAGACGGGAATAGGAGAGAAGTCTGCTTTTCTTTCTGCTTAGGCTGCAGAACTCAAGATCTCTTTCAGTGTCTGGGTGCATGATTGGGTCCATTTAGGTAAAAAATCTGTGTTAAACAAAAACAACTCAAAGTGCTGTTACAAAGTCAGCCAGTTTTGTTCACAGATGTTAGTTATGCCTATAAATTTGAACCATGACTTGATTATAGCGCTGACAAGGTGGGTGGTGAAGAAAGCCTTGTTATAGACTTGAAAAATAAGGCTGATAGAACTTTCACAGGTAATCTAGACTAGTCTCCTCCTCTGCCCAGAGAAGGAACAGTCACATGAATATAGTTTTCAGATATCATCCACACTATCAATTGTTTGTTAAGCTTGTTCTCAAAGACTTACTAGTGATGGGGCCTACGCATTTTTCCAGAGAAATCTATTTAGTGCTTCCTGGCTCTTACTTTCTTACTTTCAGGATTTTGTTTGTCTTGATTCTGAAGAATCTCTGCAACCTTGTGTTGTTTATCTCTTTGTGTTCTGCTTTGGTATATTACCATTTAATTCATAAAATTTATAGAGCTGCTCTTTATCTGAAAGCATTTTGTGTGTCCATTTCTAGTCTCAGCAATTCAATTGCATTGCATGTGCCAGAATGGCTGTGCTATTGGAACACATATCATGTGTTGCTCCCTTCTTTGATCTTTAGAACTACTATTGCCCAAAAACCTACCCTAAGCATCCATGTGTGCATTTTCTGATGTGTAACCATGTTTTAAAAAAATCACAATACTGAAGATTGTCGGGGGCTCCTTTTCCCTGGAGTTTAAATTCCCTGGCATTCAGGTGGTTTTAGAGTTCTGGCCCTCTGCAAAGCTTTGTGCCAAACGCAGGAAAAGACGGAGTCTCCAAGGTTACATGCTTCGTTTATTAGTTCTTATCTTACAATTTTCTCAGTGTCCAAAAGATGTTTGCCGCGGCTCGGACATCTGGTGACTCCTCCTGTCTCTGGGCTGTCCTTATCTTTTATACTAATTGCTATGTATTTCTTATTTACTATTTCTTACCAATGTCTATCACTATTACTAAAAAGGTCATCTTCACTCTGACCCAATCCTCACTAACTACTTTGTGCCAACATCACTGCAGAAATGGAGTGAGGGAACAAGAAGGAAGAAGAAAGAGACAATGCCCTAAATTCTCCATCTTGCCGCATTCACTTCAATGCCAAGAATCCCAAACCCACTGTTTTTTCACCCTGTGATATACTAAACTACTATTTTTACACTCTTGTGGCCTGCAATGCTTCCTGCAGTGCAAGAAGCCTCTCCCATGGACTGAAATCAAATCCAGTGTCTCTCTGAGCCCTGGGCTCTGGGCTGGGGTCCCAGACCCCCCTGCCCAGGTCCCTGACCCTCCAGGGCAACCAAAGGAATGCCCTGGACTCCAACAGAAGATCACACATCTGCAAATATTCATCTGCTTGTCCAAAGTAGGAGGTATGGAATTTCCCCTATAGGTCTGCAAATAAACTTTGCAAGCTGCAGACTGAGTGGGCCTTTACACCTTTTAGCATGTGCTACATCATTCATGCATTGATGTGAAATGCTTCTTTGAGGCAAAGAACAGCTCACTTTACCAGTCCTGTGTGCCACAAGGTGTCTGGCACTTACATGGTGTGCTTGTGCACTGTGTGTGCAGAAGGTCCCTAGGTACAAGCTGAAACATCAGATCACAGTTTCTCTGTTAGCTCAGTCCCTGGCTCTGTATTAGGATGACTTAACAAACTTCCTTTGAGATATCAACAGGGCTTGGTCTAATGACCCTAACTTGTTCAGCAGAATTCCCTCATCCTCTCTGAAACTTCCAATCGAACAACGAAAGAGAAAATACTACATAATTGGACCCATAGAGCTAGCCCTCAAACAGATCCAGTCAGCACAAGCCAATCAAACACTCTGATGTAGAACCAGTGTTCTGGACTGAACCCAGTGTGACTTTAGGCCAAGGCATGGTGGAATATCCATCCTCAACCCTGGCCTTCTCTGAGAGCATTTAGTACTGCTGACTGTAGGTATTATAAATCAAGAGTTGGGGCAGGAGACTCCGGAATTTCTTTACAATGCATTCAGGGTAGGAATGGGAGGAGATGAAGCCCTCCTCAGCGAGGTCCTGGAGAACTGTGCTGGGAAGCCACAGCTTCACCAACTGAGCCAGGGCATTCTCATGCAGTATCTAAAGGAAGGCATCAGAAGGAATCAGGGATACAAACAGTAACTTTTCCAAACTTCTCCTTGTCCTCCACCACAATAAACAATGCCATTCATTGTGCTGATTGGATCAACTCATAGATGATTAACAGCTGCCTAAATCTGAGGAAAAGTATTATCTGAGCAAGTAGAGGGAAGCAAGCACAACAGGAAATTGGTAGCTACTGAGTGAAAAAAAAAAATAGTTTTGCTGAAGGTGGAAGCTGACTTTGAGTGTACAGGGTTTTTCCAAGAAAATAAACACCTGAAAAGACAATGTAAAGTTTCCACCACAGCATCCAGGAGCACTGTTTTTGATCAAATCTCCAAAGCAAGAACAGCTAATCCTCTGCATCAGTAGATGCTGACCCAGCCTCAAGGCCTGCCTTCAACACTTACTGCCTGAACTGCCCTGAGACAGTAAAATATCCTGCACAATTCCCAGCATGTTAACGTGCTGCACAATCACAGCGTAACTGGCTGTGAATAATACACTGAATTATATTCAGGAAATACATTCTTATAACTAACATAAACCCTCCCCCCAAAAAAAAAAAAAAAAAAAAATCCAAAATCCTAGATTAGTCTGTAATCTTTGGAGAGCAATAAAAATGTCTACAGCTTTGACATTACTCTTAACTTCTTCTAAAGAATAGGAAAAGAATTTCCTGTTGGCACGATCCATGATTGAGAAAATAGTTTTAAGGGAATTTTCGTTTCCATTTCACTGGAAATTTTCAAATATCTGTGAGGAAACCAGCCTCAGCTCGGTGGTGTCAGTGAGCTGCTTCAACCCCCTACAGTCCCCCCTTCCTGGTGGGCTTAGCAAGCAACATGAGCTTCTTTTATCTACACCAACACCTCCTTACTGATGGAACTACGAAACACTTCCAACATTCAGCTAAATTACAACCACACAGATATTTTGATTTCTGTCTTGAGGGATAACACAAAAAGTCACCTGGACATTCTGAATTCAAGCTGAAATGTGAAACTCCTATTTCACATGCAATTACTGCTGTCTGAAATAACAGTATTAGTTTTTTGGGTTTTTTGGTTTTTTGTTTTTTTTTTGCTTTTGGAGGTCACAGGTTATCTCTGTTGCAATTTATCCTTTACTCCAGAGATATGCCATTCTGTGAGATAATACACATAAACTTTATTTAATGAGCTGCACAACTCCTGCTGTAGCTAAAATTCCACTGAGAAAAACAAAACCAAAACCAAACAAAACCCAGACCAAACTGCCTTAGTTCTACAGCAAATCACCAACACTTCCCAGTAAAGTGATCAAGGAACAAAAACCATTTGTCTATTGTGGACAAAAACATGAAACTTTTTGAACAGAGAGTGGTGTCATTCTCTGTTTCTCTGCAACTGCTTGAACAACAGTATCCCTACTCTCTGACCTCCTGTCTAAGTCTTATTTGATTTTCTGCTGGCTCTGTGTTATTTTCCCTTCTACATTTATAGGAAATTTAAGGTGTTTGTTTCTGGAATCATATTTAAATGTGGTTTTGGTGGCTTACTTGAGGCTGATGCATGCTGACTGCTACTATTTGTTGTTTCAATCCTTACAGTAGTTCATATTGTGGGGTGGTTGACGCTTACAGGATTGCTCAGTGCCCACCAAGCTACTCTATCACTCCCCTCCTGAGATGGACAGGGAAGAGAATACATTAACAAAGGGTTAATGAGTCGAGAAAAGGGCGGGGAGAGATCACTCACCTGTTACTCTCATGGGCAGAACACACTTTGACTTAGGGAAATTGGTCTAATTTATTACTAATCAAAATCAGAATAGGATAATGAGATAAAATAGATCTTAGAAGTACCTTTGCCACATCCCTCCCTCTTTCCTGGGCTAAACTATATTCCTGATTCTCTACTTGCTCCCAGCCAACAGTGCAGGGAGAGAGGGAATGGGTGTTACAGTCACTTCATCAGATTTTGGGTTTGCCACTGCTTCCTCCTCAGGGAGAGGACTTCTCCCCCTGCTCCAGTATGAGGTCTCTCCAATGGCATACAGTCCTCCATAAATGTTTCCACTGTGAGTCCTTCCTACAGGCTCAGTTCTTCACAAACTGGCCCCATGTAGGTCCCTTTGCATGGGGTGCAATCCTTCAAGAACAGCCTGCTCCAAGAACAGGTCCTGTGGGATCACAAGTCCTTCCAGCAAACCTGCTCCACACCTGCTCCTCTATCCTCCACACAGGCTCCTCTATCTAGGGGTCCACAGATCCTGCCAGAAGACTGTTCCAGCACAGGCCTTCCCCAGGGTCACAGCCACTTTCAGGAATCCACCCACTGTGGCATGGAGTCCTCCACCATCTGCAGGAGCATCTTTGCTCCACTGTGGACCTCCTTGTTTTGAGTACAACCTACATTTGAGACTTAGCACATTGGAAGGCAGAGAGAGGAGGGCAGCAGTTGCACCGTCTGAAGTCTGGAGAACTAAACAGAGTTGTACCAGATGCCAACAAGCTGTAAAGCCAGGGGACTTCTTGGTGACAAAGTGGTTACTCCCTGCAGCTATGGACCGCGTTCATTTGAAACTCAAAGAGAAGATACACATCTGAAAGAATACTCTGATAGATGACTTTTTATTCATATTCACTGAGAGAAGATGAATTTAAAGGGAGCTCAGAACTCCCTTTGGAGGCCACAAACCATGGGCAAACAATAAAAATGGCTGAAGTTCTAGGTTTATGTAGGTCAGGTAAAACTACATGGTAAAACTAGTCAATCATTGCAAGCACGTATCTGCAAGAAGTTAGAGAAACCAACTCTTTTGATTTACTCAGATAATTTTTGGTTTTGCCTGGAAGACTGAATAATGTACCTATACAAATAATGCAAAATGAAACCCAGTTGAGCCCACCACATTGCACACTTGAAAACACTGTGCAATATATACACAGCAGTACAAAGGAACATGGCCTGGGGCACCATCAGCGTCCTACTAACTTTTACTACCATAGCATCTCTGGCACTTGGAGTATAATACAGATAAAGTGCAAAAACTCTCATGTACACTAAGGAAATAAAGATGGAAATTACTGATTTTGTGAAAACACCATTTCCCAGACAAGAATTACTGCAAGTGTAGGTTTTCTTGTTGCTGGGATCATTTCTGTTATAGTAGTTGACATAAAGAATAATTTATGAGAGTTATAATATGCATACATGAGTGCAGTTGTATAACAGCATTTGCTGAGCATTTTCCTTTGTTGTGCTAATGGAGTTTTTGGCTTTCTTCTATTTTCATTGTCAAGTCACTCAGCTAAGACAGTCACAGCAGTCATTTACAGAGACTAAGTTTACGCAGCAGTATGTGTCATGATGCAAAGAATCCTATCTAGTGACAGCTGCAAGGGGAATTTCTGTAAGCAGAATGCAGTGACTAGAAACATGCCCAGAAATTTGAGCAATAATGGTTACGGTTTCTCTGTGGTGTACTGTGACCTATTTTATTTCTGATTATTGATGCTTACAGCAGCAGTTTCAATGATACTGATGCAGTCACCTGGTGCTTCCCAGCCTCAGGGTGCTTCTAGAGCACTCCTCACACCAGCACAGACAAGGTCTGCAGATCTCTGCATGAGTTTAGGGCGCATCTCTTGCTTTGTCCTTTGTGGCAAGAAGCCAATTTCAACAGTAATGCTTCCAGGATAAACTATGCAAAGATTTGGTGACCATCATAACATCAATCTATTTGTGCCTGTCTGAGAGGTGATGACCAGGACATGCTGTCCTGGATGACCGGTGATGCTCAGTACCCCCCAGCTTATCTCTCCAAAGTTATTTTGTGCTAGACCTTCAAACTCTGCTGTCAGTGGTTGAGTTTTGTTCTGCCAGCAGGATAATTACTGTGCAGTACTTAGACTGCTGCAGAGTCCCCATGGTGCCAAGGGCCCTACAGTCTTTTTGCCAGGTTGATGGATAATGACAACGCAAGTGAGAGGGAGCCTTGCCACCACTCAGCTTTAGGTAACTCAGAACCTACTACCTGCTCTAGGAGGCTCGTCTTCTCCTAATGTTCACAAAGAGAGGGGCAATCCTTTCCAAAATGCAGTCCAGAGGAGGAGCCAAGATTAAATACATATTGCTTATGTCCCTGCCAGATGTTCACTTTGTAGAGAAGTCTACAATATTTTACCTTCACTGACACCTTTGTGTCTGAGGTAAAGCTGAGTCATTCTGAGGGAGTGTTGGCCTTTTTTAGGGAATGAAATGAGGCCCTTGTTCTAGCAAACCTTGTTATAACAGCATCATGCATATTCCCTCCAAAACCAGCCTAATCTGCCTTACATCCAAATATCCAAGTCTCCAGATGTAATGCTTCCACTCATATTCTCCAATACTCATAACTATATGTATATAAGTGGGATGAATATTCAACACTGTAATCTTGGCATTCACCAGACTAGTTTAGGGATGACAAATATAACTTTTGATCACACTCTGTTCATGTGGAAAAGTTAGAACAGCTGCTGCTATTTCAGCTCTCACAGGCATGGAGTTAAATTACCTACAAATAGACACAGCAAGTATAACCCAGACAGCAGAGAGCCCTGGGAGGTGTGCTGTGCCACCTGCCTCCCCACAGACACAAGGGCTTGCAAGGGGATACCTGGAAGAGAAGCTACAAAGCTGCCCCCTGTAGTGCTTACATTAGGGGAAGCATGTCCCTCTCACCCTTTTGGAGCTGGAACAGAAGTTTCTGGAGCACCTTCACGCTTTTTGTTTGTTGTTTTGTTTTATGCATCTTTAAGGTCTAAAGAAGTAGAGATGAAAATCTTATCCAAGAAGATTTTTTGACTGTATAAAGAACTCAAGGTCAAAATGGGGTTAAATAGATAAACCTTGCTGTATCAATTTTGAAATATGATTCATACGGGTTAAACAATGGGAAAGCAAAACACATTCATCTTGGCATTCAGGGTTTTATTCTGTTCCTCCAATTTCCTTGACAAATCTCCTGGTCCTACCTCATAAACTGTAAGTATGCATCTGCATAACAATAGTAGCTAAACTCCAGCAGCTGGGCAAAGAAGTAAATATTCTTCCAGTGTCAGTGAGCTCATTTTTAATGGTATGTGGGATATTTTATTTCTGAAAAAGTAACTTATTTTGTAAGCAAAAATATGAAGATAAGCTCTTAGAAATACCTGCATAAAGCTACCTTTTCACTTCTGCCCTTTTCCATTTTTCTACTAGCTTCTCTCCCGGCAGTCAGCAGAAACATCACATGATTTATACAGCCAGCAGCACCATAGGCAATGCAAAATGAATTGCAATAGAGGACCAGGGAAAAACCTGAAAAAGGAAGTAGATAAGACCCCTTGGAAAAAAATTAAAGCAGACAAAAGTTTTAGAAAAGAGCAAATTGTAAACAAAATAATACTATTATGTAAGCCAAAAAAAGGTCAAGACTTTTTGCAGAACTGAAAGAAAAAATAATTGCTCAAAAATAATTTGTGTCTTGAAGGAATTATTAAACATTAACAGAAAGTTGGACAGAAAAGATGGATGAATCTTAGGAGGCCATCTAGCTTATTTCCTGGATTCCTTGGTATTTTGAACTGTCTGAGCTCTTTCAGCACAAGAACTGTCTGAGACATATTTCTAAGATTTTCTCTGCCAGAGATGTTCATGTAACACGTCTGAACAAAATTAAAGAGATATGCTAAACTAAGCTGAAGATTTCACCCCAGGAGAGATTTCATTTAGAGTTGTATGTGTTCCATCAGGCAGGTCAGAATAAATATAACAATTAAGCAAAACAATGTTTAGTCTAGTTTTACACCCCAATTGTAATATTATTGTTCTAGTTACTACATGGACTGCTAAAGAGTGACGTTCAGCTTGTCATTTTTGCAGATCACTGAAAGAGCTTGTTTGCAAGTCTTTCTCACTACACAGTTCCCATTTTCCCATATTTCTTTGAGATGACAGCAGGTACCTCAACCTGGAAACATGAACAGGAATACAATTCATACAAATGTCAACCAGGTATTGCTTCAGCACATTTCTGCAGCATGAGTGTTAAGACCCGTGCATTGTAAATGTTCTGCAACTTACTGGACTGTGAAACTACTTGGAAAGCAAAGCTTGAAATTTTGCTTATGAAGGATTTACACTGTTAAATTAAATTTTGTATGTCTTTCAAGTAACAAGAAATGTACATTAAAGTTTTGAAACAATGGCAAGTGCAGAGAAAATGACAAAATCAACAACAAAATTCTTATTGACAGTTTCCTATCCGTCCTAATTCTCTGCTCCTTTTAGGTCTATTTTTCCATTTTGTGGAGATTGATATTTAGAAAATAACTTCAAGCTTTAATTCCACAGAATATATAGACAGCACAAACTGTTCTCAGGGATGCAGTTATTCTGTCAGGGAAGATATCAACAGTGGGTTTAAAGTGTTTAAACATTGCCCATATTCATTCATGCAGAAGAGAAGAGAATGCAGCAACATAAATACTTGCATAAACATAAATCAGTGGAGATAAGAATTTATTGGGTTTTTTTAAGCAATCTTAAGAGGCAGGTACTCTTTTGTTTTGTCTGTTGTTTTCCACTCGGTAATCAAAGAACGCATTCCAGAAATCTACATTAGATTCTGATCCTGCAAATACTTGCAATATGTATAAGGTCAAGCACCTTGTTCCACTGATTAGTCAATTTAGTCCTGTGTAGAATGAAATCACACAATGGGAATCCTTCCCAGTGCCCATCTTGTTCTTTCAGGCTTTGATACTGAGATGGGACAAAACCAATTGCAATACAGCTCTAAGTCAGGATGTTCCCTCTGGTCAAGAAAGAAAAGAATTTTTGCTCTTAAGAGTAAAAGCAAAATTACCTTAAAAGTACTCTTAATTCATACTACTATTTTAGACATCCCCCCAAAGACATATTACAGAAGATGAGATAAAAGCTTTTGTCTTGCTTGTTTATCTAGGTGTCCTAAATTGATCACTATCCCAAAAAACCATGAGGAAATTTTATAAGAACATAAAAAGTTCTCTTATAGAATGGAACTGCTTTTAAAAGTTGTACAGTCTGTAGTTTAAAGAAACTGGATCAGAGTGATCAGATAAAAAAGACATCTGCACTAATACCCTGATTCCAGAGGTGCCAGGAGGCAATGAGCCAGAACAATATTTTTGACTCGGTGACATCCAAGTACCATTCTAAAAAATGCATGACCTTTAATTAAGAGAAGGCAAATGTGTTTAAATTTACCATATAATGATCCAAAAGTTCTCAGTCTGAAAATTAAAAAATTGAAAATCACTACTCTGAAAATGTCCAGGCAAAAATATATCAATCATAGATTCAAAGTTTGAGAGAAACAGCGGCTCTCTGAATCACTACATGAAAAAAAGTTCATGTTTTGACTTAGACCTCACTCCAGAAGACAAACCAGTATCCATGTATGAAAACTTCTTCCTAACTTGCCTTACATAGATACAAATACATTTGTCACTGAAGCTGCCTATTTCCCTGCCCGGTTAAATCTACCATGGTTTTCTCTTGAGCCCCCTTGGCTGGAATTACTAAGAGGTAATGAAAGAAGATATCATAAGGAAGATGTCATACTCCCCAGACTTATTTGTTCCCTAGATGATGACCATTACATTATAGCATTGAGAAAACTGTGTAACACCAGAATGCCTCGATAAATAGGCAGAAGTAAAAACTCAGTTGAACCAGTTTTGTTCTGCATTACTGCTAATATATAAAATACATCATAAGCATTCATGCTATTACCTATGCAGAATACTAAGAAATATTTTACTTGGCTTTCCTGGGATGGAAAAGCAGCTGATCTGGGGCTGTGTTTTGGATTTATGGCAAAAGCAGTGTTGACAGCACACCAGTGCTTTGGCTATGGCTGAGTGGTGCTTACACAGCACTGAGGTTTTTCTGCTTCTCATGCTGCCCTGACAGCAAGCAGGCTGGTGGTGGGCACAAGTCTGAGAGAGGACCCAGACAGGACAACTGACCCTGTCAGGCCAAAGGGATATCCCATACCATATATGATGCTGTGCGTTTGTCTTCCCAAGCCACTGTTACATATGATGGATCCCTGCTTTCCTGGAGATGGCTGAACGCCTGAGGGCCCATGGGAAATGGTAAATTAATTCCTTGTGTTGCTTTACTTTTGGATATAACTTTAGCTTTACCTCTTAGTCTGTCCTTATCTCAGTTCACACTTTTAACCACACATTGAATATTGTGTGAAGTTTTGGTCAACACAATATAAGAAACACATTAAGCTACTATAGAGTGCCCAAAGGAGGGCAATAAAGATGGTGAAGGGCCTTGAGGGGAAACTGAATGAAGAACAGCTGAGGTCACTTGGTCTGTTCAGCCTGGAGGAGACTGAGAGGGGACCTCATTGCAGTCTGCAACTTCTTTGTGAGGGGAAAGAGGAGGGACAGAAACTGATCTCTTCTCTGGGGTGACCAGTGACGGGACCCAAGGAAATGGCCTAAGTTGTCTCAGGGGAGGTTTAGGTTGGGTATTAGAGGGTGGTTGGGCACTGGAACAGGCTCCCCAGGGAAGTGATCACAGCACCAAGCCTGGCAGAGTAAAAGAAGCATTTGAACATGTCTTGGGCACATGATATGACTCTTGGCGTAGTTCTGTGCATAGCCAGGAGCTGGACTCAATAATCCTTGTCCCTTCCAACTCAGCTTATTCTGTGATTCTGTGATTCTCACCCCTATTGTGGGAGGAGCATATGAGCTCCAGGTTGGGACTTGGCTGCCTGGCACCAAACCATGACAAATATTCATGTTGCAGTGATGCTTGAGCTTTTTCTTCCTCATCCTGGTAAAGATCCATATACTCACAGGTATTCCAGCTCCTGACTCACAGTAGAGTTGAGTCATATGCTGGAAACTAGACACCATTTAAAATATGAGCCTTGGGCTCTTACTACTTCATATATAAACCAAGAGGACAGCAGATACTTTGTTAACTGAAATTTTGGTTTCAAAACTTTTAGAATTTATATGAGCAAGATGGAAATGCTTGTTTTGATCTCCAGGTGAAGTAATTAAAAAAACCCTATTCCTTGTCCCAAGCATTTGACATATCCATACTGAAAAATACTCACAGATATTCTGACTTTAAAAGCCACCCAAAGACAGAAACAGTACTTTGTTTTGCTGCTCCCTGCAAGAAAATCTTTGATGTTTATCCTAACAGGGGTGTAATAGCCTTGCTGAAATCATGCTGACTAGAGAATGCAAACATTGAAGCTGAACTTGTTGAAGACTTACAAGAGCTGAACAGGAAAGATTCAAAACAGAAAAAAAGGCAATTTTAAAGTTGTATCTTGAAGTAAAAGACTGTAGCTGTTTCTGTCTCCGCACCGGGCGGACGCTGGCCTCTGGCTGGCTCAGTTCTGCACAGCTACAAGATGTTCCCAGTTCGGATGGGCACGCAGGCGATCTTCACCTGCTGGCTCGGCTTCTCAGCAGCAGCTGGACTAAATAGTGTTCTGACAGCAGCAGCAGTAGAAAAGGATGGCTCTCAGCTTAGCAGGTTAAAAGATGTTTATTCAGGCTGAGCTGTGGGAGTATCACAGCTGGTCCAAACCGCAGGCCAGAGAGGCCAAAGAGCGAGAGCAGAGAGGGTTTGAATCTCCCTCCTCCGCCTTTTAACTGGGGGAGGAGTTCAAGGGAGGTTACAACAAGGTGACGAATCAGGGGATTCAGGGGGTAACAAGGTGTGCCCACCCCCTAGCCTCTGACCATTGACACCAAGGGCAAAGGAATTCCCCCCAGGGGCCCTATCACCTGAAGCCCTCTCTGTATGACTGCTCAAACTTGGGAGGGGTCCCGAAGTGATGGGCAGGCTGCCCCAGAGCGAGGAGGGGGGCAGAGGGGATGGTCCAGGTCAGGTGAGGGGTGGGAGGACTGACACAAAACACCTTATTATACAGAAAACACAAAAGGGGATGGACTGTTACAAAACTGGGGATACAGTGAAATGAACTATAACATAAAACTTCTTATAAAACCCTAATAACCCAGTTCTCGCACCGCCACAAAAGACCGAAGTTACATACTTGGGAAAGTTACTAAACTTGAGAAAAAAAGGTTAAATTACTGACGTGGAGTACATGTGTAATGGGCAAATCAGGGCACGGTATTCCTACAGTGTGTAAAAATAACAATGGGTAAGATTTATGAAAGAGTGAGTCTTATGAGCTTGACATTAAGTTCTGATATGTTGTTTTAATCCACAGTGAAAATTATCTTATGCTTTTCAAAGCAATAAGCATAAGTCATATGTAAACAGAAGATAATGAAGAGGCGTGATATTGGTTTGACCTACACTGCTTTGAATCAGAAGTGCTAGAGTGACCTTAAAAAGAAACAAATAAACAACAACAAATAAGGCAACAACAAAAAACAGACCAAAAAAACCCCCAACAACCAATAAAATAAAATAAAAAAACTCCACCTGAACAAACTACCCAAAACAAAACACACACGCACACACAAAAAACCCAAACCCAAACCAAAACAAAAAAAACAAAAACCAAGCAAACACAACAAACAAACAACCCCCCCCCACACACACAAAAAAACCCCTAAAAACAAACAAAAACAACCCAGAGACAGAAATATTCCCAGATGAGAGCTGAGAAAGCCTCTCACAATACCATCCAAAACAGTATCCAATGTACAGCTGAGTTTAGAAAAATCCAAACAACAAAATCCAGGCCAAACCTAGATGCCACCTTGCTAGTGGAAATAAAAAGGAAAAAGTGCTGTAGTTTGGGGAAAATAAAAAAGAAAAAAAAAAGAAAAAAAAAAAAAAAAGAAAAGAAAAGAAAAAAAACCACAGAAAAAAAGCCCCCAATGAAACTGACAGTAACAAAAGTTATATGTCTACTGGCAAATATTAAACAGCATTAAGAAAAATTTCCAGGCAATAGAATTCAATTTTCTGAATGCTTTACCATTAGGAAAGTCACAAGTATTATTCTGACTTGGACCAACTAGCACCTTCACAAACAATTTACAGGCGCATCTCAGAAGTTAGCTCCTACCAGGACTATTCCCTGTAAGCAGATCGGATGGCATCATCCTGTTTTTGGAAGTTAAACTAGTTTAGCAGTTGGTTTCAGTGCGGGAGAACATTCCCAGATATGTTTATTTTATGAATACCAACATAGACAAATATTACAGGTTATGGGTAGCTGAAGCTGAAATTATTACAAGAATGTGACCTGCAGAGATTTAAAAGCAGTTGATAAACAACAGGAGCATATGAACTGATAAGCTGTCCAAGAGGTGGAAGAGACCCAAGGGACTCTACAAAATGTTTTCTCCTGCAAGAAAAACTTCTTGGAAAACCATACATTTAGCTACAATATTTATTTTGTCACTGCAGCTAAAAGGCAACAGAATAAGGCTGTATTCATGGAAATAGAAGGGGAAAATTAAAAGTCTCCAATGACCAAAAAAGAAATTTTGTACTGTACTTATCACATGAAAAAAAGGCATTGTAATCCTCTTGAAAATGCTTAGAAAAAAACTTTCTTCTGTTGTTGTTAAATTATTATTTTATTATTCCTACTCTCCTTTTTACATATGAGATATTTTTTTCTATATGTGCTTAATTCCTGGATAATTTTTATCCTTTAGTGACTAGGAAATCTGTGTGTATGAGATTGCACAAATTTCCAAGCAATATATCTGCTGAGTAATGTTTCAGGACAACTTGCTCTGTTAGAGACATTGGTTTTATTTAGAGTAGACTAGCGAAACATAAACATCACAATATATTTACTTACAACATCAAAGAGTTCCTGTTTGTGATGATGGCAGTCTAACCTTGTCTTTCAGATTGCTGAAGGCTATTGGCAGAAAAGACAGGGTTCTGGAATGCAGGTAGAAATTAGGTTGAAATCAGTCAGATTAAAGAGGAAACAGGACTGGTTCCATTTCCAGTGGCACATTTACTCTCTGTCATCAGCAGGTGAGCCCAGAAACAAGATCTCACGTCTTTGATGTTGACTAAAAAGTTTACTCTACAGATCTCAAAGCTCCAGACAGCAAATGATGGGATTCACTGTTTCAGGTGTGAGTTATGTCTAGCACACATCTGGGCCAAGTCACCATAGGATCCTTCCACAGTCCCGCAGAGAGCACGGAGCCAGGCAGGAACAGCAAGAACAGGTCAGGAACCGCCTCATTACCTCCTGAAGGAGGCACCTTTTATTTCATCAGGTGAACTGCACTTGAATTTCCACTGCTGGGACTCTGCTGGGAACCAAAACAACCAGACAACTAAAGTTAGCTGAGCTCAGCCAGAGTAATGATGTGGAGGGCCACTGCAGTGCATCCTCACAGAAGGCACACACACACCCCAGCCAGCTGAGCCCAGGGCAACAAGTCAGACCCTAGAACATGTTACGTACTCTCCAGAAACAACATAAGGCTTAGGCACACCCCTTCTTAGCACAGACTTAGTTTAAGTAGCACTAACCTAAGCCCCTAACCTGCAGCCGGAAAAGTAGGCAGATAGACTGATAATCCTGATCAGTGTGAGCACTGGGCGCTGTAGGAACCTTAAGCAGTTTCAGACATTTGGAAAACAAAATTATTCATGACTTTATGAAGGGTATGTGTTCTGCATAAGAAGTTTCTCACATATGAGCACAAAGACACCCCATTTCTTCAGGCATTGGAGTTTGCAGTGTATGCACACAACATGCCCGGGTAATACGGTAACTGTGGATCTGACCTCCCAAAGTGGTTGCTTCACCTGCATTAAGTCTAGAGATATTTGAAACCAACCAATGTCTTACAGGAACAATTAGTACCATGGCATGTGCAGAAAGGTCAGAAAAGGGCTGGAGGGATAGTACAGAACTAGGCCTGCAGACAGTACCACATGCACCTTGTGCCACAGGGTACACACCGTGAGTTTTGACAGCAGGAAATCGGGCAGGGAGGGGCTGTTTGCATTTCCCCTTCATATTCCTGTGACTGCTTTAAAAAATAGCACAATGTGAGAGGTCTTAGTACTATTGATGTGCATTCTGCTGTATACATGGATGACACTGTTCATTATGTGCTTTTTTTGTGTCACAGCCAAAACTCAAAATACTTCTGTTTGTAAAAAGTCAACAAAACCTAGAACTGTGAAGCTTCATCCTCTGAAACACGCAGCACTTATTAAATGTTTGTGGGTTGTCAGACAGGAAGACTGCACAATACTGCAAGGAAAAACAAACTAAAGAAAGCAGATGCCTTAACAGCTACTAATTAGAATCTAATTACTCTTTCAATTACCTTTACTCGGCACTCTAGGTCCCCAAGCCACGACTGGCAGACATCAGCTGTCCATGTGGCATCCTCATCTGGCACAAACCATATTGAGTGTGAAATCAAACCAGACACTGTTACCCCAGCGTTAGCAGCAAGCCTTTCAAACTCCCTGCAGTAGCAAGGTGTGCTGAATATTTCATAGCATGCATTTAGAACTGATATCTCCTTCTTGAGGCAGTACAATTACCATATTTCTGCAGGATTGCATTGCTGCAGAGCTGTAGGCCAGTGATTACATTCTCTGCACAAACACAGAAAAATCACAGTCATGCTGGACTAAACATGGATTCCCCCATCCTTTTACATCAGTTTAAACCCCTGCTGTTACAAGTAATTTTGTCATAGGCTAACATCTAGCATCACCACTTTCCTTACTTAAACACAGGGAAGGATTCTTGCACACTGAAGGAATGAAACATATTTACAATCCTTATTCCTCCAGAGAGGGTTTTCCTCTGTATATTCTAAGGAACTGAAAATCACAAAATCCCTGTCATCTAGAGATCTCTGTATACCTGTTATTATTTTTCATAATTCTTACAGTGCCTGGAGTCCTCTCACAGCTACAGAATCCCTCCAGAGTGGGTCTGCAGATGTCTACACTGTGAGCAAGACCACTGCCACAAACACACAGCATAAGCACATAAGAAAACAGAAATAATCTCTATTTACAGATGAGGAACAAAAGCTGAGAGACATTTCCCCCAAAATATGACACTTCCCCCTCAACCTCAAATTTCCTTCTTTCAGCACAGCATTTACTCTAGGTCCACCCTTCTTTCCCCAGAAGGATGGGCCTCCTTGCTTGCAAATAAACCCATCTCAGTTTCGTGGGAATATGAATTTTTGAAGCACCCTGAGCAGTAAGACCTTTTGAGACATAGTTAGCATTAAAAAGAGCATCTGAATGTGGCTTTATCATGAGAGTTATCATGGGAGCATGTCAGGGACTAAATGTTCCAATTTATGGCTTAAACTTCTTCGTGAAGGACATTTGCTTATTCTAGCAAAGCTGTATAAAAGCTACAGAGAAGACACCACGCCCTGAATAGGCTGACTGAGGCCCTGAAATATGAAGATAACATAGTGACTCAGGTCTGGGCTGGGGGAAGATTACTTCCACAGAGGTATCAAGCTTAGCACCTTGGGGTGGAGGCCACAGCCCCGGGGCTATCAGCTGCCATGCTGAACAGACCCTCGCACCAACGGGTGAGGGGAGGAAGAGAGGTTTTGGGTGTGTGGTGGAAAGGCTTCTGGTCAGAGGCAGTACACACCCACCCTCTGCTGTGCAGAGAAGCTCAGCTGTGGGGCCCCTTCACCCCGGGAAAAGATCTGCGTCCACATCAAGGACAGAGGGATCATCAAGGCCCATCAAAGCCCCCCCAAAGGGGTCCCCAGACCCTGCACCAGGGCACTGCAACGCGATACAACACATCCACAGTGCTCCAAGGGACAGTGCCAAACCTGCCCTAGCCAGGGAGGCACGTGGGCGTTCCCACCTGGACAAAGCATATATTAACCCAGGGGATTCTATACTTTTTGGTAGGGAACTCTCAGCACTAAGAAGATGAGATGGAGGCAAGCCATAAGTTGTCATTAGGACCCCCAGAAAGGCGATATGTTTCCACCTAACTCCTGTCACTCTCTTACTGTCCCCGCACCCCCCATGCACAACCCTTTTCTTTCTTTCTCTTTTCTTTTTTCTCTTTTCTTTTCTTTTCTTTCTTCTTTCTTTCTTTCTTTCTTTCTTTCTTTCTTTCTTTCTTTCTTTCTTTCTTTCTTTCTTTCTTCCTTTCTTCCTGTCTTCCTTTCTTCCTTTCTTCCTTTCTTCCTTTCTTTTTTCCTTTTTCTTTCTTTCTCTCTCTCTCTTCCATTCCCTCTTTCCCTCTTTAATAAAATATATCAATTTTTTGCACCAGCATCTAATCTTTTTGGGTTTAATCACAATTTTTGGGTATATTTCAAACCTTTCTGGGTTTGATCTGTTTTAGTCACAGAAACTTCGTTTCTCTTGCTCTTCTGTGTTTAAACCAGTTTGAACAGTGATGCTACCACTTAACCGTGAGTGCAGTGCTATTGCTGCAGCCCACGAGTGCCATGCAAGAAAATTGTACTTGTTTTTCATGTATCCTGCTCTACCAAGCAGCACACACACATGCTGCAAGCTCTTTTGGAGGCAATTTGACTAGGCTTCACTTTGGATCTACCTTTTTCTGATCAGTTTGTCAGAGCATTCTTCTATGCCCCAGAGGAGTGAGTCTATATTCCAGCAGGAGACCTGTGGGCACTCGAGAGGGCTGATGACACCACTGAGATGTTCAGCCTGAAGGGAGAAGAAACTTAAATACCTGGTGAGGAAAACTGAATAATGTTCCAGAGAACAGGAAAGCTTTCCCTCAACCACTCCACAGCTGGAGAAGGTCTGCAGGTTCCTGTGCCAGAGTAATGGAAACTGTCCATTTAGGAATACCCCATCACTTCTGTAAAGCAAGCAATACACGTGTTTCCAAAATAAAAATGTTATGAAGTAACAGGGAGTTGCTCAACATTCACTCTCTCAACTACATTGCTGAATTACTAAAATACTCACAAGCTAACTGGCAGTCTTCAGAAAAGCTTTCAAGTTGCGTTTGTGAGTTGCTATGGCTGGGAAACCCATCCAGTTTGGGCAGCTCCACCTTGTGAGAGGAAAAATGGTTTTACCTCTATGGACATGGACTGTTCACTCTCTGTCTCAGTGCCAATGAACAGTCCCAGACATAATTTATTAGTACAGATGCAGCTTAATTCTCTGCTCACTATGACCTATCAGACTACTTGCCAAAATGTACAGCTCCTCTTCAGAAATAAATAATTACTGAAAAAAAATCAAATAGCAGAAAATAAAGTTTTGGTGTGATTCTCCTTACTTCTTGCATTTGCTACAGACCACAAGGTCAACAATCATTTGTTTTCTTGCACAAATCCCTCTTTGGGAAGAGGTGGTCAGAGAGAAGACAAACTGTGTACTACAACTCCCCATCCTGAGCACACTAATCAATCTCTCCTGTTAATTAGCCAAACTTGATTAGCAATATGAGGAAGCTCCTAACAAGACACAGAGTTTTATTTTTATTTCTAAAGAGTGATGATTACTGATGTGCACACAAATAGGTCAAGCTAATAAAAAGAATAAAGATTGAATATAAAGCAGTTTTCTATCCCAAAGCAACCCCTTTATTAAATCCCCAATGTCAGTCTTGAATCAGGTTGTTTTCTTGTTACAGGCAAATGTACATGTGGGAGCAGACCAGATCTTTGCCTTTTCTTCTGCTTCAAGTGCAAAGCCAGGCAAACAGCATTACAAAAGGAAAGCAAACTGCCAGAGGAGAAGCAGCTTCACTGAAGAGATGGGAATGACTCCTGCTGTCATGGGAGTTTTAAAAGATTCCTAATCCTCAGAAATAATAATAGTAATAATAATAATAATAATAATACCTTAAAAAAAAAAAAAAAAAAAACAACACCACCAGCAAAAAAACATATATTGACCTTGCCAACATGAAGAATTTATTTTGAGAATAGGAAATGGGGAAAGAGAAAGATGTTCAAAATAAGTGCTGCACAAAAAGCTGCCTGTTTCCTTCCTTGCCACTGAAAAACTTCCTTATATTTTTAGTGAACATTTTTCTTTAATTTATTCTGATTTAGATGGTAACATTCTGTTCTTCAAGAGATGGACAGAGGGATTCACTTCCTGCAACCTACACTGTAACGCCATATATTTTTATAATTTTGTAAGCAGTTTTCTCCAGTGAATATTATTCTGATAGTAAAATGAGCAAAAACGTTTAATTTAATGTTCACCATTTAAGAAAATACTTTTCTTAGGGGATTACTGCACTACTTTATTAAGGCCTTGTTCTGCATAGATGCAGGAAGTTACCTTGCTATACAGACCTCCTTTCTGAGTTCAGATTCCATTATTTTTAATCAAAACTTTGAAATTTTCAAAAAAAGGTACCTGGAATTTCCTCCACATATTCAAATGAGAGGATAAATTAAGGAAGAGACAGATGATTATTTTCTATTACTCTTTTTTATTAATTATTAATATTGACTAAATATGTGTTGATTTTATTTTCCACCTACTAAGATGATTGTAAAGAAAAGTTTTTAAGCAGTTTTTCTGAATTCTATTATATTTTTGAGATCTAAACCCCTTGAGCACATGAATACACTTGGAAAATGAAGGGAGTTTTTTGGTTAACCAGAGCAAGGGGAGGATGTCAGATACAGTGGGGGAGTTCTTTCTCATCCCTCCATTTTGAAATATTTAGTACACTGATTTTTTCATCTAAGCATATTCTTAAACCTTTAAAAAAGTTGGAAATTACTTAATTAAGAGCTAGAGATTAATGCATCTATAAATGAATATATGATATAAAACCTTAAACTAATATAAGATTAAATTATACTCTAATTATAAAATACAACTGGTTTTCCTTTTACCTTCTCCAGTTCCAGTATCTTACAATGAGATAATTCATCTAGTTCCAGGGTGGGTGCCATCTGTATTTTCATTATTATTGAATCCCAAAACTGTTAAGCATACATCAGAGGACACAAATCTAAATATAACATATTCCAAGTATATTCTAAATATAAATATATTCCAAGTTCTTGGGATCCATGTGAAGCTAATATTGTGATAATATTGACACAAGATAATAAACCTTTGTTATTGTTACTAATTTATTATTGCAAAATTCCAGCCTTTCCAAATGGCAGCTGAAGAATATCTGTGCAAACCGCAGACTTCTGAATTAGCAGCATGGCTTCTTGGTGCTCCTCCCTGCAAAAAACTAGTGCAGCATCTCAGAGTTGGTTTCACAAAATCACTCTCAGAGACCAGACTTTCAGGCTGGTTTTGCAAGGACAAGGTTTTGAGAAGTGGTTTTTGACCTGCAAGCACACAGACAACCGTGTCCCACAAAACCCTGTGTGCAAAATTGTTTTATACATTAAAACTGCACTGTTGCTGAGATTCTTTGTTCAGATTAAGAAATGGACTCTGAAGTCCAAAATGCTGGTGTGCCTGAGATCACAAAGCTGTGAGCCTATTTAATCAGCAGTCTCATATATATACCTATATATACACACACACACACACATATATATATATATGAGCAACCAGTTTCCTGACCTCTTTGTTCCACGCCTCTTCTCTCTTCCTGTACACAGTACAAAGAGTACAAGTAAAATGTGCCAGCACTACTTTCTTCAGGATCATCTCAGACATATGCTGAGTGATCTCTAGAGCAAAGCAAAACCATATATAGCAAGCAGTGCTTCTGCTCTGAATTACATTGCAGCTCCAGCTAACAACCTCCATATGATTTAGGTTGAGTAATTTAAGATGATGGTAGGGAGCAGGTCTGGTTCACTATCCAATATTTCAATACAGTCACAGCCTTCACACTGATTTATTTTAGTGTACTTCTGAGCTTGTTCTGCAGTCTGCATTTAAATGACAAAATCTAGGTAGATTAGGGCTCAGCAAGAAAAGTATATAAAATTCTACTTATTTTGTTCTAAACTAGAGGGAACTATGCCTGAGGTAACTTAACAGGAGACAGTACCTCTCCAAGAGGCATGACACATTTATCACAGTATCTTGATTCATCTCAAGTGAATATCCTCAAAAGCTGACAAGTTCAGAAATCAGTGGGACTCAGGATCAAGGATTCTGCTTTGCAGAAGATACCATGGCACTCCTATTCTGATCCTCTTGTGCCTCTCCAGACACTGGACTGGGTAATATCTGTGCAGTAGGTCACAAATCGGCCCTTAAAAACACTGGAAAATATCAGGAAGTGTTCACTGGAATTGGGTGCTGAAATGCTTTGAAGACCCTTAGCCCATGGCTTCAGACATCTTTTAGGCACAAAACTACTTTAGAGAAACTGCCTTCTGGGTATCTAATACTTATTACACATAACAGGAATTCTTTGAGAAGTTCAGATAAATTATTTCCTTCTCTTGTGTTGGCAGCATTTACTGTTGCCCTGCTACTGTTAAATGCCCACTAACATTACAAAATAGGAAAAATAAAACAGTTGCCAAGGCAGCATAAATCTGAAAATTATTCAAAGCGATTTCACTGTACTTAAAACACTTCTTTGCACGTGTTTGGACATTTGTCTTAATTGTAATTATTGTAGAAACTTCTAGGAAGAAAAACATTCTCCTCCAAATAGCTGATATTCTGGTATTATTTTTACCAGTATTTCTTTAGGCTGACACTTTGAAAAGTAAACTGTAATAATTACCACTTAAGAGAAAATCTTGTGTTGTAGCGCATTAATTTGGCTTATATTGTGTTCCATTTTTATACTGGGGTTTGTAATGTTTTCTAGTGTATCCCCTTGGAAACTGTATCACGAGGTTTGTTCCTGCTCGGCGGTGCCCATTCCCCACACCAGAATGTAACCCAACTCTGTTCCACTCCCACCTTATCCCTGACTGGGCAGTGGCTTGTCCCTGCCTCTGGGCCCGGCCCCCCTGGGAAAGAACCCCAGGACAGGCAGGGCCTCGGTCTCTTTGGCATCAGAACAGGGACGGGGAAGGAGCTAAAGGAGCTCTGGACCAAATAAAGCTATAATTCCCAACCCGGACAAAGAGCAGGCTCTTGCCTTTTGCCCTCGACAGTCGTCTGGGTCTCTCTAAAGAACCACCACAATCTTGGAATCAAACAATATATGATATACTTAATTTAAGCATTTAAATTCAAGTTTTGGGGACATGCCTAAGAAGCTACTGCATTAAATGGCAGAAATGCATATTCAGCAGCAGCATAAAAACAAAATTAGTCTGAGATGTCACTTGGGATTTCATATTCTTCTTTGTTCTCAAGCTGGCCAGGTCAGCGTTTGGAGATGCCTTTCTCCTCCTCCATGATCTTCATGCACGATTAACTCTTTTGCAATAAAAATATGCATAGTGCGTGTATTTCATTACAATCACAGAAAGATTGTAATTAAAAAAAAAAAAAAAAAGAGACAGAGAGAAACAACAAATCCAAGGAATTGTCCATTTCTAGACCTGCAGGGCTGAATGTAAGAACACGACCTTTTGCACCTCTGCTCTCTGCCCATATTTCCTCTTTACTGTACCAATCCCCCAGCACCATCCTCCCAACACCATCTCCTGCCTCTGAGGCAGCTGTAGACCCCAGCTTCCATTCAGCTGCTGTCTTTGACTACCTAATGGGCAGGAAGAGAAGACAGAGCCAGAATCTTCCCAGAGGTGTTCAGTAACAGAAGCAATGGAGACAAACTGCAACACAAGAAATTCCAAGTATGAGCAGAAATTCTTTCACCATAAAGTTGGTCAAAGATTGGACCAGGTCACCCAGATCCTCCGGAGATATTTAAGCCTCAACCAGATATTGCCCTCAGGAGAGCAGATCTAACTGGGTATGACCTCAGCAAGGGCTACACTAGGTATCCTTTCATCCTATCTTCATTACTCTATAATGCTAAACCTGGAGACAAACTGCTCTTTTGGAGCTTCAGCTGGGAGTGTTTTTTAGTAGAAAATTCACCTCTTATTTAGGCAAATGTAATCACACACTATACCTGTAAAGGGTTTTCATCAGAGGTACCTCAGACACTGTAAATATCATTAAGGAAATTATATCCATTATCAAAAAGCACAGGTGCATCTCCCAGCTTTCCTTTATCAAGTTCTAAGCTGGTTAGAGCTGCTGCTAAGGGGGAGGGATTATTTGCTCAGGCTTATGCCATGTTATCACAGCTACACATTTGGCCAATTCCGAGACACTGAAGTGGCTCATACACAGCCTGGAGCATAGGAAGAGAACACCAGATACTTCTACTCTACACATAACTCCAAAAACTGAACACTCAAGGACTTTTTCCCAAGAGAGTATAATCCATGTGATACAAATCTACCCATGCTTCACTACTACATGGCTACCTTTCCTTTACCTTTACTGTTTATCAGAGCAGATATAATGAAGAAAAGTAGACTTGTACCTGCCACTTAAAGCAAATTTCTGCCTTGTCTCAAGGTTAATATTCAGTAATCTTTACGAGTCTGACTTTTCTGCATTGTTAATACATTCTTCTGTGACTCCCCTTCCTTTTCCTCTTTGGGTTTTAACAAGTAAAAAGGCTTTTAAAAATACATTTAATCCATTCTTTATGGAATGACTCACTGAAAAGGAGAGAATAAAGTCCTCTAATTATAGCTGCCAGGGTTTTTACCTCCTGCTAAGTATACTAATATT
The DNA here is from genome assembly GCF_015227805.2 of Hirundo rustica. Taxonomy (NCBI): domain Eukaryota; kingdom Metazoa; phylum Chordata; class Aves; order Passeriformes; family Hirundinidae; genus Hirundo; species Hirundo rustica. Next base: position 25,474,472 of record NC_053450.1, on the reverse strand, counting down.
CTTTTCACTAATTGCAACTTTCCTCTTCCTCCTCTAAATTTTAAATTCTCAAACTGCTTCTTTATGGAAACATTTTTTGAACTCATTACTACAAGACTTTTCTCCATTGCAAATGCCAGGGCTCTGAGGAGTCCAGAGTTATTTCTACAGACCGTGCCATTTTCCCACCTCCAATCTTGTTTGAAGGAACACTACCAGACCCAACTTAATTTAAGGAAGCATCCATTTCAAGAAGAGAGAATGTCATTAGACTGAGTGATGTAGGTGGAAAAAAGACAGATTCCTCAGCTGAAAGAAGACAGTCACTGAAAAAAATCTGCTCAATGGTGGACCAGCATGTGTACATAGCAGAGTCCTCTACTTGCCTGCAAACCAAATGATAACTGTACAACAGCTGATAAACTGCTGTGGCTGCCGTGGGGGCAGGGGGAAAGAGGTATGCTGTAGTCAGAGAAATACATTTCAACTCACTGCACAAAAATCAGCTGTGCTAAAACCTGGAAAGACACACATCATGTTACAACCACTGCAGCCTTCCCACAAAGCACAACACGAACGCAACACCAAGTGCTTGTAAAGCACCAATCTATACAACCTTGGAGCTGCACATGTGCATCTGGCTATGGTTTCCACAGCTGTGAAACCCTGAAATTCAGCACCACACCAGAATGGCTGGAAATCAGTGATTCTGTCCAATGGCAGCTACAAGGAAATCCATGCACGGCTACCACAGCACTGGTCCCTCACAAGCTCACGCAGGAGTGTGGAAGACATTACTACAGCTGTCTGAAGAGAAAAAACCATGATTTTCTACCTCAATTTACATCCATGGGAGAATATACAGAATATTAATTTACTGGTATGAATTTTACCAGTTCTGAAGCTTTCTTGTGTGGCAGTGTTTGGGGGCTTTTTTTTAATTGTCATTTATTTTAGTTTTGTTTTGTAATTTCTTCCTTTTCTTTCAGATCACAGGGAAAGGAAGCTACTCATTCATAGTGGTTTGGGGATGAAAGACACAGAGAAACCTCTGGTTTCAGCTCAGCAATCTCTGCCACCCCAGCTGGTGGAAAAGCAAATGGCAAGCGCACAGCTCTTCCTCCCTCAGCCCCCACCTGTGCCAGGCAAAGCAGAGCGAGGCAAAAAGGAAGCCTTTCAGGCAAGCAAACCATCTGCCATGTGCTGCTGCTGCATAAGATACCAAAAGGACAGCAATAAATGTTCCACTTTTGATGAGATCTAGCCATTGCTTCTGGTTTGGATCTCTCTAGCTCAAGTTAAAAAGGCAGGCCCTGGAGGCAGAAGTGTGCATCCAGCGGCTCTCCAAAATCTGAGAAACACTCTTTCTTTGAGTGTTTACTCCAGCTGCTCCTTCTGAGGCACCATCCCCCATAGCTGTAAAACACATCTGGAACAGTCATAAAAGTCAGAGTTTAAAGCTTCATACTGTTGCCATTTCATTGTTATTTACTTCCAGTAGTACCACCCCCACTCCTCTCCACGCCCCAAAATCCAACCAAAAAAACAACCCTCTATCATCTGGGCACTTCATCATCTATTCAAGCAAATTGTTACTCCCTCACAAAAATCAGAGAATTCATTAGTCTATTCCCTTCACCACCTACCATTTCTCACATTAAACGGAGAATATTTGTGATCTTAAGCAATCAAGTTTCTAAAGCACAGTGAAAATTTATTCTTAGAACAGTTCATCACCACAGGCCTTTCCGTCCTTCCACCCACCCACCCACAGACTTTAAGGGAAACAGTTGCAGCTTACAGGGAACAGAGGGAAACACCTCACATTCAGAAAAGAGAGCTCACGCACACGCATGAACACCACTTGGTACACGAATTGGTATCCCAGGTGATCTTACCGTGTTATTACGACAAATGAAACCATTCTAATTTACAGAAAAGTCAGCAGAATATTATTTCAGAAGTTAAGAGGTCTGAAAGTCAAAGCATGCTAGAATTCTCTAGAAGAGAAAATGCTGACCTGCCTCTAGGTGAGGCTTCCCGGCTGCGCTGCCTTGCCCTGGAAAGAAGCAGAAGTTGCCAAAGGACTCGGTAACTACAAAACCAAGTACTTAGGTGTATTCAAAGGTCTGGTTAATTTAACTCTTCAAACTGTGTCTGCTGTGCTCAGATTATTTCTTCCCCTTCAGCCTGAAGCTGAACAACTTGCAGATCTCTATATTCTTCTTCCTGCAGAGGAGGGATGGGAAGCAATGCATTGCAGTCACCAATGCCAAACTGCGGGGTTGGAGATTGTATGATGAAAAGACTTGTCACACTGCCTGGATGATCCAAGTTTTACATCCTCTTCACCAAAGCCAGTACGTAATTACCTTGACTGACATAGGCTTATGTGGGCTACATCTTGGAAACAGTCTCCCAAAAAGGATGACACCTAATATTCAAGTCTCAGGATCAGGCAGAACAAACCTTTCTGCTATCTTGCTAATGACTTTTGTTCTAAAACGAAGCAAAACTGCCAGTACATTAAGCCTGTTCTGCTAATTTCTTTAGCAATGCATCTGAGGTTCTAAATAATTAGAAGGAAATCTGGAGAACTTTTCACCCTCACAACGGCAAATCTGGCCGAGCTAACTTCCCAAATGAATTGAGAATCCAGAGCCAACCAACTACACATTAGTCACTTGGCTAGCAAGAGCAACTTACACTAACGAACTTAAGACTTCATTAAAATATAATTTTAGGCTTAGCAATATACCAGGATGATATACTGTAGCAGGAAAGGGACAGGATTGACACCACAGACTCATCTTATTGCTACTTATCACTAATAAATTAATATAAATTAAAAATCAATACAGCAGAGGTAGTGCAAGACAAATGCTAATGTCCATGAAGAGAGAATTTGTTAGACTCATCACACCTGTGCTGCCAGGCACATCACTAATTCTCCAGGACTGGAGAGGACAGACAAGCTGCTGTGCACAGCAGAGCCAGAATTAGCATCAGCTCCCCTTCTGCAATCAATTCCTATTCCCTCAAGCACAAACCATCATCTTACGTGGACAGGACTAGTACCAACTTTGAGTTATTGTGAGAAGGCCTGCCACAGAGCTACCCAAGTTCTTTACTTGTGCCATTAAAAACGACCACAATGTGAATGGGAATGCTTTTATAATTCTTCTTACACATTGTATCCTAGGTTACTTGCAAGACAACAGATGACTCCAGTTATCTCAGTCAGTCAAAATCCAAATTGTATCAGCCTCAGGTGGAAAGATGAAAATGAATGCAAAGGATCTGGTATGGGTCAAAAGTCATGCACCATCTAAGAGCAGCTTTTCCAATCTTCAAACCTGACCTCAGCAATGCTTGCTCAAATTATTGTGCAAAAATCGTATGAAAATAGTATATTTTCATACGACAAAAAAGGTTTTTTTCACACAGATGCTTAGTCAAAAGTTAAATTTTGACAAATTTACTGCACAGTTGCACTTACCACAAGGCGGAAGGAAAACTGGTGCCATGCAGCTGAGATTCTTTCTTTATGACCTGCCCTTTCATATATAAAATGCAGAAATGTCACCATCATGGCAACTCAGAAAATATTCTTGAAGATGACTTGCCGCATATCGTGTATTCATACCTTTGTGGATTTTAACTAGACTAGGTAGGAAGGCTATCTTAAAGAAATAATAATTACATCACTTTTAATACTGTTATGTTCAGAAATACCAATCCTCTTGCAGTTTTGTAGCATGTTTCTCATAAGCACATGTATGTTTATTCTTCTATCAAAAAAGCAGCTGCAAATACCAAACCTTTAAAGTATCTAGTAGAAGAAAGCATGTATTCCATTAAAGAAAAGTTAAAAAAAGTGTAATTCCCTTGTCAGTAACTCCCCAGCCATGGAATTCATCCTTAAAGTCAAACTTTTTCTCCTTTGATGCAGACAATTATTTTGTATGGCAGGTAAGACTTCACTGCACCTTCTTTCCAACTACACCACAGCAACTTCAACATTTAATACATATTCCTTTAAAGAAATTTGAGTGAATTTATTGTATAAAATTATGATTGGCATGGTACAGAAAAGTTCCTTTTAATGCACATTTCCCATTAACTTGTACACAAATATTACAAGTATCAAGCAATATGCAAAAGTCTTAAGAACTAATTCCATACTACAAAAGTGTTCACATAGTGAAGTTACTCTGGATACAAAATGTCATGGAAATAAAAGCACTTCAAAATACATATTTGGGAAATGTTTCGAATAATCAACACAACCTTAAGTTAGTTAAAAAATGCAAAGAAAGAGATACTCTCTTCAAAACACTATTGTTCATTTGGCAAGATGGAGCAAAGTTCAGATCAGTTCATTGAAGGACTGTTCTTTACAAGAAACAAACAAAAAAAAAAAACCAAAACAACCCTTTAGTTAAGAAAGGACTCAATTATACTATGATGACAAATAACGCCATCAAAAAGTTATCTGGCTCTCGTTTTCACACAGGAGCTGTCAGAGGCAGAGATGTACAAATGAACACTTCCAGGTAGATACAGACTGCCTTTTCAAAAACCAACTAACCAATCAAAACTAAATCCAAAACCAAATGAAACCAAAACCAAACCAAACAAACAAAAAACCCCCCAACCCCCAAAAAAATCCCCCCCCAAAAAAACCAAAGCCCCAAAACAAACAAAAGAAGACAATCTGAACTTTGTTGCTTTCATTGAACTAGCTCAGTTCTTTAGGTCGCAGGACCCAAGGACACCAATCTGCAAAGGATACAGATTTAAGGAACAAAATGGAACTCCCACTGCAAAGGGGCGCGCAGATGTTTGGTTACGCGAGTGCCGCACATCCTCTCAGTAAGGCTGTCAGTGGCTCTCACATCTCTGTTTCCCAGTGGCCTTGAAGACCCACTATTCTCAAGAAGACAAAAATGCTTGGACCCTACAACCAACCTTACAAAAAGGAGGCATAGTTGTACTGTTAGAAAATAACACAAAATTTTGAAGACTGAAAGCATCCTTAAAAATTCACATAAAATAACTACAAAAGAAGCCATACTTTACATTATTTTTGTATCAGATGACTTGCGTGTGTTTGAGCCACTGAACATCGGTATGTATATCTACATGAAACTCACACATACAGAACATTGTGTCCAGGCATTACTGTTGTTTTTCTTTTAGACACACACAAGTTACTGCCAGGTTATCCAGTCTATTTAAATGCAGTGAAAAACAGTCCACAGCAGGCATAAAAGGAGCAGTATCCAATACAGTGTTGTCTTGCAAAAATGGAGTCAGAATTCCTGAGTCTTAGAGACATTGCTGTCCTCTCCACTACTGGATTATTTCTTTTTCCAAGGAGAACCTCTAGTTTTCATTTCTTCACTCTGATGAAATTTGTAATAGATTGCGTCTTTTAAAAAATGTAAAACTAGTACAAAAGATGTGCCAACCAAAGTGAATTTTTAAAGCTTTTTAAAGGGAGAGGGGATTCACTTACAAAATAAAGGCCACCTTCTTGTAAAATTAGTACTGCTAATATCCCATCATTCTGTTTAGAGCAGAGATTTAGCTCCCTGCACTAGGGCCTCACCACATGCAGTCATGTGAGCTGAAAAACTTCATCCTTTTAACAATTAAAAATATTATATATAGGACTAACGTGGAACAGCCCTTTGTTACAATCACCAAGGTGGCAAAACCAATTAAGTGTCATTCAAATAGTCATTGCAATCTAACTTCTGCATTGTCCCTTGTACTTTGCATATTACACAGTGTAACTTAAAATGTAATTTAAGAGCACTTCAGTCCCACAATGTAGGATTTAAGCTTGTGTGAATACATTTGCATGGCTCTGCAACATTTGTAATGACTTAGAAAAATACATTCAACCAAAACTTTATATAGGGTTCTATCTTTTTTTGAAATCAAAAATGAAGAAAAAGCCAAATGGTCCCATCATTAGCTAAATAATACACTCCAAGTTCTGGAAGCAATTCCAAAGCAAAAGCACATTCAAGAATAACATACATTGAATTGCATACTTTCTCATTCACCTTTATCAGTAATAAAATTCTACTGTATATAATTATTTAGCCTTATAAATAATGCTAAGCAGAAAAATATTTACCTCTGTGCTACTTCTTTGTTTATAGAAGCATTTCTCAGTTTATAGGAGCAAAGGAAAAAAAAAACTAAAGTGCAGACTACAGGCCATGACAGGCATAATAAATGACCAAAGGTGCAGCCAAATTTGCATTTACATCTTAAGTTACTTTGCCATCTTCCTTGTCTTGCTAGAAGTCACCCCATGTGCAATTAAAGAGCTGGTCAGTTGGTTTGTGCCACAGTACAACCTGTAATCACTTGTAATTGTTTTAAAATCTATTTCAAATGTCCATAGATATTTCTAGGCAAGGTTCAAGATATTTCTAGCTTAGGTTCACAAAATCTTACTCAATCATTAATACTTGAAATCACACAATATTGACACCTCCTCCAGAGAATGTCCTCTTGTTGCAGTATGTGGTTGAGCCATTGATGCTTGGTTGAGTGTCTTTAACAAGTGATGTCTTCATTTCCATTTCACACGCTACAATAGCTGCATTGAGCTCCACTTGAGCCCGGTGAACGACATAAAACGAGAGTCCTATGCTTATGACAATCTGCAAATAAAACAAGAGCGTTGTAGTCTGCATAGGCTGTGGGAATGAATACAAAACATCTGATCTCAATGAAACAAAAGTTGTCAACGCAAAGATTCATAAGGCATCTGCTGGCTCAAAGCTTCACAAGCAAGACACTGGGAGATGAACTTAGCCCACAAGCAGCTCTAAACGTACATATGCTAACAACGTAACACAGATATTACACAGAACTTAAAATACTTATATAAATTGAAAATATAGGCTTCTTTCTTTCTGTTGAAATCCATATACTTGTTATAAAGCAATCCTTTCACCTTCTCTCTTCAATAAAACATCAGTCAAGTTTTTAGCTGAGATCCTTCTTAGAAAAAAAAACAAAAGGTAAAATCTTCAAACAAAAACAAAGGTCTCTCATAGCAAGAGTTTCTTTGAAAGAAGCAAGTTCCTCTGTCTTTTTTTAAAGAACGTTAATTAGCTGGAATATGCAGCTTCTTTTCAAAAAGGCAAAGAAGTTATGTAACTTAAAACAGAACCTAAAGTACTGAGTCTAAAACCTGGACTTCATTACTGACTGTAGGGCTATGTTTCCTTTAACTTTGAGGACTATTGCTTAAAACACCTGTCAGCATGGCAGACGGTGCTGGAATATCACTGAATAAGACAATTGACAAGTGGGAACACAAAACAACTGCAGCTGCAAGGCACCCTGCCAGTCTCTAGCCCAACCAGCTGCTCAGAGCAGGGCTGACTGTACAATCAGAACAGGTTGCTCAGAACTTTTGTCCAGTCAGGTCTTGAAAGCTGTAAAAAGGCAGAGATATCACCACTTCTTTGGGCACACTGCTCCAGGGCTTGACTACCCTTGTGGTGAAAATTATGTTCCTCACCAATCTGTTACACATTTCAAAAGCTGCCCAAAATAAGATTCACAATGATACTATAGACGCTAGTTTTTGAATAGATAGGAAAATTTCTATTCTAGAAGCTTACCCAAATATTTAAATTTGATTTGGTTTACAAATATTATTACCAGTAACCTAGCTCCCTAGACAAATAATTAAAATATATATATATACATAGACAACCATGAAATGTGAAGGATTTTCAGAGCTATTTACTAAATCAAAATCCCATCAAAGCTCATCCAGGCAAAGCACTCGGCAGACACCTGAGAGACAGTGGGAGAATGCAAATTTCTCCACTAAAGGCCTCTCCTTCAGTTATTCAATCACGTCCCAAGGACTGGTTTCAAGAAGGTTAGCACTCCTTAGACTATCCAGCTACCACTTACCTGAGCAACACGTTATAACCTATATGATCTACAAGGGAGAGTCAATGTCAATTTTATATATATATATATAAAAATGGGGGGGAAAAAAGAAAAATATCACTAACACTACTACCCTGGAAATAACATTTCATGACTAAAATTACAGGTAATCAAGAAACCATTTATGTTCTCTCTGACCTATCAAGATTATCTATACACATGCCACACCTACAAAGGCGTTTTAAATACTCATAACCATGTTTCATGAAAGCTATAAATTATATGTTCTATTTAAAAGCACACAAATTTCAGGGCAAGGGGGGAAGGTATGTTTCAAATGGTCCTAGACTTAGTTTTCTAAGTTAGCATTGTTAAACATCAGCTTTATGATTATAAAAACTGAGGAACAGAAACTACTGCAGTACCTACTGGAAGTCTGCAAGCCATGGTAATTGCTAGTCAAACACAGTTTGAAGTACTATCTCTGTCAGAGGAGGTTTTAATATATAATATAATTCTGAAATACCCATAACCTCTATGCTCATAATGGTCTCACACTCAAAGCTTACACACAAAATTTACTGATAAATTATTTCAAGAGCTAAGGTCATCTAAAGGTACTTGATATACTTCTCATTAATCTACTCACTTGTAAAATTAGGATATTCTGATTTAGGCATTAGGAAAAGAGTACTCTACAGCATTTTCAATCCTGAATATCTATGCAAAATGGGTATGCTGACTGCTAACAGTGAACGGAGCATAGATGCTGGGTCTACACACGTATAAGCTTTTGTGTAGGGGTGGTTTGACAAGTCTAAAATTCACCAGATTACCCTATAAGGCAAGAGAAGAAAACTTACAAAAACTGTGTCAGAAAAAGAGAAAACTGAGTAAGTTCTGCTTTGTGTTATGGGAGGTGTGAGAGAATTATACTTTTCTCAGAGCATAAAACAAAACCTGAAGAAATCAGTACACTGGGAATCCATTTTCTGCATATCTCCAGTCAACAGAAATCACAGAGACAGACAGCACTGTTACCAAGGTCTATGAAAGCAATTGTTTGAACTGACCTGTAAACCGAACACAAAATAGCCACTAACACTTTGTTCTGCAATCACATCCTCCATGGTGCGCAAGGTAGTGCCCAAGTATGAGTTCAGGAGCTGAGTAGGAAGCAGCCCAAGTGAAGAAGCCATCAGGTAGTTGGGTAGGGATAAATCTGTAATCTGAGTAAAAAGAAAGAGTAAGAAATCAAAAGCAGCTCCAACACAATCTATGTGTACAAACAACCAGAATACCACTTCCCTCAACCATCTCTGCAAAATCATTAAAGAATAACCTACATTCCTTCACTGAAACTTTGATTCATGCACAGGGGGAAGATAACAGCACAAAACAGTATGTATCTAGTTTTCATCTGGCCTTTTTTAAGTTTCTAGGTTTGCTTTAATTTCACCTTACATTACAAAACATCTCTGTGCAACAGTCATTAACTAGGGGTGCAATTACACTGTTCACTGAAGTGACTTATTTTTGCCTGGTGAATAGAGCCCTTGGATTTATGAGAAATTACTTGTGAGAAGAAATTACTTTATTGAATGTGAAGGTCTAACACAAAAACCTGTTTTGCATTTTACATGTATGGCAAATAATACCAGAGGAAATTGTTAAAAGTGTCACTGTGTTAAGTATGATCCAGGTAAACAGAATGGCAGACACAATTTGTCTGTGCTGGGCAAGTTATGAGCTTATTAAGATACACATGTCTTTCCGTGATCCCCATGAGCAATATCCATCTATATCTATATCTATACTGATATATATGAGTATCATTAAGATTGCCTACCAAAAGTATTTTGCATCTTGCTTCAATTAGTGAACAAAACAGTACACACAGCTATAGGTTTTATTCATTTCTCTGGAGAAAAACACTAATAATATGTCGGTATTTTCTTCTCTTTGCTGGGAAGTTTCTGTTCTGCGTCAATAGGTGGATGTACAAGCTTACATGGGAACAAAGTACACAGTACCAGCTAAATTAGTATCAGCAGCCGTCAGGAAATATTAAAGGCAAGTGTCATGAGATCAGAAGATACTTACACAAGAAAAAAGAAAACAAGGAAACTGGGTTAAAAATGAGTATGAAAATTATGATGTTGAACAAATTTTCCAGACAATTCAATTGATAATAACAGAGATCTAATTAAGAACAGCCCTGACACTGAGAGCCCACATGGAAATTATTGACCTTGCCACTTTTGTACAATGTTGAAGACCAAAGAATAGCAGCAATGTTACTCATTTCATCATGCTATTCTTAAAATAAACTTTAGTTACTGTGAAAGTCACAGCGCTGAATTCTCAGAGCTCTAAGCAACATTAGTGGAAAGTTTTTGGGAGGAAGGGTAATGGAGAAGCAGAATGCAATGAAGCATAAAGATAAAGAATAATTCACTGGAACAAGATCCAATAAGCCATTTCCAAACTTCACACTGCATATTATACTTCCTGAAATATATACCAGCACCAAAACTATCATATTTGCTTCTCTAGACAAGATTAATTTAGATTTGTAACAAAAAATTATTACATAATTATGTCAGAACCTCACATTTGACCAATACTTTCAAAAGCTCTTTTTAAGCATTGTTGTAATCTGGGCCATGTAATAAGAATGCACAGTCCGAACTTCCTGTATTGCCAAGGGAATGAAGGAGCCGCTATTAAAAGTTTCTGAAACACTAACGCAGAGGCAAGATTTGCTAAGTAGGACACTATCATTACATCTAATGGAGCTGGGAAACTTCCCAAAGATTGCTTTAGCACTCCTGGCACCTTTCCCATTTCTGTAGAGGTATTAAGGACACTTCAGTTGCAGAGCAACATGTCTGCACACCTGGATGTGTCCTGAAACAACTGGACCTTCTGAGTCATGAAAGAGAGATTGTTTCCAAATGAAGGGGATACAGCTTGTGCTTCCCACCACAAAGAAAGCTAAGGAGAGGGTGAAAAAATTTTTGAGATGCCCTTTTAACTAAACTGTAGCTTTAAAGCTACTTTCCCTTTCCCCAGAATGCAAAGGAAGTGGACAGCATCCCTGCCTAAGGAACTTGAGAAATCGTCAAAAAAACTTACAGCTTTCCACACTTTTCTTTCTAGGAACTTTACCTGTTCTATGAACCTACCAGACTGGTATCTTCATGGCCAATCTGCCTAACAAAGCCTACAAGGACTCTGTTTCTGGTGAAAGCTCAAGCCAGCAAAAATTAACCCTGAAATCCTAAACCAAGCATGGTTTTGTGTTATGGGCCATAACAGGAATGCATTTAAATCATATTCAAATACAATTAAGGACTACCTAATTGCACTGATAACAATAGCCAGAAACTCTTCTATTAAGCCTTGGACAGGTTTGTCCCATGGAATTTGTGTGCATTCTTTGCAGCTGACACCTTTGGTTCAGCACTGTCAAAGAATAAATGCTTCTGTCGGGACTTGGGGGCTCACATGCCTTTAGGGATTGCAGCAGTTTCTCTTCCCTCAGTTTACAAACCCCTATGTTTCAGATAAGGCAGGCTTTATGACCAAGGGCCAAGGATAACTCCAGTGCTTTTTCCTCAAAAAAATGCCCAAAACAAAACCCCCTGGAAACGCACTATGTCCCTGCACCGCCCTGCACGCCCCGCCCCCCAAAAAAAGCCAACACCACTCCCTTGAAAAAATGTCAGTACAAAAAACCAAACCAGCTGCCAGCTTTCAAACAAGCAGAGGAAACACTGTGCACATTCTTGCAAAGCAGGTACCATTTCTTCAACTCTGACTTCATTGTATGCATTTCTAAACCCAGAGGTGCACACTTGAATACTCAGATTTTTTAATCAGATTATTTCTTTCATGTAATATTCCCCTTAAAGAGGGGGAAACAGTCTGAAATCCCATCTAACCTACATCTGGCACTACAAATAACAAGTTTGCACAAATCTCACTCCAAGAACAAACCCGTGGGAAGAAGATGATAACCTGCATACCAGGCCTCCTTACAGACCTGCCTTCAAAACAGTACAGAGTTGCCAAGGTGAGAGAGCTGTGTGTGGGCAAACACATCAGTAAGTGCTACCAACCCACCCCAGCAGCCCAGGCCACTTTGGCATCAAGAGCGATAATTAAGCAAAACTCACTCAAAAGAGAAATACAAACATGCTTTCAGTTAGCAGGTGCTATATTCCAGGCAGGCAAGTAAATGCATTACCTCACCCCTTTCCTATCAGCAGAATGACCTTTTAAGAAGAAAGATCTTCATGTCTGGCTGGTGAGACGCTAAGGAATTTGTGTTAATTTTCTTCTTGCGGTGTTTCAATTGACATGATTCCCTCACTAATCAAATCCTAAGAAGCTCTTTTATCACTCTCTACGACCCCTACAAGTCAACCTCCCAAAAGCCCTCAGCAGATGGTACATGCCACCAAACAAGTGCTTGTGGAAATCACTTAATCCCAGCCCTGCAGACAACCCTGCTCACATCAAGGTTATGCCTTTCCCTGAACCTCATGTCTCACTTCCTTCCTTCCCTCTCATTTAAGCATTCTCAGTATTTCCAGTTTACTTAAAAATACCCACACAGAAAACATGCCAGACCAGACCACTGGAAAATTAAAGATGTGTACTCTTTCTTAAGCTCACTGTTTAAAAATTAATCCTTTTCAAATTCATTGCTGAAGTTGCTAGCATGGGAAAATGCATTTTAAACTTAAAACAAGTTTAGGTTTTCAAATAAGTGAGCAATGACAGCATGGTCTGTGTAGGCAGAAAAATGTATTTTTTACATAACTTAAACTTGACTTAAAATGAGAAACTGTCTTGAGTTCCTATATTTGTATGCATCACTTTTCAGTGATCTAGTAGCTGATATTAAATGTTCTCAGTGAAAAATTGAGTATACACTGTACTTCATTTGACTATGCTATACAGTAGTAGATTAGGAGTAATAAACATAACCAAACTAAAATTAGCAAAGAACATCAAAGTTACTTGGCATAACTCAAGCATCTGGTTTCATCTCATTTCCTATCTATTATTTTAACACTGAAACCATCCACTTGGAAAGAAAATTATTTAGCCTGCAGAATATGGAGAATACAAACCACAATGATTTACGGCCTCATTTTAATATTAAACTGGCCCGAATACTCTGCTGAATCGTGTTTCTAACAGAAGGGTTCTGCCAGGAAGGAAATCATTTTAACTTGGTAATTCTCTGGTCTGTTCTTCAGATCAAATACCACTCTATACATCTGCTGACTACCTCAAGTGACACTTCGAAGCTGTGAACAACCAGAGCACAACAGCTCTCCCCACTTTAGGAGGGTCACAGCACTGAAGCTTCAGTGGCTACATGGGACCCTGGGCTCCAGGAGAGACTCTGCTCCCAGCTGGACGGGCCTAAGCCTCTTCAGTCCTGCAGTAATATAGGCTAACAAACAAAACAGCAGAGGTTCAGCTGTTCACACGCTCATTCTTAACAAGGAAATGGTTAAAGGATCTGCTTAAAAAGAAATTACAAGTTGCTACAGCTCTTATGGATCAAGATTACAGCTCTGGAGATGAATGCTCCAGTACACACAGTTTTATATACAGCAATTTAAAGTATTTGGTGTGGATGTTACACCCCAAAATTACATGCATTAAAATTTACTTTAAAAACAAATTTGGTATTTGGTGACCTACTAACTGCAGCCAGAAAATTCTGTCAAAATTAAGCAAGTGCTTCAGAAGGGTGCAGAATCAGGACTGCAGACAGGGAACGGAAGGTGAGCTGTAAGAAAGTGGCAGGCCAAAACACATGTTTAGACAGTCACTTATGTTAAAGAACATACAAGTTACTAGTAACATTTAAAGTATTTCACAATCCAGTTTGCTTTGCTTTGATTTCATCAGGTTAGTAGATAAAACTGAAGATAACACAGCCAAAACAGATCCTTCAGACAAAGTACTCGGGAAGAAATAAGGGTCTGTAATAGTCATCAGCAGCATGACAATATTCAAAAAAACCACCCTTCATGTTCTTCTTTACTTTTTCCTTTAAGGTGATCAAAGAAACCAAATGAATGTACCATTCTTCACCTGAAAGTAGAAAGAAAAGCAAGACTAACCCTTTCCCAGACTCAGCTTTAACTTTCAGCGTCGCTCTAGAGTACAGTCCCTTTTCAGGTCTGAGGCTACATCCTGCTCTGCCTGAAACCTGCAACCTGTCTTGTGTGCATAGACTCTAACATCCTTTATGGATTTGCCAGATGCATGGTACAAACACCAACCACACCAAGAAAGAATTTTAATCTGTCCACTTCTTTCTTTCCAATATGATTACTTATATTAAGTAGTTTACAAAGATCTGGCAAGAGTTTTCCTCAACTCTTGCCAGGTTTAAAGTGGATCACTTTGAAAGCACACTTTGTAACTGTTGAGGTCTCCACAGATTGTGCTATACAACACCATGGTGATTCTAACACCAGAATATAGTCTCGAAAGATGAAAGGGCAACTCTTAACACAACGCCAGTGAGCAAGACATCTTAAAAATCTGCCTGCTTTCCCTCTGCATAGAAGAGAAGGCAGAGAGGGTTGCTTCTACCGTTGTTAGGAGAGAGAAACCATGGCTTGTTCCCAGAAAAGGAGGCAACCTCTACCATTAACAGCAGCCACTACGCCGAAAGACATCCTTCCAGCACTTGTCTTCCCCAACCGCACAGCCCAGGCAGGGAACTCACCGCGAAGACGGCGTTCTGCAGCCCGAAGGGGATCAGCGTCAGCCGCGACAGACACACCACCCTGAGGCCGCTGCCGCCCTCCACGACACGGACGATGGCACTGAGCGTCCCGCTTCCCTGGATCCTGGCCCGTGCCCAGCGGGCCAGCAGCCGCTTGCAGGCCACGTGGGCGACAAAGGTGCCGACCAGGACGCCGAACACCATCAGCCCCATGCCCAGCACGAAGCCGTAGAGGTAGCCGGCGGCCACGTTGAGCAGGATGTAGCCCCAGCCGCACGGGAAGGACACGACGACGAAGCCCACGGTGAAGAGCAGCACACCGGCCAGGCTGTCCAGGCTCTCGGCCCAGAGCAGCAGGTCCCGCAGGTACTGGCGCACCAGGGCCAGCGAGGCGAAGCAGACGGCGGCCAGGATGCACAGGCTGAAGCAGCTCTTGTACCAGCAGGTGCCCAGCAGGCAGCAGGAGCAGCGCCAGCCCCGGGCCTCGGCCAGCCCATGCCCGCCGCCGCCCGGCTCGGGCAGCTGGCAGAGCAGCAGCTCCGCGGGCGGCAGCCCGTCCTGCTCCGCGCAGGGCCCCAGCAGCAGCCCGCCGGCCCCCGCCGCCTCCGCCGGGACGAAGCCGATGGCGTCCCCGCTGCCGCCGCTTCCCGCCGCCGTCCCGGCGGCTCGGGACAGCCAGCGGCCCAGGTCCTGCCGGGCGCCCTGCGCCGCCGCCTGCTTCACGGCCCGGGAGAGGAGCTGCAGCGCCGCGGCCCCCGCGCCCCGCATCCCCCCGCCCCGCCGCCCGGCGCCAGCGCCGCCGAGCCGCGCAGCCCCTTCGCTCCCCGCCTCCCCCCGCAGCCTGCGGGCAGGGGCGGCCGTTCCCTCATCGCCCCGCCATGGCCCGGCTGCCGAGCCCGGCCGAGGGCCGGGCGGGGGCGGGGAAGCGGCGGCGGGGAGGGCGGGAGGAGGGGGCCGCGCTTCGCCGCCGCCCGGCGGGCAGAGGGGCAGCGGCGGCCTCCGCGCCGCCTCCCGCCTCGGCCGCGCCGCCGGGGCTGCGGCGTTAGACGGCGGCGGGGCCGCTCTCTCCGTCCCGGCGGTGGCAGCAGCGGCCCTGGCGGAGCGCGAGTCCCGGGGGGCGGCGGCAGCGGCGGCGGCGGCAGCACCGGGGCTCCATCTCCCCGCGCTGAGCTCCCGCTCCGCTCCGGGAAGCGCCTTCGCGGAACGGCGGTGCCGATGTGGCAACGCCGGGAGGGAGGAGGCCAGGCGAGGCTCCGGGGGCAGCAGCGCCCGGCCCCGCTGCGGGGCTCGGCGGCGGCGCCAAGGCTCCGCCTCCCGCCCCGCCCCGCCCCGCCCCGGGAGCGCCGCGCCGGCCGGGTGTGCCCCCGCGGGGCCCCGCCGCCCGCCTCGCCCGCGCCGCCCCGCGCCGCACACCGCCGTCGGCCCCGCTGCCCGCATTCCCGGCAGAGCCGTAACCTGCAGGGTGTGGAGGAGCCGTGCTGGAAGGCGGGTTGTTTTCCGGCAGGGGAGCGCGGGGTTCAAGCATCGCTGACCATACTGTTACTCTTGCGCTCCTTTGACGTGTCGGCGACTCTCCTTCTCGTACGTGAGGGCTTTGTACCGCAAACAGCCGGGCTTTCCCCTCTCAACCAGCGGGACGAGCCTCTCCCGGCCAGCGGCCGGAGTTTGAGTCGAGGGGCGACAGCCGATGCGCCCGCGGCACCTCCGCGTCAGGTCCGCGTAGCTCACATGCCTGAAGACTCGGACCCGCTTTGGGACGGTCTGAGGTTGAATTTTGAGCTAGAAAGAAAGAAACTGCCTGGATATGCTGTGAGGGCCATCCATTTAGAGGGGTGTTTTCTCGGGAGCCTCGATAGCTTCGTAGGTTGCTTTTACTCTGGGGTTACTAATGGCAAGGTTCAGAAAGGTTTTGTTTTCTTTACAACGCTTATACATACGACGTGCTCCAGTGGACTTTTATTCCCCTGCTGGGAAATTTGCAAGCGTATATAAAACGAGAATACGTGTAGGTTGTAAAGGTTAGAGGGTGATTGGAAACAAACAAACAAGCAAACATCTCAAAATGAAGAACATATTTTAAGTACTGCAGTTATGCACTTGCAAAATACAATGGTAGAAACAATATAACCTGGGCAATCCAACAAATCAGCCTAAGAAAATGACAGATCTCTTTGAGAGCCAACACCAGAATAAAAAAATCTTGGGGGACTCTGTACAGCAGGGAAATTGCAGATAAATAACCTGCTTTCTTTCTGTTACCTGTGTCTGAATGTGAACATTTGATTTTGTATGCACTCTTTGTTTATGATGTAAACACAGGCAGGGCATACATCCAGAATTATAATAATGTTAAGAAAACCCTGCACTAGAGCTTGTAAAGGATGATGGGCATGCTTGTACGTTCAGTAAGGCATTTCAGCAAACTGGGGGCGGCTGCAAGTTCAGTAGAAGAACAGGAAGACAAAATATTAATGTCTGTTTTTATACTAAGAGCACATATGTCTTTGATGTGGATTCAGCTTGTGTATATTTTTGTTCGATGCAGTTACTTTCATAAAACAGGAAGAAGTCTGAGTGGAAATGTCTAACAGAGTTACATGCTTTACACTGCCCCTCTGGTGCTGTATTTAGAGTGCAGAACCTTGTACTCTGAGCTGGAATGAATTTCCGGCTGTCACTTTAAAAGCTACAGGGTTCTGCATTTATAGTCACAGAAAATGTACTTGAAAAGTGACTGCAAGAGATATGAAGAACACAATGGTGTATCTAAGTGACAGTTTTGATACTACACTCTAACCTATAAAAAAAATTAACTAGTTAGTGGACATGCTTTTCCAGTCCCTAGGAATCTACAAGCTGAAACTCCTTGACCTTATCCATCACCTAGGCTCCCTAAAATAGTTAATCCTGGCATTCTTCTGTCCTCTGGAGCAATAGCTCAGGAAGGAAAGACGCCAAATAATTAGATTTTGAGTGACATAGATCATGGTCATGGAGCATCTTTGGATAAACATCCAAGTGAGGCCACAGGAATTCAGCAAGACTTGGGTGGAGCTGGTAGCTGCTCCCTCATGCACAGCGGATACAGCTACAGAGATGAGAGGCAGTGTCAGCTGGCTCCTGCAAGTCTTCCCAGCACGCTCTTTCCCATCTGAAGGGAAAAAAAAAACAACCTCACACGCCCTTGAAAATGTGCCAAATTGGCACATTGCTAGAAAAAATGCTGGACAAAATGGTCTGCCTTTCAGACTTACTAGTCAGTGAATGATAGGATATTCCTGTACCATGGATGATGCAGGTGCAGTGATATAAGCAAGGCAAGATCTGTAGGGAAAAGCAGTTTTCTTTGCAATCAGTACACTTGAAAACTAGGCAAGCTCTTGAGCACACAGCTCCTGGACAAACACTTTGTTCTCCAAAAAAGATAGCGCTTTATGTTTGTTTTTCCTTTATCCCCAGATGGATTAGTTGATTTAGTGAATAATTTGCAGCAAATGCTGTCTAACCTGTTCTTTTAAAAAGCTCAGCTGTTACGTTTGTTACTCTTGGAAATTATTTGAAGTAATAGGAATAAAAATTACAGGTTTAGTTCATATGGGTTTAAATTATTGCATTACATCCACTAATACTGCTTCTTAGACAGATCTAATTATTTAGAGTTTCATTATCTATCATTCGAGCTGATTTCTTACCTATCTTTATATCTCATTTTGTCCTTTCTCAATGAATTCTTGTAAAACCTGAGAGGCACAGGGAGTACTGTTCTGCTTCAAGAAAATGTGTTTCTGTAGAAAGATGCTCTCACAATTATATAGATGGTAGTGGATATTAAAGAATTTTTGCCAGACAGGTGTTTTTTCCAGGCCTGCGATGTAGGCTGAGGATATTTCCTTGTCCTGACACCAGCAACTGGGAAATGCTATTTTGCTATATGCTATATGTTTTGAAACTATGATTCTTCTGTCTCATTTTTTATTTGAAGGACTATTATCATGCAAACACACCCAACTAAGCATGTGAGTTATCTTACTGAAGTTAAACACATGACGCATTTAGGTCCATGCAACTGGTCCGCAATGAAGACAGACCCTGAAGATGGTGAGTAGCCACAAATCAGGACCTGAAATAATTCTGAAGCTCCTAAAAACTTGCCATAGTTATTTCTGAATTGCTCTTTGTGAGGGAGAAGCATGACTTTTTTGAGAAAATTATATTAAGAACCATAACACAAATGTATTTCTTAATATCTGTTAGTTCTGCCAGCATTACTGTGAAGATCCTTTCGTGGGAAGTGCAGTATTGAATAATCTGTGTCAGGAGTAATGATTCTTAGGCCACAGCAGGCTCATCCATCTGGCCTGCAGTTTTCCTTGCTATAGATTCCTTTATATCCACTTGAAGGAAGAAGCTCGTGCAGGGAATACACTTTTTGCTGTTAAGCAGAGAATGAGCTGTGAAGATTTGGGAGTCGATATTAGCAAGGAACAAGTCAAGACCAGAGAAATTATTCTGGTAGACCAAGTAAGGCCTGCAAGCCATAGTTTGGGCCCCACTGAACTGGAATGCATTTCAAATATATGTGCATTCACAGTTTTGTCAAAGTGAATGACAAGCGCGCTGAAGGAAAACAAGGTATCATGTAGCATTTTATGGCATTGCTTGAATTCCCCATGAAAGGTGATAGCTCTGAAGTTACTGCACCAGGAACAGGGGGTGTAAGAGGAGAAAGGGCACTATTAGCAACTTGAGATCATCCAACATTTTAATTATTTGGACCAATATCTATCAATATGTAACAGTTTTTTTGTTACTTTCACCAGGAGCTACCTAGTTCAGAAGAGATCTTTATATAAAAGATACAAACATAAAAAATTAAATACCCATAAACCTCATTTAATGTATCCCTGAAAGAACTTTTAAGTCTTGGGGTGAGAATCCAGATTGTGTTATTTTGCAGCTTGATTTGTTAGGTGTCTACAGAAACTTTATTACTTGATATATAATCCAAATTTCCCAGATAAGTTTCATATAATCATGTTAAAAACATTGAAGGATATGTTATACTATCATAAACTCATATCATTCAGAAAATGAATTGGTTTATTTTCATGCATGCTTCTACTTAAGAAATATGGTTTATACAATGAATTTACAAGAAAAATTTCAAACCAATTTGATTACAGCTCTATGTAAGTCATGAATAAAAATTAAATAAAATAAATAAAAAAATAGATAAAATCAATGTGCTGAAATATTTACATTGAAGAGAAAATTCTGAGACTGCAGTTTGGTATGACTTATTTTGTAGATAGTGACACATCTAAAACAAGTCCATTTCAGTAGAAGTGAGGATTTTTTGTATTCATTATAGTGTCCTAGACCAGAAAGAGAAAATGAGAAAATTTAAACATCCATAGACATAAGGAAAAAAATACAGCTGTGTACTTGGTGTATCTATAACTGCCTTCACCTGTTGCAAAACTTTGGAAAACTTTAGCTGATTAATCTGAAAGACCCACATGGAATTTTTCCTTGGAAAAGGATATCCTTTGGTTGGCAGAAGAGATTTCTGCCAATTTTTCATTCCCCGAAATGACTGTTTTGTTGCCAAAAAAAACAAAAAAACAAAAAAACCCCAAAAACCAAACCAAAACAACAACAAAAAAAAACCCACCAAAAAACAACAACAAACAAACAAACAAAAAATAACAAAACCACACAACCCACCACATTAGTTAGGGGCTATTGGTGTAATGCAGAACAGCCTGAAGTTTGGAAATTACAAAATTCCTCTTGAGGACTAGACTAACATTAGTAGCCCTAGGAAATGGCAAGCTGTGGAAAAAGTCCAAGTATTAAATTAATTGTGTCCTCCTGAATTGCACAGTCCAATCATTATATGCACCTTGAAATGTTAGCCAGGTAATTGCTTCTACCAGAACCACAAACTAGGAATCTACATTCTCATGCAACAGAATGCTTGAGGCAATTCTTGGGAGCACTACGATCTAGAAAGTGTGTTTTCAAAAGGAATTTTGGGTATCATGAAATAAAACAAAGTGAGAAAACCATATCTGAGGAACAGGAAACTCTCTTGGTGAAGTCATTTATTGAGGCTGTTTACACCCTGATTCTCCTCCACTTTGAAGTGACTAAAAGAGGAACTGTAGCTAAATATATACCATGCTCAGGGCACTTTTAATGGGAGGGTTCTAAGTAAATGGAAATGCTGGCATATCCTTAATGTCATGTTTTCATCAGTTCCCACACATCTGTGTCTTTTTTGCAATAAAGTTTGTTACTCTTCAACAAGTTATCATATTCCCTTTGATACATCTGCAATCCCATATGTAAATGCTATATCTATCTCTTTCATATATTTAGTTTTAAAGTATATTACAGTAAGTTGCAAAGCAGAGAAAAGTAGCCTACATTTTCACTTTTTCCACAGCAAGGGTACAGTCCTAGCAGGTTATGGTCAGTTTCACCTAATATTTTTGCTTCAGTGATTTTGTAAAAGTATTTAGCATGAAAGGTTAGCCCAAAATCCAGAGTCTGTTTTAACAACACACTAACATTTGACTGAGTTTTACTATTACTTTATTAAGCAGCTTTAAGGTTATCTTCAAGGCAGCTCTGAAGCAGACAATCGAGTTTGTGGGTTGGATAAACAAATGTATTTAAGTTTGAGGGTATAAAGCAGGCCATTGGTTACAGCAGTCTTAGACCAGGAAAAAAAAAAAAAAAAAAAAAAAAAAAAAAAAAAAAAAAAAAAAGCTTACAGATTAATTTATTCTCTTTTTTTTGGTCTATAATTGGTTTTTACTTAGCAAAGTTCTAGCAGTCCTTCTTAATCCTTGTAGTTATTTCTTTATTTGAGAAACCATGATATGGTAACTGCTGGCAGGCATTGAACATAGCCGGGGTTTATGCCTCTGTAGAAGCATGAGGATTGAAAAAAATGTCAGCTTCCAAAATCAAAGGAAGAGCTCATCTAAGTGTTTCCCTATATCAGGCACTGTTTATATCGGTTTGCATGTTTATAGTCCTTGTTGTAGAATATCTACTAAATTATTTATTATACATAGTTTCCAGCTAGACTAACTGATGAGTTACAAACATCCTCTGAGAGGACATTCACATTTTATATTAAACACTGGTGAAAACATGATTTTAAGCTTAATTTGCCTCCCATTCTGACTCTTATGACCCTAGCCCCAGGCAAAAGAGCATTTTAAGCATTTTAGAAGGCCCAAAAAACAGAGTTCAGTAGATAGCCTGGCTCTTCTCTACTGTGTAGTTTAAAGGAGACATAGATTATGACTGGGCTTGTTGAAGTCTCTTCTTAATGGTCTCACCTCCTACATGCCAAGACTGTGAAGCGGAAACTCCAGTTCTTGCCTGCTTTTTCTAGGCTCTGGTGTCTGCACCCCTACTCCAGCAGCTGAGATTGGGGACACAATGTAGTTGCAATAACAGCAATCCATTAAATTTGCAGCAAAGATTTTGTCAAAGGCTTGGAGTGTCCTGTCTTTCTTTTGAAGCATTCAGTAGTCCTGAGCAGGCTTGGTGGGCACTCAGGAACTTGTGTAAGAGGTGCTCAGTATCAAGCACCTTGGGAGAGAGACATAGAATACAAATAAATGAATGATCAGATGAGATAGAGAGGGCTGACAGGACTTAAAGAATGTTAGTGTTGATAAGGAATCTCATGAAAAAAGGGCTATGCTCCACCCACAAGAGATGCTGTAAACATAAAATTCCTTCTAGTCCTACTTGAGTGTAGTTTTACAGAAGAAGGAGTGAGAAACAGAGTAGAGGGACTAGGTCTGTGCATGAAGCAGCCTGCTCCCTCTGACCCCAAACCTGTTCCATCCACAGCAGCCTTCATGCATCCTTTCTTGCACTCAAGGGCAGCTTTTCCATAGCAGGAAAGAGGAACCTGTGATGCTGGAAGAGAACAACCTTGCACACAGTAATTAAGATTGGTGTGTTTGCTAAATACAAAGCCTGTATAGAGAGCAGATCTCTATTACAGGGCACTCAGCTTAGGCAAGTAGAGTCCAGGTGCATGGCGTTTTGGACTTTTGAAAACAAATATTTCCAAATGGTACTTCTTACCAGGTTCAACAGAGACAAAACAGCTGTGTTTAAAGATATTTAGACATGTTGAAACTACTTATTGACTTTGAGACTGATTTGAAATGCTCACATATTGATACCCGAAAGCATGTGTTTAAACTGAAGTTATTTAGTAAACCTGGTTCAAATGATATCGTTAGATAAAATCAAAAAGAGGTTTCCAAACCTGATCTTTCAAAGACTTAGCAGCCCAGGTTTTAGTCATGTAAGTTGATACATTGGTCTGCCCTCTTTGACTGTACTGTGATCCAAACTGTTCTCTCTACAGCCAACAAACCCCAAAGGAATATTGTAAATCGTTGCATACAACATTATTAAACACACGGAAAAGGTAGACATGTCACTGGTAGACATTTTCAGGCAAAGACATCCACAAAACCTGAAGGCATACAGAGATTTTCATGGATGTGCTCTACAGCTCATCCCTTCTCCAGTTCTTTACCTGGATTTAGTTTTTTTCTGAGGGTGTTTGTTTGGAGGTTTGAGCAATCTGTACCATTACTTCTTAATCATTATTATAATAGTTTCAATTTTACCAGTTTTCACTGGGCACATTTTTTTTTTTTTTTCCAACAGTATGGCTCTTGTGTACTTTCCATTCTCAAAACACTGTATAAGCATTTTGTGTTGGATATATTGCCTCCATCTGTCCCTTGAAGCACTTAAAATTGCCTTTATAAAATATGTATACCGTAAATCAAGCATATAGTCCCTTTGAATGAAATGCTCTAGAGTGCTTTCCAAGTCATCAGGCAAAACAGGCAGTCTGCAAACCCAGGTGTTGCCCTAGGAAATAAACACATCGGCAGCATATCGAAGATAGCCCAGGAAGATGTTCTCAGGCTCAAAATGGAGTCTTTCCCCATTACTGCTCCCACAATAACAGAAATAATGATGTAAACCCTTGTGTTGTGCTGCTCATTCCCAGATGTGCAGCACCAATTCACACACCAAGGTGAGGTATTTCAATGCTTTATTCCAGTTTGCACAAGGTAGGGAGATAACCCACAAAGGACTGGTTCCTGATCATCAAAACTATGCATTTTAGCAAAGAGAGGCATCATCACTCACTGGTTACAGATTACATTTTTTTTTTTACTAATTAGTACTCAAATTCCTATTAGTTGTAGCTCTTGTTCCTCATGCTAAGTAGTCTGCATGTGCAGTTCTTCCCTCCAGCTGAGTCTGGGGTCTGCTTTAAGTAGGTGGTCATTGAAGTGATGGTCTCAACTTGCCACTGCCAGAATTGCCTTTTCCCTCATTAATGCCAAGTTCTGCTGACTTCACTCCTGGTGGCTGTCATCCAGACAGCCCATTCATCTTGGGATTGTCTTCCTTTTTTCTTAAAACAAAAGATTCACCAAGCACGCAACGTTCACAATGCAATTGCTTAATCATAACTGTCCAGCTAGAGCCACTGAGTGACAACTAGAAAACAAACTGCAAAGTTTGACTCAGATCTTGGGAGGTTTGATATCATTTGTAGAAGTCCTGACTTAACCAGAGAATTTCTTCTTCATTAAAAGAGCACCTTAAAAGCTTTCTACAACACTGAACCAGCTATCTTTATAAAACCTCTGTACAGTGTCTGCTTTCTTCACACTTCTTCTGATAGGAAATAAAACAAAAGGGTTAAATACAGGGAACTAGTACCAAAACTGGTATAAAAGCCAGGTATTTGTTTTCTGTTATGCACTTTTCTATTTTTGTGAGTCCTTTTTAATCTTAAAAGACTAAAGGGGATTTTTTTTAAGTAATTTTGTGCAATGGGAAGGGTCCCCAAAATTTCCTTCATATTTTTCACTATTTGATTAACATATTCTGAAATCACTCTTTCAGTGGTGTTTGTATTCCTTCATGAAATATTTTTGAATATACTTTGAGTATACCTTATACTGCTCCATGTCTAGGAAACTGTTAGGTCTGTCATTCTCTATGGTCCAAGTGATAACACTTAGACCATAGAGCATTTGGAAAACATCATCCTTTATTCTGTTTCCAGTCAGTAACACTGGGAGGTTCACCCCTGTTTCCCTTCCTCCTCTGTCTCTTTCCTGGCATTCTGCCTATGGCCATGGAGTATCAGGGGTGTATTATCATGAAGTTACACCAGTTGCTTCAGGCATGCATATCTCTTCAAATTACCTTCTTCATGCCCCTCATCAGCTGTTGCTGCTTTATCACTTTACTGTCAGATGGGTAGCAGGCACCAGTCCTAATCCAGGATCAGCTGGGATTCCATTCTGTCCTTACAGCAGCACCACCATAATATTCCTCACTGGAAACTGGACAACCTAATCAGCTATTTTTTTTTCCAAAAAAATTAGTTTAATTCCTTTTTATGTGTGCTATTGATATTTGTCAAATAACACAAGAATCACTTAACAGCAAAGGAAATATTGAAGAGCTATTGGGCACAATTTTTAATGAGTTTTGAATGAAACTCCTCATGACTCCAGCAAAAATTTGCCTTAATATGAAGTACTCCTAATTTTTTCTTTATGCCTCAAGAACTTACAGATTAGTCCCACATCTATCAAGACATACCAAATATTGAAAAGTTTTGCTATGAAATACATGCATTTTAAACTGTAAATTCTACCTCACATCAACAGTGCATAGTTTCCATAAAATAATTATTTGACGAGGGAAAAAAAAGCAACAAACAAAACAAAAATCATTTGGAGTTGACTGTGTGTAATACTTAATAACTTGAGCTGATAGTTGCAGTGTGTGATGCTAATGTTGTCCTTCAGTACAAAGAGCGACCAAGTACACCCAATATATGTACTTTGATGATAGTCTCTAACACACTATATGCTCTGTAGGAATTAATATGGCTGGAGTAAGACTCTGGCATGACCATGGCTCCTCTATATGAGCCCTTCCATTCCACAATGACTGATTTCAATCATAAGAAAAAGGCTATGGTGCCTTTTCCCTTGACCTGCAAAGTTACAGACTCTTTCTGTATCACATACCTTGACCTAAGGTGCCAAAAGGGAGCTCCCAGAGATCTCCACAGAGATCCCAAACTGTGAAAACTCAGTTCAGTATAGGTAACTGTCCTGGTTTTAGCTGGGATAGGGTTAATTTCTTCTCAGAAGCAATTTCAGTGCTGTGTTTTGGATTTGGAATGAGAATGGTGTTGATAACACACTGACATTTTGGTTCTTGCTAAATTGTGTTTACCTAAGTCAAGGACTTTGATTTTGTTAATGGGTTTTTGGTTTGGGGTTTGGTTGTTTTTTGTTGGGTTTTTTTTTTGTTTCTTTTTTGGGTAGGAGGTGGTTAGGGTTGGTTTGTGGGATGTTTTTGGTTGGGTTGGGTGTTTTTGTGGTTTGTTGTTGTTGTTGTTTTGTCTCATGCTCTGCCACAGAGGAGGTACACAAAAAAACAAACAAACAAACAAAAAAACAAACAAAAAAAAACCAAATTGAAGGAGCATAGCCAGGTGACCTGAAATTGCCAAAGGGATATTTCGCACCACATAGCATCATGCTCTTTATATAAACTGTGAGAGTTACACAGAAGAGGGGCCAGTTGGGGTTTGGGAAGGGGAATCTGGCATCAATCAGCAGATGGTGAGCAATTGTATTGTGCATCATTTGTTCTTCCCTTTTTATTGTCATTATTATTATAATTTACTATTATTACTGTTTTTTTTACTTTGGTTTTGATTGTTAAACTGTTCTTATTGCAACTTGCAAGTTTTACTTTGATTCTCCTCACCGTTCCACTGGGCTGGGGGAGAGAAGGGGCTTTGAGTGAGTGGCTGCATGGTGCCTAATTTCCAGATGGGCTTAAACCATGACAGTAATGTAATTTAATTTGCTAATCTGAGGGGAAATTGTGTTATAAATACAAACTACTTGTCTCGCTTATGCATGGTTAACAAGATAACAGAGATTGACAAGTGTAAAGAAGGATCACATCTTTCGTACTTGAATTCTTAGCATTAAAAAGTTATTTGAGGTTTTCATGGTTTTGTTGTTGGTTTGTTTTGCAGTATTGTTTTCTTTCTTTCTTTCTTTCTTTCTTTCTTTCTTTCTTTCTTTCTTTCTTTCTTTCTTTCTTTCTTTCTTTCTGTCTTTCTTTCTGTCTTTCTTTCTGTCTTTCTTTCTTTCTAGTAAAAATGTCTCATGAAGAGTCTCATGAAGTAGTTCCTTAAAGAAATCAGAAAACTGTCAAGAAAACAGGATGTGAGGTGTTGAGTTTTTCTTGAGAGCAAAGACCTTGTATCTTGAATCTCTGTAACACCTGTAGTCTTTATGATTTCACCCTATTGTTTCCTAGTTGCCCCTTTCTTTAAAATGAGTCATGCACTTTTAAACTTTCGACCCTTCAGAAGATTCATGTTACCTCATTGGTCACTACTCCTCTACTTGTTCATTTGACCAAAACTTGCTGGGCAGATGGCAGATTACATTTCTTAGGCAATACCTTTGGAGATTGCTTCAGAATTAGGACAACTGATGATAAACTTAGTTTGTAGTGATAAAGTCAATCCCAGTAGCTTCCCAAGAGATACAGGAAGCTTTTTGCAAGCTTACCCTTTAGAGACATACCCAATTTAGGAACAATTCATTGCACTGACATTTGGAATCTGAAAAGCATTTATTTTTTATTGTCTTGATTTTTAATTAGCATTTTACTTATTTAAGTTTAAGCAGCTCTTTCCCATCTTTATAGTTATTCCTTTATCTCAGAAATTACAAATTGAGTCTCTTCAAGGTAATCAAGTTGCTCAGGCAGGATTTTCCTTTGGCAAATCCATGATGACTATTCCCATATATGTTCTTAATGTTCTCAGAAGACTTTATTTGTGCTGTGTATCTTTCAGATAACATTCAGAAAATATTTATTCAGAATGTATTTTTTACTCTGAATAAATTTCTCACTCATTTCTTTGCTACACATTTCTCACATTTCTGGTACAGTACATATGCCATGATCACAGAATGTCACTAGTGGACAGCAAACACAAACAGGGCTAGATCCAACCCTTATCTAGATCTGGGGACCGTGCTGTGTATGGGACTTCACACGGTGTGTACAAATCCATGCACACACTGGAGAAGGCTGAAGAAGAATGGACCACTGATGCCTAAAGAGGCTACCTGGAACAGAGGCTGTACAGTGTTACAGGATTAAAGTATTTATTAAAAGCCCTTTAAAGGATACTTGGGCAGTACAAGAGCCCGACCATGGCTCTATCCAGGATGGATGCAAGATGGATGCAAGATGGACGACCAGTCACACATTTTCACACTTTTATAAGTCTTGGTCCTTTTACATATTGGGGTCAATTGTCTAATTACAGCTTCAGGTTGTGAAGTCCCATCCTCCCAGTTGGCTCTCCTCAATTTGCTGTTGTTTATACTTTTTTTGGACCTAAAGCAGCAATGGTGTCCTTGGTTCTCAGGATGGAAAAGGATTGTTTTGTCCAACTAAGCTGTGAAGAGAATTTATTATCACTTTATATAAAATTCAGAGTTACACACTAAGGCAGTACAAAATCTGGAAAATATGAAAGCTAAAACTTAGGCATCAGCAGGGGAAGGTTA
The DNA here is from genome assembly GCF_015227805.2 of Hirundo rustica. NCBI lineage: Eukaryota > Metazoa > Chordata > Aves > Passeriformes > Hirundinidae > Hirundo > Hirundo rustica. Next base: position 25,446,080 of record NC_053450.1, on the reverse strand, counting down.
GGGTTATGTTACCTCTCCATGTTACCTGTCTCCCATCTCTGCTCTTCCTTCAGGATATTGTCTCCTCTTTAGGAACTATTTCTTTAACAGGTAACAAACTGGAGGAGGGAGATTAATAAAATTCTATACAACAAGTAGTTATATAGCTGAAAACCTGATCTGGTTCAATAGAGCATTACAGTAACTATGGAAGAAAATTTCCTCCTTGACATCAGAGATTTTGCATGAGGAGAATAGGAGACACAGAAGCAGTGAGGCTTACTTGGCCTTCAATATAACAGAAGGCTGCTTCAACAACAGAGGTGATAAAGTAGCTGTAGCTCTGCTGCATCCCATTACAAGGTTTCTAATTATGAATAATTATTCAGGATTTCCCCTAGGACTTAATTTTAGAGAGTACTGGAGATTATCTCTAAAGACCTCTTCTAACCTATCACACTTAAAAGCATTCCAGTTTCTCAGATGTGCTGCTCAAGGGAGCTCTTTCTATTTTATTGGGATCCACTAGAGAAAAATAAGCAACAGCCAAGTCATAAAAAGGTTGGGGTTTATTGCTTAACATTACAGCAATTTGCTGTTTCTAACCTCATTGGGAAATTGCAGGGAGGTGAAGATGAGTGGATGAACTGACTCACTGGGGAGTATGATTGATTGATGGGGGGAAATAATGACAAGTCCCAAGGAAGCACACAGGAGAGAGAAACTTCAGCAAAAGGAGAGCTTCAAAGAGATTTTTTTTTTTTTTTTTTTTTTTTTTTTTTTTTTTTTTTTTTTTTTTAAGAAAAGCACCCAATATCTTTATGATATGCTTTGATGTGCACAATTTTGATGAGGTTATTTTCAGTGCACAGGAAGCTCTCCTTTTTTGGGGAATGTGAAAAGGCTGTGCTTGCCACCCCTGGAAACAGCTGTGGGATTCACAGTTCACCCAGAACTCCTAAGAAAGTAGATTCACATATGTAGCCTGTATTTCCTTTTGATAAAACCATCTGGTTTGAAGTAGTTTGTCAAGGTGAGTCTAGACTAAGTCACCTGTGACTGGTGGTGGATGCATAGCACGCCTGAGTGGACAATGAAATGTTCCTCTTCATGCCAGCATTTAGTTCAGAGCAAAGCACACTTAAGAAGCCCCAGAATATTCTCCTATGTTTCCTGCCCTCCCACAGGGCTGTAACCATCTCTGTGGTTTGGAGGCAAGGTTGAAGAGGGAAGCTGTGATTTCAAAGCAACACAACATGAAGGAAATGACTAGTGTGGCAACAGGGTCTGCTGTACCTGCTGTCCTGAGGGACAGCGATAGAATCACTCTGCTGATGTGAAATATCTGCAGATGCAGCACATTTATCTGGTAGAGATCTCCACTTTGTGGTCTGCAACAACAGGAGAGGAGAGAGAGGAGAGGAGAGGAGAGGAGAGGAGAGGAGAGGAGAGGAGGAGAGGACGAGGAGAGGAGAGGAGAGGAGAGGAGAGGAGAGGAGAGGAGAGGAGAGGAGAGGAGAGGAGAGGAGGAGAGGAGGAGAGGAGAGGAGAGGAGAGGAGAGGAGAGGAGAGGAGAGGAGAGGAGAGGAGAGGAGAGGAGAGGAGAGGAGAGGAGAGGAGAGGAGAGGAGAGGAGAGGGGAGGAGAGGAGAGGAGAGGAGAGGGGAGGGGAGGGAGAGGAGAGGCATATGTGAGCAGCAGAAGAAGCCACACTGAGGGAAGCCAAGCAACCTGTCTCTAACAGACGTTTGCTTTTAAGGGAACTCAGGATGCAGGTAAACTTTGTGGCTCTTCCTCATTGTTGACATGTACAGGCAGTACCCCATTAAGTCCTCTCCTTTAAGATACAGATTATCACATAAACATGATCCTCCATTTTTATAATTTTTGGAATTAAATTTAAACATACATTGTACTAGCACAGCTAGTGGTTATCTTTTATTTCTTATATTTCTGCAGCAACACAATTCAAAATTAGAAGAATGAACATGACTTTGAGACAGAAGAGTCCCTGTAAAGGAAGTACTCTCATCAAGCTTCTGAATTAAACTAAACAGTCCTGTTTAAGTGCAGAGGAGACCAAAATTAGTATGTTAAAGAGAGCCTGTACTGCTTATGCAGCTTCAGGAAAGGGGAGCTGCCACAGAGGGATTATTCCTGGTACTTAATACAGACATTAATTTTCAGCCTATGAAAAAAAGAAAAAGAAAAAAAAAAAAAGAAAGAAGAGAAGAGAAGAGAAGAGAAGAGAAGAGAAGAGAAGAGAAGAGAAGAGAAGAGAAGAGAAGAGAAGAGAAGAGAAGAGAAGAAGAGGAGAGAAGAGAAGAGAAGAGAAAAATACTATCATCATCAAGGATTTGATTAAGAAATGAGAAGGGTTGAAAATAAAACAGGAATATATATATATATATATATATATATATATATATATATATATATAAACTTCCTGAGCATTTATTAAGTAGCCAACACAGGACAGCTCCTCGAAAAACACTTGTTTAACAACTGGGCAAAAATCTAAAGATATATTTGAAGGCCATCTCTTTGGCAGCTCTCTTCAGCATGCAGTAAGGCTCCTTTAAAAATGTTACAAGCCAATCAATCTAAAGATGCCATGTATCTTTTAGGAGAGTTTCAAAGTGAAACTAATCTGCTTAGGGCCATCATGACCCTGCAATAACATATAATGTCTGTCCTCATGTCATGTTCAGAATACTAACATGACAATCAGATTTTCCTAGAGAGCATATTATTAATCTTTGCCCTTCATAATAAACTGTTGGCTTTATCTGTATTGTATACAATATGAGCCCAGGATCCTGTCAAACATTCATCCTTTGTGGAACTCCTGCAGCCCAGCAGCATGGGAGTGGGAGCCTCTTCTGAGACTGGAAATATGTCCATTGTGATTTGCCTTAGCTCAGGAGAAGGAAAATGTGAATAACTCCAGAGAAAGAAGTGCAAATTGCGCAATTACAGTACCCTGCATGTGACCAGCTCTGTGCTGGTTTCAGGTGTGCGGCTGGATGGATGCACACACTGCAGCAGGTGAGGCTCCCTCCCACTTGGCTCTGCGGGCACAGCTCCGTCACTTCCTGAATTAGGCCAGGTTCCCTCTCAGCAAAACCTCAGGAATTAGCAACTCTGATTGCGTGCCCAGAGAGATTTTGGCCATGGTGAGCAAGACATAGCCACCAAAGAGACCTTGATGAAAACTATCAGTCTTTTGCCCGTCTCCAGATACTTCTTAGCAAGTTTACCCACTCTAAGTAGATATAATGTAGCAGAATTATAGATTTGTATAAGCTGTATAATATTATACAGCCGGCTTGTCGGCCAGGGACTGAAGAAAAAGGCAATAGGAATACTTAGAGCTGGAGAGCCTAAGAGAAAGAGCAGTGCAAATACAGCCATCCAGTAAAAGAAGTGCTTGTGTTTTATCTAGATTCTCTTGCCATTTATATTTAAAATAATCTGATTAGTTCAGGTTATTCAGCACCTGGAATGTTCCCTTTGCTGCTTGCCAAAAATAAATTATTAAGCATTATTCTTTGTGCTAGAGGGTGTTGGAAAGGGAAGCCATGGAAAAAAAGACAACAGAGTAGGCTTTTCTCTATTGAGAAATACTCCAAATACTCAACAATTTGTTTACAATTTCTAAGTACACCTGAAGTCTACAAGAGGTCAGAATTTTGGGCCCATAAACATGAGAGAATTCAGGAGCTGGTCAGTCAGAAATTATGGGAAGAACAGGTGTCACAAGAGTGCCAAAAGGTGAGGCCGGCTGCACTCTGGTCATATCCTTAGCAAGGGAGAAAACAAACGTTTCTGTAATTTTGCCCCTGATTAAGTATGAAGTCCTAAGGGAAATAAAGTGTCTAAATGCTGATTCCCTGCCCATAGAAGATGTTTGCATGCCTAGTTCTGTTCATACTCACTGCTATGCCAACGGATGTGCATCAAATGCCTTTCCACTGATGCTTTTTTTCAGAACCTCTGCCAAACCATCTAGTCTGAGGGGTTTTTCCAGTGTTGATGGACAGTTTGAGAGAGTATAAACTGTAGTTCCTGCAAGACCCATGCAAAAGCAAAGTGAAGAGAGGAATAAAAATCTCTTGCCTGCTTTGATGGCAAAATTGTCTGTACAACAAGGAAGTAGAAATTCTTTTGCTCTGTTCTTTTAAATTTCTGTGGCTGCCAAACTCATCCTCTGCTAAATTTCTGTTTGTCAAAAATGCAGTGACTTAACTGCAAGGGGTTTTGCTGGTGAATTGAAATCCCATACCTCTAGTTTTGAAGCTAAATTTTTCAAAGCAGCATAGGCAGCCATTTTTGTACCTGGGTGTAGAGGTTCTCCCAGTCCCAGCCTCAGACCCTGTCCTCTGGATGCAATGATCTTTCTTCATATTCACTTCTTTACCCAGTCAAGAACCACTTTCATCCTTCAAACTAAAGATGGAGATGTTAATTGGTACTAGTTAGATTAATATATATCTTCTAGTTAGACAAAGAACTTGTCAGTGGAACCTGGGAAAAGGAAGGGGGAAGGAAGAAGAGGAAAAGACAAGAAAGAGTTTATTTGGGGAAACCACTTCATAAGCACCAAGGATACCTCTGTTTGCTATTTCTGAAGTAGAAAACCAAAGCAAAAACTTGGATGCAAGATCTATAAGTCTGACTGAAACCAGTACAGCTGCCAAATCATTTGGCTGGCTTGGGAAAATTTCACTAGGCAGTATTCTCCATTATACTGTTGTTTCCTCATATGAGTAACATAGTAAAGTGAGCAGAAGGAAATGGTCACTGAGTTAAGGGGAGAGAAAATCTCCAATAAGAAGAACTCAGTTCCCACTAATACGATTAATTAATATACAATGATAAATGAATTACCATCAACTTACCATCTTGATAATTAAAAGGTAATTGTCTAAACCTATGGCTGTAGTGTAAATGGAGATGTGCCAGCCCAACTAAAATTTGTGCAACTAATCATACCCTTCTTCTCTATAGGTTTGCTTGAATTTGCTTATTTCAGAAACAAAGCAAAGCTTTAACCTCATTTGTTAAAACTGTATAGACAGCAGAACTAGCCAGTGTTTTACTCTGTCCCATGACCTAGTAGTAAAATCCCCAGGATCAGCAGATTTCCAGGTGCTCAAGTTTTGACTGGTGGCAATATACATGACAGTAGTGACTCCTGGGTTGTAAGATTAATAATGAACTGACTCGCTCTGATGTATGTTGCAGTAATGTATTCCAGTGGTACATACTTGCCATTTTACTACAGCACATTTCTATGAGGTGGCCTGAAGGTGACCAGAATTAAACATAAGACAATGCAGTCAGGTTCAGTCAGCATTTACAACAATATAGATCTAGACTAACATCAGTATTAAGACATCAACAAGAGAGAGAGAGACGGAGAGACAGACAGACAGAGAGACAGAGATCAAGAATCCTTGGCTTTTCTTCTGGAAAGACACAGCACCAAAAATCTAGTACTACCTTTCCCACAAAATTTTACATGGGCAGAACAGATGGAAGCATGTAGGTACTAATTCACAATCCTTGGACTTAATTTCTAAATATTCCTATATTGTCCACTGAGACTCTCAAATTACCGTTGTTATAACATCATTCCAATTAGAATTTGTAGGGAAGTTCTGACTCCTTGAAAGTTGTTCTCATTCTGATGGGAACAAAATCAACTTTTTATAGTTTCTTAAAAGACAGTTTCTAGAGGACATGCTGTTTTGGGAAATTTGAAATGCATTACTAGATAATTAACTAGTAAAGAGGTTTGAGTTTCAGTCATGAAACGATTTATTCTGAAAAGGATCTAAATTAATCGCACTGACATTGTTAAAATGCTTTTCAATTCTTTTCATCATAGAATTTCATGAAAAGCAGTGCAATTTTTTTTCAGATAGTTCAGTTTTTAATGAAGCTTCATTTCCCAAGGGAGAAATTTTCATCCAGAAGATTTTTTACCTTTTTAACTTTATCCTTTGTTTTCTACACTCTCTTCATCTGACACAATTATATAAATGCTGGGCAGACACTTACACCACTATCATTACCACAGTTTCCAGGAATGAGTCTCTTACTCCATCTGTCAGGACAAAAGTGTATTACAAGACAGACATTACAGCTCGATGTATTTTACAGATGGAAGGTTGTCTAAGGGTTAAATATTGATACCAAACTATACTGGTAAATGCTATAAACCTACAGCACACCCCAGCTTTAATCTAGTTTTTCATACTGGAAGTGGGTGCTGGCTAAATGAGGCCCTTCTGCTTTTAAAGAGGTGATCAGAGAGAAATGGGTAGATTAGGAAAAGAAGCTTATCTAAAAAAATTAGGAGGGGGGAGTAAGGCCTGAAGTTGAAATATACATAGGCAGTATCTCAATTAACAAGAAAAAGCTTTCCAAAGAATGGATGTTCTTGAAGCATGGTAAAAAAATTAATTGGTTCTCTTGAGGTTAATAGGGAATTAGAGAAAGGATGGAGTTGCATTGCAGACCTGTTGTGTAATTTCCCTGCCTGCTTTTACAATTGAAGTGGGTGGAGATTTGCTTTAGCTGGAAGCCTATTTTCACAAACACAAAGAAAAGATCTCAGAAATAATGCTCAGCTTTCAGGACAGGCAGGACACAGCAGGGCCAAATGGAGTTGAAGCAAAAGATTTGCGGGTGGGAAATTGTCAGAGGCAACTACTGGCAAATATTTGTCAGGCTGGTTTTGGTTGATTCTAAAGCAACAAATGTTCTGAAGGACAGGGAAAAAAAATGTAAAGCAAATACCAGCACAAGAATCAAGGCTTATTTGCCAGAGCTTAGCCACTTTTATTACTGAGCACACATATAAAAATCTGACCTTTGGCAAGGAGATGTAATTAGACAGTGTGCACATTGCAGGCAGCGTGGCTTTCCTCCGAAGGACAGCATGAGAGCAGCAGGGGCTGAGGAACTCTGGGGTTATAACGTGGAGACCAGCACATTCTGGGCATGTGTCACCTGTGTAGCAAATGATGCCCATTGTCCTCGGGAGGAGAAGAGGGTGCACTGCACTCTTTGCAGCTCAGGAACCTCGCCAGGTCTGTGAGACATGTGAGACCTGGCTACAGCCTCTCCAGGTCCTGGGTCTTCTGCAGATGCACCTTTGCCCTTACTCTAGATAGTCTAGAGTTGGCAGAGGGGTTATTCCCAGGCTGCAATGGGCTGTGGTAATGTTCCTTTACTAAGGGCATACTAAGGGTTATGTCTTACACATAACTTGCTTCATTTTCGAGTGAGATCCACCTGATAAATCTGTTTGCTGCTCAACTGCCTTGTGTTCCTCATTGTTGGCAATACAAAGCAAGTAAGGCTGGTAAATCCTAGCTGTTAATTAAGGCTATGCTGAGATTCCTGGACTCTGTCATAAATACCCCTTTTATTGCCATGTGCAAGAAGCTAGGAGAGCAGTGCAGACTGTCTCTGAGTGTGAGCTACAAAACAAGAAAGGAGAATTTATATAACTCATCCACCAGCTATCCTTAAATTCAGCATTGATTTTCCTCTAGTGCATGCCACCTCCCAGGCAGACTCCTGTTTTCCATTTATGTCTGCTGAGCAGGTAGGCAGGATAGCCCGCACCAGGATGGGCCATCCAGTACTTTGCAAAATACAAAGCAAGAAGGTTTGTGGGAAGGAAGCTGGCATGGGAATAACATGACTGCAGAGGCAACTGAAGGGACAGACTCCTCTGGATCAAGATCCTGAGGCTATGAGGTTCTTGAATCTTACAGATAAAAGAGACATCAGCTGGGCTTCTGTGAATATTTACAAAAACAACACTAGAAGGGGAAAAATACATCTGCTACATATCTCCATAAACATTCTTCTCTCTACAAAGGTTTCAGATATTAAATCCTCGCTCAGTCAAGAAATTGTCTTTGCCTAAAAATAATGATATTGACAAATCAAAGAGCTGAGAACAGACAAATGGGGAAATTATTAAATCTGCCATATTTGTAATTTTTATGCATTTTATCCATCACAAGATTTCCTCTTATATTCATCAAAATTAAAGCTCCCTCCTTGCAATCCCTTCTAAAAATAAAATCACTTTCTACCTTAAGAAAGAGAATCAGGAACTAACAGCTTTGAGTTATTAAAGATGCTGCAGTTAAATACAGAGTGCTATTCAGCACACAGGAGTGTTCAACAGACCGTGCCAGCTTCTGCAAAAACTGCCCGTGTCTCTCTCTCTCTGTAAGCACTTTCCCTGCTTTAATTTGTGGTTTGCAGAAATTGATAGCCCATTTGTCGGTATCTTAGGTCATCATCCTGTTAATAGCTTCCATGGTTTAATCAAATACACAACAAATACTACTAACCCTTGTTAATTCCCAAATTCTTATCCATGAGAAAGGCTTAGTGTGGGCAATGCTCTTTGTGCAGATGGAGTTTGTACATGTATGTATTTTATTTTTGCTGGTCTCATTTAACCTGTTAATGTCCTTTGAATTTCAGGAATTGAAACACAAAATGGAGGGAAAGAAAGTAAGATGGGAACCAGATGTGACTGGTAAATCTCCTTCCACGCACCACAGCTTTCTAAAGACTAAACAAAATTGCTGAATGTCATGCAGAGGGAAATAAGAGACTAGTTTTGCACAGCTTTAAATCTCTTGTTATTGACTTGTTAGGCAAGATTCAGAATTTCTGAATTGTTACATGTCAGAAATTCACTGGCAACAACACAAGAAATAAAACAAAGAAGAATGTTTTTGAAGAATGTTATTCAAACCACCTTCATCCTGTTTCATCATATGAAAATTTTGGTTTTTTATCTAAATATGATAAACTCAAAATGAGTTAAAATTAATATAGGCATCATGTTTATTCTCCAAAATGTAAGTAAAAGATCTATAAACTCTGTTTTCTAAAATAGTAACATATATTTTCTTTTCCTGTTACATGTTAAGGCAGAATATTTGTCAATGTCATTTTAACATCTCAAAACTTTTGTCAAATCATTATTCATAAACACGTTTGATTATTTACTTATTTAGTTCTGAGAAAATATTTTAATGTGGAAATTTGGAAGGATTGTTCAAAAATTATTGTTCTATTCAACTAATTCTTGCTGAGGCCCAGCAAAAGGCATGTTTGCTGAAAAAATACCGTTCTGGCACTTTAATTGAGAGACTGGAGAAAATTATCTAAAGCTTTTTGTTAGATAGGCTGTAGTGTAAAAAATAAAACCTAAAGTGGAGGAGGAGTGTTTGACTCCTGGCAGATTTATGTTCAAAGGGGAGACCAGGAGCATGCCTGCAGCCTGGATCATTTTGCTGAAAGGTGAAAACCTTCAGGATTTTGTATGCTTTTTACAGCAAAATTGCACCAGATGAGAAGAGCAGATCCATGAAAGTTAAGAAAGAGCCAGCTACTAAAAATAAAAACCTTAGAGCCATGTGCTGTTCTGATACTCCACAGCAGGGCCCATGGTGTGCAGAGCCCTTGCCCCCGTGGATGGAGGACAGTAATTGGCTGTGCCCAAGCTGCCTAGCTGGGCAGGGGAGAGCACTAGTTCTAGACCCTCTGCGTGAGCTATTCCTGTCCTGACTTTTCCAGAGAAGCAGCATTTCCTAAGGCTGTAGCTTGTGCTGTACCTGATGTGTAGGTTAATGGAGTTCAGCAATCTCAGCTGTTAATTTCCTGCTTTTCAGGAACATGATATGTATACTTATTTACATTTGCCTTGCTAGTCATGAATGTATAAGCAACTGTGAAGGGAAGAAAAATAAAAATAAAAAATGAGACTCGTGGGAATTCTGATTTCTAATTAGAAACACTGCACAGCTCTTATAATTTTGGCTCATAGAAGTTAATAGAAAATGAGATCAAAGGCGGCTTATGTTTATCAATGGTAGATCATGCCAGACCAAGCTTCTTTGATGTGCTGAGAGATCTGAATAGGAAATGCAGATCTCATCTATCTGAACTCCAGGAAAACATTTAATGTGCCGTCACTTGGGATCATATCTGCTAGATAAATGGTAAAGGAACTCACAAGAGAAATGGAAAAAATGGAAATGGATGTTTGGAACAAGACAGATTATAAACTCATTCTGTTGAAAATTGCTATGCCAGAAGAAGGTCAGTAGTAGAGATTCTTGTGGGTTTGTGGTGAGTTTGTGGTGGGTTAGTCTTTTTCTGTAGCAGCACTTACACTGTTACTTCCCCTCAACCTGATAGGTTCCCGAGGGATTTTCTAACCAGGTGCTCCAGGGCTGCACAGCAAGTGAATGCAATGCTGCCCTGAACCCTGAGCTGCATTTCTCAGCCCGTGGGAGCCAGTGTTACACGGCAGTTCCCTTCCTTGCCTCTGAGGCATATCCTCCCCTCGGCTGCAATGCTCCAGGGAGGGCTCCAGTACCCAGCAAATGCAGAGGAGGGGATGCCTCCCCTTCAGCATGCACATTTTCAGGAGAGTTTTCAGGGCTGCACAGACACCACAAAATCTTCTGGACTCAAGTCCAATTGACAGGCCTGTCACGTCATCTGCAAACTCTTTAAAAAATGGGTTCCTGTGCTGAGCAGAAATGGACAACACAGAAAGAGAGCTTTCATCTCTACTTTAAAATGTTACTTTTAATTTATGTTGGTGTGACATGACAAAGGAGGATCTAGGGAACTTTAGGGCATGGAGTCAAAGCAGTGTGATGGTCTTTCATCAAATATGTTGCAAGATCCTGCCCCTCGGACCTGCAATGAGATTTCTGTTGCAGACTGCGAGTGGATCATCTGACAAGATGATGGACCAGGGGTTTATTTTCAAAGAAACAAAGGTATCTAGAAAGTATTGTCTGAGCTCCTGGAGCAAGTCCAGCAGAGGATGAAGATGAGGAGAGGATGGGAGCACCTCACTTATGAGGAAAGGCTGAGAGAGTTCAGCCTCAAGAAGAGATAACTGAGAGGGGACATCATCAATGTCTATCAGTATTTAAAGGAGGATGGAGAGGCAGGAGCCAGGCTCTTCTCAGTGGTGCCAAGCAATGGCACAGGAAGCAACAGGCAGAAAAGGATGCACAGTAAGTTTCACCTGAGTACGAAGAAGAAATTCTATACTGTGCAGGTGATTGTCCAGAGAGGTGGTGAAGTCTCCCTCACAGAAGATATCCAAGAACCATCTGGACACAATCCTGTGCCATGTGCTCTGGGGTGAGTCTGCTTGAGCAGGGAGGTTGGACCAGGTGACCCTCTGTGGTCCCTTCCATCCTGACACATTCTGTGACTCTGCACTCATTTTAGCAAAGAGGAAAGGACATGTAATGACATTTTCCTTATCCTTTCTGAAAGGTGGCATAAAACCCTTGTCCTTCGCTTTGAAAAAGAGAAGCAAATGAGTACCGGTGCACAGAAGCACACATGATGAGGGAACTGAGAGCTTCCTTTAATGAGAGAAACATTTAAAAGTTTAACTTAATTAGCTCAGCAGAATCAAAGCTGAAAGAAGAAACAATTATTCTCTGTAAAGCTATCAAGACCAAACCTCAGGGAAGGAAAGGGGCTTTTAGCTGACACAGCAAGACATGGCCATGAATATGTTTAGTCTGGAAAACAGGGGGGAAATAACTACTAGGCTGTCTCCCAATAAAGGCAAAAAAAAAAGAGCTTATGCAATTTTAGGACAGCAGCTACTAAGAATATGGAAGAGCCATCTGGAGCACCACCAACCTGCAGCAGGAAAAAGAAAACATGAGCAGTCAAAAGGCATTTCTAGTTTGCAGCTGGACATACAGAAGCCAAAGGGATACCAAATTGCACAGCAGTTAAGTAAAACCACTTCATCTCTCAATGGGAGAGACTGCTCTCAAAGCAGTATGTTAATGCTAAGATTAAAAGGCCAGTCCTATATTACAGCAAGCAATTCCATGGATCTGGAGTTATAAGTTGTAATGGTCTTAATTTATTAAAACCGGGCTGAAATATCAATTAATGTGAGGGTTTTAGTATTTATTCTTTTTGTGGGAGGGAGAGATTAGGAGAAAAAAAAAAGCAGGTTTAAGCTTAAAATTATACAAAAACAGTTTTATTAATACACACTAAAAGAATGAAGAAAAAAAAGGAAAGTTGAGAAAAAGAAAACCTAAACTAAAACAGAAGGACACTTTAAAACACACTTCTCTCCTTTTACAAACTATTAACTTTCTTATTGAACAATACAGAAAGATACAACTTGAGATTTTCAGTCAGTTTCTCAATTATTAGGGATAATCACTCATTACTTTAGGAGAAGAGTCTCTCTAAGGTGTTGTGTTTTTTGGTTTTTTTTATGAAGATGTTTGCCACAAGACAAAATAGTCCAGTGCTCCCCATGTCACACATCTGCTGCCGCCCGGAGTTTTCACAGACTGTGATGTTCTATCAGCAAAGCTTTTCAGTGTATCTGGGGTAGTATTTACAAATACTTCTTCTAGTCTAAAATCATCTTTGTCTCAAAGGCTGAGACCTCCTTTTAACCCAGGAACAGGGGCTTTAAAGTTCTCAAATAAATCTCAATTATATCAGTCCTCAATTTTGATTAAAATAGCCTTCTACCCAACAACACAAAGGTGCTACAAAGAACAGTCCATTTCTCCATTGTTTACCTTAGAGAAGTCCAGTTAAAAATGTCCACTTCTTCAATCCTATTTCAATATTATTAGGTCTTTCACTTCTAATCTAACTGACTTCATTCGGTGTCTGTTCCACGTACCCTCTGTTTTCTTTCTTCTTTCTCTCAAGGAAGAGTTGTGCTTTAAAATTTCTATGTTGCTAGGAAAGGGTTAAATCTGCCTGGGCCTGCAAGGGCCACGTGCACATCCTGGGCTGCAGGGCTGAAGAAAATGCCAAGCTGTGCTGATGGAAGAAGCTGGTGGATGTCCTTTTTCCCACCCCTCGGTCTCATCCAGGGCGGCTCAACTCAAGAGCTGTTACGGAGCTGCAGGTTTTCTTTCTCTGCTGCCAGCAGTGATTAAGCTGGGCCATGTCTTGGCCCCTTCTGCGGTGGTCCGAGCACACGGCCCCGCACTGCCGAGCTGCAGCCGCCTCTCTTCCCTGCCCGCAGCAGGGGAAAGGGGCTCAGCCGGCCCAGGCCCTCCCTGTGCGGGCAGCGGCCCTCAGAGCCCCGGCCAGGCCCGGCCCGGCCGCCCACGATGTCACCTCATGGCAGACTCCAAAGCGAGAGGGAAGCGACCAGCAGCAGGTTAGTTTTAAATGTCCCTTCCAGAGTTGCATCGACATTTCCCATTGGTCAATTTAACTGCCAATATCCCGGCCAACTTTTTGATAGGTCCCTGTCCTCCCCTCCCCAAAACCGCTCTACGGTAGTGGCAGGGAAAAACGTTTCACATTTCTCTGTAACCAGAAAACAGAATTGAGCCAACCCATGATATAAATAAAACTGGAGTCATATCTATCTGGCCCTTTTTGGACCCATCTGTTCCTGCTCCTAAAAGCAAAGAATTAAAAGAATGGCCAGAAGAGTAGCAAGCCCATAATAAAGAACTTCAGCCAATATTCAGATCCACAGCTGAAGCTGAATTGCAGTGGCAGAGGGTTGGTTATAAATCCTCTGTGATGGAAAAAAAAATGCAAGACCTTATAGAAAAGCTTACATACACTTTTGCTATGAGTTATTGAAACTCCTGGTAGGTAATGAATGCAATTTGAAGATGAAAAGATCTCTGGATGTTACCACAATGACATCCTGACATGCCTTGCTCTCTGTGCCTGCCAACCAGTAGCCTGCAGACTTGAAACATTTTTTTGGGCATGTCTGTGTCTGTGAAGCATCCTCTCCTTATCAGAGCAATTGGACCACTTCTTAGGGGGTGCCATTTGGGCCATACCCTCTTGGCTGTGGCTGAGGACAAGCTGTTGCACTTCTGATTAATTCCCAAAGTAAAAAATCATTACAAGCTTTGCGCAGACCACAAGATGGCACAGATGTAGTAGCTATATAGAACTGCATAAGGCAGCCCAGCATGAACAGATTAGAAATAAAAATTAAGATAGAATAGAATATAAATTCAGAGTTGGAGAGGAGCGAAAAATGTCCTCTTTTGGTGAAAAAACTCTATACTTGAAGGACAGTGTTCTCTGAGCCCATAAAAAACAAGGCTGACATCTTTTATTTACAGTAAACAACTGCTTCTATATTTAAAATTAACTGAAAGCAGAAATTACTTTTGAACAACCTAATCAGTTTTGTTTGAGATCTAACAGAACCTTATGATTTTAGATTTTTTTTTCAGTCAAATGGTACAATCATTATAGAATGGCTTTTTATTGATCTATTTTCTTAAGCTGTAAAATTGCTTAATTCCCACAAAGCCTGTCTGTTCTACAGACAATTCCATTTGCAACCATTTTCAGTTTTTGAATAGCAAATAATTTGAGAGCAATCCCTAATTAGATGTCACATACCAATAACCTTTTGAAAAAAGCCTTTTTATGACCCAACCAAAAGGCAACGAATGCAGTCCATGATACAATCAAGTTAGTGATAGGGATTTATAGGTTTCAGATTCACTGCTCTGAAAGTGTGTCACAAGAGACTGGACAGTATAGGTGTACTGTGTCCAGGATATTTGCTTTTATTATCCCTTAATTTTTGAGGACATTATTTGAGGTAAAGAGAAGCAGATGTATATCAAGAACTATACAGAGAGGAGGAATTCCATGTTATCTCTGTTATGGAACTTTTAAACAAAAATTATGTGATTTATATTATTCACAGGTGAGCTTTGCCATTTGTCTTACAGCTGTTAAGCGTCTAGCATAACAGATATTCCATGGTTAAGATTTCTAGGAACATCTGCAATAAAAATATTTACTTTTTATCTATGTGCTGCCATGTTTGTCAACAATTTTCACAAATGTCAGGGATTTAGGGAGTTCCCTTTATGGCAGGATAATCAAAATGTAAATGTCGTGGGCTTTCCCCGACATTCAGGTGGTTTTAGAGTCTTTTTGCCCTCTGCAAAGCTCTGTGCCAAACAGATGAAAGAGATGGAGTCTTCAAGTTCTGGTTTTTCAAGGTTGCATGCTTCGTTTATTTTTCTTATCTTACAATTTTCTCAGTGCCCAACAAAGATGTTTGCAGCTGCCTGGACATCTGAGAACTCCTCCCGCCCAGGGCTGTCCTTATCTTTTATACTAATTGCTACATATTCTTTATTTATCATTTCTCGCCAATGCCTATTACTAATACTAAACAGGTCATCTCTACTTTGACCCAATCCCCATTAAACTACTTTGTGCCACCATCACAGCTGAAATGGAGTGAGGGAAGAAGAAAGAAGAAGCAGGAGACAACGCCCCAAATTCTCCATCTTGCTCCCATTCACTTCAATGCTATAAATCTAAATCTACTGTTTTTTCACCCTGTGATAAGCTAAACTACAATCTTTCACACTCTTGTGGCCTGCAACCCCTCCCGCAGTGCAGGAAGCCTCTCCCATGGACTGGGATCAAAGCCAGTGTTCCTCTGAGCTCTGGGCCAGGGTCCCAAACACCCCTGTCCAGGTCTCTGACCCTCCAGGGCAGCCAAAGGAATGCCCTGGACTCCAACATGTAGTCATTTAAATACTGATATATTTATATATAAATATATAAATAAATATATATACATATATATATATCAGCCAGAAATATCTAGATCTAGTCATCTAATCTATATCCAAAAAGAAAGAAAATAATAACTTCATTATTCAGTTCTGTAGTAAATTTGAATTCCTGATTAACATTCAAATGAAAATCTGACCCTTCTAAATTTGCTACATTTCATCTAGGCAAACTGTATTCCGACTTGGACAGTAAGGAGACTCATAGAAGCCTGTAATTTTTTTAAATGAGATCTGAAACTTTAATTAACATTTTTTTATTTGGGTTGACAGCCTTCCTTATGTAAGTAACTGGGAAATGCCTATGACTGTTCTTGCTATGCATGGGGTAATATTTATAAGGAATATCCTAGTAAGTGATTTGTAGATCTCTGAAAGTTAAAACCACCTCTCACAGTGAAACACAAACAATGTGTCTGTTGTTTATTGCATCCTTTGATGATTGTGTTTTGGCTTTTGTGGAGAATACACATCCTAAAAACTTGTTACAGTTCCCTGTTTGTGTCGCACAGAGTCTCTATATTCTGAAATGATATGCGTATCTGTAGAATTTTGTTTTCGTGCCCTTATCTTTACAGGTAAATACACTGAGGAGCCTTCTCTTCTCCAGGCTGAACAGTCACAGCTCTTTCAGCCTCTCCAGACCAGCTGGAGGCCAATCAGTAAAGTGGGGTGGCACAGGGATGGACACTGGGACCAGCACTATATAACATTAATGACAAGGATGATGGGACAGGGTGCACTCTCAGCAAGTTTGCAGATAATTTGTGGATCCAGAGGCTCCTACATGTAGCAGTGCTACTAAATTCTTTGTCTAGGATCCTACAGAATATGGAATAGAAATTAAGCTTAGTTGTCTTTGGGTTGGGCTAACACTGGGGCGTTGAACCAGGGCCCACAAGCCTGGCACCAGGATAACGGCAGCATTAGTGGGATGTCTGTCCAAACCACTGTTATCCTCAGTCTCAAATCCCATCTGTAAGTAGAAATTCTCTGGAAGTATTTTAGGTAGAATTTCTCCAAAGAAGCATAGTGTTCAAAAGCAAGCCAAAACTTCAACATTCATTACCAAAAATTATATCTTTTTCTCTTACAGAGTTGCATTTGCATGGAAATTTCTCCAAAGCTATGCTCTGTTTGGATCAAGTCTTTTGGTTCTGTCAAATAACAGATGTGATTCTTTATTTCAAGTAGACATCTATTCATTTTTATATTAAATATTTAACTATTAATTGTATTAATTATTGTTTAAATCAATAACATAAAATTACATCTCTCCCTCCTTTTTTTACATTTATTTTCATTATTCTCATTAGCATTATTATTTTAAATTAGCATCATTATTTTAAATAGATGGCGCCATATTTGCTCTTTCTGCAAGAGTTCAGCTCCCCGCAAAGGTCCAGTGAGAGCGAAACAGAGTCTCATCTACACTTGTAGCAATATGATCAAAACATCAGTCAAAAAGGCCTTGAAGAGTCCTTTGCTTTCCTTGAGGAAAGAAGTGCCAGGAGATGTTCTACTAGGCTGTGAGCACTGCCTAGCTGGGGAGAGGGTTTTTCCTGCATATTCTGAGATGTCATCATGGCTGCAAGAGATGAAATGACTGAATTGGTATAAGCCAGGAGGTCATTCCAGACAGCAGAATTTCCACAACTGCCAGGGATTTTCAAACTGAAAAGCAAAGAAAATAGCTGGAATCATCACATGATGTACTGTTTCATGGGAGATGTATATCTGAGGATCAGCCTGGGAAAGGTAGGGAGAAAATTCTTCAGATCAAAGAACCATGGGAACAATACAATTTTTCTCTAAAAAAATCTCAAATCCAGCTACAGAAATGAGTTTGAAATACTCTTCTCAGATCCATTATCTTTTTATTGGATTAATGTAATTAAATCCCAGTTGAACAGGAAGGACAATGGCCTACACCTAGAAAAATATTTAGGTACCTAAAGCGAGCTCAGGCGTTGAAGCTTTGCCAAAGTCAGAACCATGAGTCCATGTCACAGATCTCACTCTCCCAAAATTCTGTACTGTCTATTATACGTGTATATATGTGCTCATTTCTGGCCCAGGTGTGAGGCTCAAGCCTTCGGTGTTTTTCTCAGCGTCAATCACAGTAACAAAATATGATATATATAGGTTGCCATTTGGCAGGAGGGCACATACACATGGAAGAAACTGTACACACTCCAACTAGCCTCAAGCCTTTGAATAAATTAACCAGACTCCTAAAAGTACTCGGTAGTCAATGGCTCCTTCTGAGCTCTTATAGGACCGGAACCCATAAGACTGGAATTAACTCTTCGAGGGAGCCTCATTCCCATCTTCAGCTATGTGGGAAACTGTTCTTCCAGTCTTGATAAACAATTAGTTTAATTAGTGACTAAAGCTTTGCAATTAGTGACTAAAGCTTTGCAACAGCTTTAGTCAAATTAGTGACTAAAAAACCCAATTGTGACTAAACAATTAGTGACTAAAGCTTTGCAATACAAATAACCTTATGATCCCCCCTCTTAAGGGGAACAGAACAGGGGTGTATGGACTGCTCAGGACCATTGCTTATACCTGAGCCTGACAGGTACTGCAAACTGAACGTCTTTGGGTTTGGATTAAATAAATGCCCTGGTTCAGACATGGTACTTCCAATCCACCGTCCTCTCCGAGACTCTTCAAAACCACATGGCTGCTTCCCTTTGCCCTTCCCCCCTTCCCAATTCACTGAGATGGCATTGAGAATTGGAGGCAAAAAAGGCAAAGATCACAGGTTATGGTAAGAATCATTTACTGGAAAAAGAAACGAGATAAGAAAATGAGCAGTAACAGCAACAATACTAATGACAGAGGTGATAAGAAAGGAAATTATTCACACGGGGGGGAAAAAAACCCTAATAAAAGAAAACACCATGTTTTATTGATTGGAAGGAGTCCCTCCTCCCTGAACAAGAGTCCCTTTCCCCTGCCACCAACAATGACATTAGGGGGTTCAGAATAACCTCAGTGCCCTAGCCATGCTCCCTCCCAGCTACTGCAAAACCTAACCCTGTCCTAGCCAGAACAAGGAATTTATGAAATCATTTTAGTTCCAGACTAACAATAGAAGTTTTCTTCTTTTTGGTTTTTTTTTTTGGTGGGAATGTTGCAAATACAAAGAATAAAAGCTGGTTTTCACTGTGCTTTCACATTGTTTTTCTTCTGACCCTTATGCTTTGATCCTCTCCTTAATTCTTTTTCTTACATCTTATGAGTAAATATCTGCCTTATCCATCCGGTCTCACAGCAGGCTTTTTCTCAACACAAGCCACAGTCACTGCTGGGTGCTCCTTTACCCTCCCTCCTCCCCCTTGGCCAGGGGGTGCAAACCCGGCCTCAGTAAAGCACCCTGCAGCCTCCACACACGGCCAATTGTTTTGAGTCATTAACCACTAACATTTCAGTTTCTCATAACAGCTTTACATCATATTTATTTTCCCGGTGGTCAGGAAAGAGCTCCAATCCACGCAGACTGCATTCCGGCTCACCTGCTGATGCTTATCCCTGTTGTCTGCACTGGGTTGCCATTGAACTGCCCTGTGGCTCCAGTACAGCCTTAGTCTGGTTTTCCTTTCCACCACCAAGTGGATATGGGACCAGAGAGAAAGCAGGAGGGCAGGAAAGCCATGGAGTAGACTCAGGCCTTGTCCCAGGAGGGATCACAATGAGGGTAAAGTGAATTTCCAGAGCTGGGAACCTTGAGCTGATTTTCATCTGATGAACTATACCTAGCCACACGCTCCTGTATAGGTGGCTGACCTAACAGTTTTCCAGGCACACCAACACTACCTCTGAGATTCTGCGCATCTACCCTTGCTGTCACCGGTACAGTTACCATATGTTACAGAGGATGACTTACTTCTTCACCATCAGAGTCCAACTACTAGGAACAGTGAGCTGCAAAGACACTGAAACCCCACTTGGGTCAGATTAGTTAATGTGTGGGACACAAAATGAAGGAAAACAAAGGTGGCCTCTTGCTTCCTCTTTTCTGCTCATATTCTGCTCAAGCCATGGTAACAGACATATTAAATCTGAATTTTTTCTGTTTTTTCTTTATGACCAAGAAAAATTATGAGGGAGCAATTACAGGGGCAGCATTTGAATACCCAAACCAGAGGCTGGTTTGGGATTGACCTAAAGAGCACCAGACCAGGTGGTCAAACCATGACAAAACAACAGGTTTTGAAAGTTGAAGGGAGACTCTGAATAATACTGACTCAGCCCTTTGGATATGTACCAGTCATCTCCTGCAGTGAAGAAAAAAAGACCATAAAGCAGATCCATTCCCTTAGCCAAGTGCAAATAGTACTGTTCTGCTGGAAAGGTCATATTTTGACATTACATAGTGTTTTTCCTGTCAGTTAGAGGCTACACACGTGTGGAATCACTGAGCGGTTTAGTAACTCGATTAGACACTTGGACAGCTTGCATTCCCTCAGTAAAAAAAGGAAATTTTGCAGTTTATCTATCTCAGCATCGATGGCTCTTGTTGCACATCACAGTCCACTGCACAGTAAATGGAAGGTAGCTCTTGCTGCCAGCTTTCATTTGTTTGCTTTTCCCAGATTAAAGGGCAAAATCATTACACACTGGCTGACCACTTCATTTCGCATGAGCAAAGATGCTGGTAAAGTAGCTGGTTTCTAAATTAAAGTTTAATGATTTGACACATAGCAAGGGGAAAAAAAAAAAAAAAAACAAAACAAAAAACACACTCTTTTAGGTTTGATCCTTAGACACACATGGAACAACTTTTACTTCTTGTAATAGTTGGTGAGCAGCACAGGTCTGTGGCTGCAGAGGGGTTCGTGTCACTGAGTGCTGGCCTTTGCTGACCTCAGCTGGGCAGCTCACAAAGCCATCATCCTCCCAGTAAGGCAGTACCTGTAGTCCCACATCACAGGGCACCACACAGCTGCATTCTCCTCTCCCCACATCTCCTTGCTCAGAGACAGAGGGAGATCACTGAATGAATATGGAACCTAGTAAAATTCAGAGCTCTGGTTCTGCTCGTGGCATTAAGATTGAGATATTGCTTCAGGTAATTTTAAAGTGGTATAAAAACTATCATCAGTAAGTTTCACATATACTCTGCTCACAACTTTCTGGTATAATAAAAGTCCTATGAGATATTTTGATTCTTATGTTTTCATTTTTACCCTAAAAATATCAAGATGGCACAATATTTTTTCTTACAATTTTGAAGGAAGATTTCTCTAGGCAAACAAAATATTCTTCATTAATGTTAAGGCTAATCAAAAAGCAAAGATACTGATTCTTCATGAAAAGTCTTTTTATTCCAAGATAGAAATTAGTCAAAAAGTTAAATATGCAAATTATTAATGTTGTTGTTATAAAAGTTAACAAAAACAAGCCTCTCTATATCCTAAAGAAACTTGTTCTTATTTCCAGTCACCCTCCTGGTTCTTGAGACAACCTTTGGAATTTTTTCTTCTTTCCTCTCCCTGGAAAAAAATATTTTCCCATACTTCCATCATAAAAATCAGATTAAATGAAAGCCTTTCGGTATTATAAAAAAGCAAAATTTTCCTGAGATGATATTTCCATCTCTTTTCCAAGCCATCTTTACAAATTGAGATAAAAATTGCTAACCCTGTGAAATGCCTTGTCCTTCCAATTGGACAGTTCTCTCTTCCATCTCTCAGGTTTTCCTCTGAAATGTGAAAAGGAAGGTGAGAGAGACAAGCAGAAACTTTCGAGTCACATCATGGCTGAGGCTTTTCATCTACGAAGGTGTTTGAAAACAAAAACTTCACTCTAAAATTTGTTAAGAAGCATAGTATCATATATAGTAATCAATAATTGTAGCATATAATATACAACACTGTTGTAATATATGATGTATAATTCCGATGTCGTCTGCTCGTGGTGTGTGGTTGCCCTGTTAAACGATGTCCGTGCAATAACTCCTTGGCACGGGTCTGAAATAACACGGGGGGAGCTCCCCTCAGAGCTGCTTTCCTTTCTCCTCTCCCCGGGACCCTCTTCGTCTCCTGCCCGCACCCCGCCGAGCCCTCTCCCGCCCCATCCCACAGCTCCCCGCTTGCTTCCTCCAGGAGCACCAGCGCTACGCCTCCCCGCAGCCTCTGATTTTTGGCCAGGCCACTTCAAGGGTATATTATATTCAAGCATCTTATTATCAAGCCCGAGCGCTTTTGCAGAGCGCGGCTGTTGGCGGTGTCCGCACCGCAGCGCGGAAGCACAGAGCCGCCCATCACCCCTCTGCACGGCCGAGACTTCAGCTTCGGTCCGGGGTCCCGTGGCTCGCTTGAGAACGATCTCCCAAAAGCGACTGTGCTGAAGGGGAAGGCAGCCGAAACGACGGTGCAAAACGCGCCCTGTCAGATCGCAAGACCCAAGTTTCTTTCGCGGAGAGAAAGCAAGTGTCGCCAGAGCAGGCTTTAAGGATGCAACAGGGCGTGCGCCCCTCCCGCCCGGCGCGGGGAGCGGCAGCCGCGGCCGCCTCTGCCCCTGCCCTTCCCGGGGCGGGCGGGGCGGGGGGCTCGGCCCCGCAGGGACCCCGGCCCGGCCCCGGGCAGGCTCTGCGGGCGCTGCGGCGGGCGGATGGCGGCGGAACGCGGAGCGGGGCTGCGCATCTTCCGCGATGTGAGTACCCCGGAACGGAACCCATCCTTCCGCACCGGGCACCTGCCAGCTTTTGGGGAGGGGACACCTGGTTTGTTGTTTAGCCTTTTTCTCTTGTCTTTTTTCCTCTCCGTACTTCCCCCGCTCCTCCCTTTTATTTCTTCTCTTCCTATTTTTCGGTTTCCTTGAGATGTTATCTCCTCCCTCGGTGGAAAGGAATGAAGCCTAGTGAGACTGTGGATCTTTCCCCTTTCCCTTTTCCTTTTCCCTTTTCCCTTTTCCCTTTTCCCTTTCCCTCTCCCCTTCCCCTTCCCTTTCCCCTTCCCTTTCACCTTCCTCTTTTCCTTTCCCCTTCCCTTTCACCTTCTCCTTTCCGCTTTCCCTTTTCCTCTCCTTTTCCCCTTTCCCCTTCCCCTTATCCTTCCCCTTTCCCTTATCCTTCCCCTTCCCCTTTCCCTTTTCTTTTCCTTTTCCCCCTTCCCCTTCCCCTTCCCCTTCCCCTTCCCCTTTTACTTCTAATGGCTGCAGGGGTGAAGAGAGCAGGTTAGTGTTTGGGGGTAGTTAAGAGAGGTTCTGGGTGAAAACTTTCCAAATAAGTTGCTTCAAATTTTACTGTTTTTATTGGGATGGGGGGAGGGGGATGCTTTTCACTAGAGTTTCTCACCCTATAAAAGTAGTTTTTTTCACTAACCATGCAGGTTCCTCCCATCTCTTTAGACCCTGATGAATTTGAGGTGCCCAAGGTCAATGTGCAGAGAATCCTGAGCCCCTCAGCCCTTTGAGGGTGAGCCCAGGGGGGTGCCCTGATGTGCATCTGGCCACACAACCCCCGAGAGGTGCTGTGCTACACTGTCACCAAGGGCTCAGCATCTTGCAAGGTGCAGCTGTAAAGCTTTTTGTCGAAATTTGAGCAGCACAGAGCTTTTCTTTGCTCCAAGGCAAATCCTGGTAAAAGGCAAACTTCCCACACGAAGCTCTTCAAAGTATTCCCTGACCTTGATGAGACCTACAAATCTTGAGACCAACTCCACTACCAACTCTGATCCTCTTCAGATCAGCTCTTGTACTGGAATTATTCCACAATATCGTCTGAAAATGGCATGTTCTGTATTAACGACTCTTCATCTAGATGATTTCTCTAATATGCCCATTTCAACTTCCCCAACCTTTCCCCAAATTATTTCAAGCAACCCTCATCTGCTCATCTCCTGATTCTCTAGCCTCCACAGGAAATCGTTTACATAAGACTTTTTATTGACTTCTATTATTTCAATTCAAATGTATATTGAAAATGAAAATGCAGGATTTTGGTGGTTGTTTTGTTTGTTTGTTTGTTTTGGTTTTTGTTTTCTTTTGTTTTTTTCTCAGAAATACCACTTGCAAAAGAAATGGGAGAATTACAGTTGTGTCACTAAATGCTCTTATAAATAATCTCTCTCCAGAGAGAGAGACCTAAGGAGTGTGATTGCTAAAGCAACCTCCTCCCTGGTCTTCCATTAAACTCCCTCTCAAGTGTCTTAAGGATTTTAATATTTCCATAAGGTTGGGGGTGGGGGGTTAATTATTTGAAACAAGTTAATATAAACTTTAAATAATAATTATAACAATACACAAAATAATTGATTCTAAATCAAATTTTAAAATTACTTATACAGAAACTTCTGCCACTGTTGACTCGTGGTTATGGTACATTTCAGTTTCACTGAAATACATCCCTTCACTGCTTCATCCCTTCAAAAGTCCAATCCTTATAACTGGAAATTGGGTGTATGATTTATTTGGATAAATATGGAGGGAAAATGTCATCTTACTAAGAATATTTCATGTTTTATGTGCTGTAAATTTGGTCCAATGCAAAGTTCAGCTTAGAAACCATCTGTGAAGTCCTGGATGTTGGTCACAACTCTGTTGGTTCCCTGCCAACCCCATCCTACAAAAAACAGTCATGAAGGTGCTCCAACAGAGCTTGGCACTTGGATCCATCTTGTCTGGTTTCACTTCTAGGAGCAGAGCAGTCATGGCATGGTTGGAGAAGCTGTTTAAATGCTACTAATGTTTTAATAAACCAGAGAATGTTTCTATTGCTGTCAGCTCTCAAAAATATATGTGCCCATTTTGAAACACTTCATGGATATTCCCAGCAGCAATAGAAAATACATGTGGAAGATTTGCTTTCTTCCCTTGCCTACATTTGTTGCAGCATTTCCTGGATAAGTCCCCACCGCCATTCAGCCTGTGACACTGCCTCTGATCCCTTTGTGCCACCCAGCTCCTCTTCTAACTTATCCCTCTGCTTCCTCCACTCACACAAACCATGAACCTTTCTCACTATCTCAGATGCTCAGCACATCCTCCTCACCATGATTCTTGCTCTGCTTCTTCAAGCCACTTCTCTCAAACCTGAATCCAGTATCATGGTAGCCATATTGTGCCTGAACATCATCCTTGTAATCCATAAACAAACTAGAAAATAAAGCTGGTTCATGTTATGGCCTTGGGTTTTAGTGCACACAGCAAGGGAGGAGTTAAAAAAGCAATACTCTGAGGGAAGGATGGAGATACATTAAGAACTTTAAAATTTTATGCAGCTTTGTGAAAATATGATGTAGAGCTCAAACTAAAAATGTGTACTGAGAAGAATATTGTTATTAACGCATACAAACAAAAAAATGACTCTGTTCTTTCTGTCTCTCTTTTTGTTTAGATATTAAGAAGAGCAGACAAGAATGGTAAGATTGGATGCATGTCTTGCCCCCTTCCTTTGGACAAAACAATCCATCATTAATTCAGTATTTTAAGTCACGTTTTAAACATCCTAACAGAAAAACCAGACATCCCTCATGTCATTTCATGTTTCCTGCAGATTAAGTGCCATGTATTATGTTGTGCTCTGATCTTCCCTTCTCTAAGGGCGGATCTTATGCTTTCACAATTTGACATTTGTGTTTGATTTGCACTTTGGGTGCTTGTGGGTGTTTTCTAGTGACACTGACTCAAGAAGGTTTGAAATGTTTGTTAGTAGCTCCATCTTACTACTTTTTAAAAACACCATAGTCTACATCCAGAAATCAGACTTGTTTTTGTATTCATTCAGTGCATCAGTAGGAAGAATAAACCTTTGAATCCAACTCAGATATTTAGAGCACAGAAAGCATAAGCTGTTCATTAACGAGAGAAGCATTAGACAGTGTCAAATCCACAGATCAAACAGGTTTAGCCCTGACAAGTAATTCTGAGTCCAGTCAATCCTCAGAAAACAGATACTGTGTGCATTCAGTAAAGACAAGACAAATGGATACCATTGAGAAAATCAGTGATAACTTACAAGGAAGAACTCTTGGACAGAAGGTGGCTACTGTACAGTTTAGTGGTCTAACTAATCATGTTGAATAATTGTTTAGCATTGCTGAGAGAGAAATCTCACCTCCACACACTTCTGGTTGCTATTCCTGCCCCAGCTCACATGCATCAGCTGGCACTTCCCACAAGACCATGGCAGGCTCCTTCAGAGAGCTCAGGAGCCACAGAATCCATCACTGTGAGAGTTTTTTTTTGGTAGTGTTTTCTTTGTTATCTCCCTCAGTCATCTTGCTAGTGGTTTGCATGGGCAGTATTCCAAGGTTGGCATAGGGAGGAAGAGGACTCCATGCACCTGCAGTGGTGCATCTCTAGCGTGTTTACCTGCCAACCACAGCAAAGCTCTGCTGGTATCCCCCTCAAACCTCCTCGTGGTGTTTGGAAAAATGTGTGTGTATCTGCCCTGAAGATTGATGAGAGTCAGAGCACATGGTACAGAGCAGGACTCATCAGCCCCCTCGGAGTCTAAAAGAGACCCCAGGCTTTTGTGTCCCTGCCCTGGCCTTTGGGCTCACGCTGTCCCAGCCCTGGTGGATCTGCAGCACTTGGGTGCTTAGGAACACTTCAATCCTCATTTGGGTTTTCCAGCTCATTACTATACATTGCTATGAAAATAGGGGGAACAGCTCCCAGTGTTGGTGACAAGACTGCTTGTTCCAGAACAATACAAAACAATATCAGCTCCAGAGACTTTGGTTACTGCTATTCCTACCTGTATATGGTTTCTTTACAACATATTATTGGCAGAAAAGTGGCTGAGTTCAGTCACTTCTGTTAGTCCATGAACTTGAAATTATTTCAGCTTTCAGGCCTTAATTGTGTTTGCTCAATGATCAGTTGCCCATGGGACTTTCACTTTGATAATCTAGCAATTCACAGGCTTGTGCCACATTGATAGGGAGATTCGTTTCAAGGCTGTAAAGTTAAATACATTTTCAGAAAGGTTATTGGTTATGTGACCACTTACTGAAAATGTTTACACTGTTGTCACCATAAATTATTAGCTTTGGTTAATGACCGGTCTATTTACGCTTTCAGTGTCACCTTTCTGTGCTACAGGAAACCAACTACAGGGTTTCAGTAATGAATACTACATTACTGTCCATAACACAGCTCTGTTAAATTCTCCCATATACTTTTAATAGAACCTTCTCTGCTGTATTCATTCACTTTGTGAGATTAAAATACCTTCAGAGAAAATTTCATCAAAAACTTTACTAGATTCTTGCGAGAAAGCAAGGAAAAAAAAAAATTTAAAAAAGTGGACCGATCTGATAAATAGGAGTATTGTAGAAGCATTTTTACAGTGAATTCATGGACTGTGGGACTTTAGGTAAGCCTTCCACAGCAAGAAAAGATGAATTTTCTTGCAAAGGCAACATAAAATAAGAGATCAAAAGAGCCAAGAAATTCTGCTGAACTGCTGGTACTCAAAAATGTTACAATAATTTATGACATCTGTGTTCAATTAAGAGAGTCCTTTAGCAAGCAACCATGTGAATGAAGTTATACAAATGGCTTCTTTCTTTGCCAGCCCAGGTACATACATCATTCTGTTACTGTCCTGTTTCTGGAAATACCAGCTGTGTAGAGATTCCTTGAGAGGATCAGCTTCATAAACTCTTATCTGTAATTCTTATTTCATGACTATGCAGCTCTGCTTTTTTGTGGAGCTGATACATACACCTCCCATAAAATGAAAAGGTCATATGATTTTATTTTAAAGGGAGAACAAGGCATAGGGAAGGATTTTTAAGATCCATATGGTTCCTAATACTGGCAAAAGCAACAGAAAATCCTGAGGGGGAAAAAGCAATTTCATAAAGGTGAGATGCTGCACACTGACCTTTTTGGAAAGGAGAAGTTGCAGGTCTCTATGTCAAAATGAAATTTTGGTCAGGTTTAATTTATAAAACTCTATGTGCCCAAAGGAAAGCATGTGGATTTCACACACAACTAATTTTGAAAAAAATCTAGCTAAAATGGAAAAATCTTCATTTGTTTGATTTCTTTTGCTGTTTAAAACAAATCAAATTTATTAAATTCCTCTCGAAAAGTAAAATCTTGTCCCTGGCCTGCAAAGGAAGGAGTGAAGAAAAATGGGAAACTGGAATTGCCGAATGCAGTCTTTCCTAACAAAAAAAAAAAAAAAAAAATTACTTCCCTCATCTCACAGGGAACAGTGGTTGCCTCACATATGTGTGAATGCAGCACCTGTATGTGCTTGTCTGCATGAGGTGTCTTTTATCTCCTCATTAAATGGGGCACCCCATTAGCCTTGTAGTGACCTGCAGTCAAGTGAAATGATATCACTTACTGGTGAATGTTACCCAGGGGCCTCTTTTGACCATGCAGCTGTGACATGTGCCCAATTAGAATTGCCTTCTGCCAGAATTCCCTCCTCTTAGTGTAGGAATGGACTTTCAAATACAGAATACATTGCAGAAATCCAATCACAAACAGCCTGACAAAATAGATGGGGGGGGAAAAAAAAAAAAAGGTAACCATCTAGAGAGAATGCAGCCCTTGATTTTGTAAGAGTAATAGTTTTCCTTCAGCATGGGGAAGGTGCCTCAACACTGACGGTTCAGCACAGACCAAAGGCAAGAAACACCACAAAGCAACTAGAGAAAGTACCCTGTCTTTGCTGGCATCGTGGTAGGGGTCATTTCTCTTCCCATCCCTCTGGGGAAGAGGACCACTGTCTTTGCCTTTTACCAGAGCCTGTCTATCATCTCCAGCTCTGGATCTCCTCTCCTGCTCTGTAAACATGGCATACTCTGGTGTTTGAAACTCCTCTTGGCACTTTCCAGTGTCCATCCAGTCAAACCTGGAGGGAGTGACTCCTAGCCCTGTCCCCCAGGAGGAGCTCTCAGCTGTCTCTGTCCCCAACAAAATTCGAATTGGTATTTGATTATGGCCTTGTTTGAAACTTAACAGCTCCTGTCCCCAAGCTCTTGGATACCTTTATGCCCTAAGGAGGGCAGCTCTAATATGACAGGTTTGGAAAAGCTGTTTTGTGTATGGATGCTTTCATTGATCTACTAATACAAGTCAGCTGTTATGAAAAAACACTGAGTAAAACCTATACCTCAAACATCCTTAAAGCTACTAAGAGGGAGATATTTGAAAACATCATTGGTAATATCTGCTACAGAAGAAGACATTTTCGTAAAAAGCCAAAAAGCCTGAACCGTGAGGAACACTGTAAACAGTATGCTTCAGGTAGTCAGGAATGACTGCAAACAAATGAGGGAAAATATTAAAAACTGACTAAACAAAAGAAGACTAAAGCTCCAGAGATAGACAAACTATCAAACTACCAGCAGACTTGCAACAGAATCTTATTAATGTCAGAATCACTGCATTTATGTCTGATTTAATTTTTTTTCTCTGACATTTCAAACACGGACACCCTGAAAGCTTTTCCCCCCCTTAAAATACATATATCTTTTTTACTGTATTTAAACTAGGATCTGCAAAATGAAAAATAGTCAAATGAGACTAATCTTTGCATTCTGTCATATGCCTTCATTCAGTACCCATGATGTCCATGAAAGAGAGGAGGGACACCAGGCTTTTAAATATAGAATTGTGAAACTGTATAAAATACTGTGATAATACATGCAGTATGTTGATTACAATGATCTGGGGATTTCAGCCCAGCTCTAAAACTGTGCAAACGCTGTGGCAACAAGAACTGTGGGTCATAAATAATGGATTCCTTAAAATAAGGCAAGTGGAGCAGTAGCAACCTGTCCCTTTCTCTGGTGTCAGTGACCAAAGGTATCAGTTCACAGATCATAAGCTTTTGAGTGACCCAATAAGATTTCCAGAGAATAATCAAAATGCCTCTGGAACTGCACCTGTATGATCATCAGGAGGAAATCTTGCAATGCCTACTCCAGAGTCAGTTTTGCAGACATCAGAACAGGTGTTTTCCTATTCATTATCTATTGACAGTGCCATTGCAGAATAAACACTGACTTTGCATGTGAGTGTTCAACCATCTGTGCCAGCTCACGTGTCTGTAGGTGAATTCTGGCAGGTTGAAAGCTGCATCATTGCAGCCATCCTCAGACTGTGACTTCTCAGTGGCTCTAGGTTGTTTACCAGAGTGCTAGTTTATACTGTATGTAGTAGTTTTACGTTCGCCAAATTCTGTTTGCCAAATTTAGTGTTTACTCTCTTTTTGTGGGAGAGGATCAGGAAAAGCAAAGCAGGCTTAGCAACAGTAATAATAATAAACAAATAGTTTTATTAACACGCACTGAAAGAATGGAAAATTTGAAAAAAAAAACCCCAAAAAACCAAAATGAAACTTCAAAACACTCTTCCCTCCCCTTACAAACTGTTAACTTTCTTACAAACAACATAGAGAGACACAACCTGTAATTTTCAGTCAATTTCACCATTTAAACATAATCTTTCATGACTTTGGGAGAGGAGTTTCTCTAGAGTCTTATGGAGACATTTGCCACAAGACTACGACAGTCTAGTGGCTCCCAATGTCACAAATGTGCAATTGCCGGGAGTTTCTGTAGATTGTGCTGTTCCACCCCTTAGCAGACTTTCCCTTGGCTACTCATGGGCCTCTCAGTGTATTTGGGGTACTGTTTAAGAATGCTTCTTCTAGTACAAAACAAGGATCCTGTTCTTCTATCTCTAAAATTGTCTTTATCTCAAAAGAAATAGAGATCTCCTTTCGCCCCAGGAGCCGAGGGCTTCAAATCACTTTCTCTCTAAAATCATCTTCATCTCAAAGGCTGAGACCTTCTTTTAACCCAGGAGTGAGGGGCTTTAAGACTCTCACTTAAATTTTAATTATATCAATCCCCAACTTTGACTAGAACTAGCATTCCCCCAAACAGTGTTAAGATATTACAAGAAACAGTCCTTTTCTCCATAGTTTGCACTAAAGAAGTCTGATTAAAAATGTCCACATCCTCAATCCCTCCTTCCAATAATCTTTATCAGTTCTCTCACTCTTGCTTCACTGACTTCATGCAGTGCCTTTTCTACGTCCACTCAGTTTCTTTCTTCTCTCTCAAGGAAGGGTTAGGCCTTGGAAGCTTCATGTTGCCAGGAAAGGGTTAAATCTGCCCAGGCCTGCAGTGGCCCTGTGCTCTGTGTTGGCAGCAGTCTCTCCCCCACTGCACCTCACATCAGCCGAGATTCTTTTCCTCTCTGCCCAGGAATCACCGGAGGAAGGGTGGAGGGGGAGGAAGAGCTCTGCCTCGGTGACAGTCATGGCAGCCTCAGCCCAGCCGGGCCCATGGCTGTTATCAGGGGCCCGGCAGAGATCCCTCCCTGCTCCGGGGCTCTGATGTTAAGCTGCAACCTCTCTTCCCCCGCCGGGAGCCGATGGAGCCCAGCCAGGCCTCGGGGCCGGCTCTTCCCCACAAAAGGGGAGGAGGGAGGAGCAGCACTTGATGTTTCCTGTTCAGCTGACCAAGAGGAAAAAAGGCTGACTTGAACAAAATCAGGATTTATATGGGTACTTCCCAAAGTCGCATTCAACCTTCTCAGTGGTCAAAGCAGATGCCAGAATCCCAACCTAGCCTCCGATAGGTCCCTGTCCTTTCTAAAACAATTCCAAGGTCCTGACAGGGCAACACTCCACGTTCTGCCCTAACTAAAAACCAAACTGTGCCAACCCATGACACCGTGCCAGAGGATTGAGGGAATATGCCCCTGAGAGGCAGAGAAAGCACCTTGGGAAAGGGATCTCATGAATCTTCTCTAAAGCAAACTGTCACAGTTGGCCTGCAGGCCCTCAAGATTGCCACTTAGTGGGTTAAACTTTTTACCAAGAAAAATTCTGGGGTTATACCAAAGCAAAGAATGCCAAGTCTTCGATTTCAACATTTTTTGTCTAGTCCAGTATCTCCTAACCTGGGGCTATAACATCATAACATCTCATGAGGTCTTCAGCTAGCCCAGAGACTGCCCCAGAAGCTCTGCTCTCTGTGCATCAGTGCACAGGCTCTCCCCTCCATACGGACTGCATGACCTCACAGGGTGAGCCGTCCCTTGTGTGACCTTCCTGGAGAAAAACAGCAATCCCAGAAGAGCTTGGTCTGAGTGGCCCAAAGTGGCCAAGTTTGAACTACAGATTTACTGAATGACTTAGCAGAGCACATTTTCTAAACAGAAGCCAGAGGACAGAAATTTCCTGATTTAAGCTCCCAAGTTACTCAGTGAATGGATTAGTAAGGCAAAACCTTTGCAGTACACCCCATGAATTCTCACCACACTGCTGTTTGCTTCCTGACCATCTGGATCCACTGCAGACACCACCAAGCATCTTGTTTCAGAGTCCAGGCTCAGCCTGGGGTGGAATTCCCCATCCCACCCCCCTGGGTCCTTCAAGTGCTGCAGGGCTGGACACTGTGCTCCAGATCCCCAAAAATATTTCTATAGAGATAACCTAAACCTTCTCCATGTTTGCCTTGGAATCACTTGCTTACTTATGCTAAGCTTTTCCAGCATAGCAGATGCTCAATAATGGTTCAAAATCCTTATTTCTGATTATATCAACGTACAGTACAGATTGGAGTCAATAAAAGCATAGTGCATTTGCCCAGACTCTTTTAAATCTTCACCTATGTCTGTGCTTTTTCTGAATCATCCCCTTATGATTATGACCTAGTGGATATTATTAGCATGCTCACTATAGCACACTGAAATTCGTTATTTTGGCAGATCCTTCTTGATCTGATTTCAGCCTGTGTGCCATGTGCCAATAAATCATGTGGGTTTCATCTTTTTGCGTCTGGTTCAGTCCATCTGTATCTGTTGTGATGTGCTCCACCCCCCACCACTACCTTGCTTTCTCTGTGTATGGGGCAATATCTTACAGCACTCAAGAAATCTGATACAAACCTTTTGCAGCAACTGTGGACTGTCAGTTCCTTCCAAAGGACATGTCCCACAGCAGGTCCCCAGGAGCAGGTGAGCTGGGAAGAGGACCCATGTTCACACTGACTTCTTTTAGGTTCTGTAAGGGCAGATGGATTCAAAAATCCGTCAAGGGCTATCACAACACCCAAAAGAGATATAGAAACTGAGCTCCCATTGAGAGTTGTGAGGGTCTGGATGGAGTTGTGGTTTGGTCCTTGGTTTTCCCATGGCAGAAGTGACTGCTTCATTTTGAGCAGTCATTTCCTAGTCACTGATGTACCTTCTTGGTGAATAAGGACTTTCTGCCACAGGGAATTCTTCTATCTGTTGCTTTCACTTGTTGTTATCACTTCTTCCTTTGCTAATTGTTGGCCTACAAGGGCAGAGATCTGGGCTCATAGAGCCCTAGACCCTAAACAACTTCACTATCCTTGTAGTGTACATGTTGCTGACCTGGAGGCAAGCTGGACACTGTCTGGTTGGGCCAAGACAGTGCTGAGGGCTCGACTTTCCAAATCATATCCTTCTAAGGTGAACCCCAGGATAAGCTCTAGCCAAGTGTGGTTTTGCTCTCTGATTGCCATAAACTCTTACTTGTGGCTCTTCCAAGAGCCATAAGCCCTAGGGCTGTCATTCAGCCACATAAGCTCCATCTGATGTGGCCTAACAGTGGTGGAAGTGGTTTAGTTGTCCTCTAGCATTTGCTGGCATCTCTGTGAGACATCCTTCTTCTCTCCATCACTGTAACTTTCTTCACTAGCCGTAGTCTCACCATTTGCCATTGTCTTTGTGCACACAGGCTCCAAATACATCTGTGCCCTTGTCCATTATTTGCTCGATACCTTTTGACTCTCTGAAATCACCTGTCAACTCAGAGAATGTGTGTGACTTTCTTCTGTCAGATATGCTGCTCTCTCCTGAAGTAATGAGCTATCCAAAGCATATCCTGGAGATTATACTAGTGTTTCTGCAGCAGACTGTCTGGGGGATATCCCTTGGGCATATTTTATATAGAAAAGCATCTATTCAATAGACAGGTGAATTTTACTGAAATGAATGTGAGAATGCAATCATAACCTGAAGGAAGGCTCCTGTAAACCACCGTGTGAATCTATTTCTAAATTTGGAAGTGCAAGATGGGGAGATTCATTTTATTGTTTATGTTTTCATTTTATTCATTTTTATGCCAGTTAAGAGGCAAAGGAGAGCAGGTGACTGTGCCTGTTTATGAAGAAGCTCTTCTTTTGAAAGATGTCAGAAAAGACAGACAAAAGCAAGCAAGTCTTGCAAAGCAGCTTCTTAAATAACATTGCCAAGGCAAATACAGCTGAACGTTGATTTCCCTGATGGCTGCATAGCTTCAGAGAGATTTGCCTTTCATTACTCATCCTTCCCCTGTCACTTTGCCAGTGGCAAGGACTGAAGGATCTCTAATAGAGGTTTCTGCTCAGCTATTCTGTAGCACTTAAAGCAGACAGTGTGTACCTGGGCACTCCATGGGCAGTGAGGTGTGCCCAGGGCAGTGGTGCTGAGGACACACGACACAGCCTTTAAAATAAAAGCTATTCTTGACACTTCGAGGAAAAAAAACGCAAAACTGTCTAGGCAAATGCATCTTCAGCTTAACAGCACAGGGAGCACTTGTTCAGCGTTGGGTCTGAGCTTCATCTGAGCACTGAGGAAGCAAAAGGATGGCCACAGGCAGTGGAGCTCTCCTCAGCTGCTCTGGCAGAACAGTTACACTCACACAAAATCAGAGAAATGCCCTGGATAACCAGCTTTTTTTAGTAAAAGTAACTGTATGAAGTCTGTAAGTACCAAAGAGGTTCAAAAGTCCTTGTATTTTGCCAGAAACAATTTCAGTGATTTGTCACTCAATGTCAATAACATTCAGAATGTTTTTAAGAATAAGCAGCAGTGAACCAAAAGGCAGTGTCTTCTTCTGGATAACAAAAATTTAAAGAAAATAGCTAAAGTATCCAATCTGTTGGTGGATCAGTGATTTTCTGAATTGAGATAAAGCCAATGATCCTGAAGGACCGAAATAGATTTGTTTAATATTTTGTGTCATATCCCAGACTGTTCTATGGGTAAATTCATTTATTTATCTCAGGAAATTTGCCAACAGTCACTAGTTTCTTGAGTATGTGTATAACTTGCATGCAAATCAGCCTTCCCAGCAAAGGATAAAGCTGAAGATGTGGTTTGACTAAGCAGTTGACTGTATCTGTAAGAGCCAAAGGAAGAATAGCTGTGAGAACACTCAGCTCAATACATTTAATATTTGATATTCCTTCTCTGTAACCAGAGCCAAATGGCAAATGTATTTGGATTCTCAGCTAGGTAATCATTGCAGTTTTGTGCCATCTTGGTTTCTGGCTCTTGAAGATCTTGAAATCTTATTTTAATTATAATGATGATTGCTACACTCTGTCTTTCCATATTAAACATTTCAAAATGGTTTTGTTGAAGCAGACATTTAATTTGTACAAATTTGAAACCACTTCAAGATATCTGAAGCCATAAATTCCAGTCAAAGAAATTATGAAATAATAGCAAGTAAAAGACAAAGGAATCTTCTCATCTCTGCTCTTCAAATCTGCCTGCTGTAGTGCTGCATGCAGTTACAAAATTTAGATACTGCCTTTATAATAGATTCTTCACCATTATAAAATTAAGTCACAATACACTGTAGATTAGTCTAATGCTTAGGACATCTTAGTCTTATCCTCTACAGTTTTTTAGTGCCCGGGGACAGATTCAGTATGTTACTGAAGGAAGAGAAAGAAATATGTGAACTTAAATTTAGTGCCACCTAAAAAAGAGTTATGAAGTGTTAGGCTCTAAAAATATTCTTTATGTTTCATGCAAAAGCCCAACCAATTTAGATAAATTATTACTTAACTACAGTTTAATCTTTAATCTTATAATAACAGGAAAAGGTGAATCTTTATTTTACTTTTATTCAATGATTATCACCCTTGCATTTAAAATGTCAAGTTTCTACATTTAAACTGAAGACCTAGAGGCTTTTAATACTTTCCTCTTCTAATGCATGAAGTAAACAAGAAAAAACAAGTTAAATTAATTCAGTTTCCATTTCTTCAATGTTTCAGATGATGGAAAACTGTCCTTTGATGAATTCAAAGCTTATTTTGCTGATGGAGTTCTGAGTGGAGAAGAACTGCATGAACTTTTTCACACCATTGATACACGCAATACTGAGTAAGTGCCCCCTTCTTACAATTCCAGGGCCACTTTCTGTACCTGAGAATGAAAAACAGATCTCAGGCTGATTTTAGGAAACAAGTTTATGTAGAAAGCTGCTTGAGGGAAGCCAGGCTGTGTCATATGGCTATAAACTGCATAAGTGTTTTGAAGACTTGAAATACTTGCATATTCCAATAGATGTGATTAGGGTACTGAGAACACAGGGTGGACATTGGATGCTTTCTGTATTCCCCCACCATGGAAAGAAAAGGAGCTGGGGCCTCCTTCAGGTTTAAATATGTATTCCTCAATTCTCAATTCCACTGACTCATACTGGGATGAATACTTGGAGCCGAAGTTGAGAAGGAAATAAAATAAATGAAGCAATTATATATATTAAAGAGTTTTAAAAGCCATCCTGTCTGGTGGCATGGTACTTGTGTTGGTGCAGTCCCTTGGGATATTCCCATTATGATTGGGTTGAACAAGGCCACAGGGAAATAAGCTGACAGGATCTTCAGGAAGGTCATCAAGGAGAAGTGCAAAGTCCTGCTTCTGAGGAGGAACAAGCCCCAGTTTTTATGGGAAATGGAATCAAATTAAATGTAGTTCAGCAGTAAAATTCAAAAGATTTTAGAGTTTTCGCCAAAATAATGTCCTGAAGTAAGCAGAAGAAATGGTACTCAATCTGTTGGACTTGTGGGGAATAAAAAACAATACAAGCTTCATAAGGTGAGTAAGGGATGGGGTGATGGAGACAGGGAGGGGGAGTCACCACCCTGGAGGTATTTGGGGGATTTGGAAGTGCTGGGTTCACAGTTGGACCCAATGGTTTTAGAGGTCTTTTTTAACTGAAACAATTCTACGATTCTGTGGTTCCATGTACCAATAAATGCTGGGGCCCACTTAGCTGGAAAGCAGCTTGGCAGAAAAGGATATTGGGTGAACACCAAGTTGAACATGTGGTAACAATGTGCCCTTATGGCCAAGAAGGTCAATGAATGGTATGAATGACCCAGAGTCAAAAACTCATTTCAGAGCCAGACTCATTCTAGATGTAAAACATCCATATTTCTTTCTTAGAAATCTCGTTTAGTACCAAGAAATTGTGTCTTTATCAGGATGCTTGCAGACAAATGGAATTATGGTAAAATAAAACCACTTATAGAGATATGTGGTACATATGAGGAAGCCCAAAGCTGTACGAATGAGTCTATAAGTGGTTTTATTTTACCATAATTCCATTTGTCTGCAAGCATCCTGATAAAGACGCAATTTCTTGGTACTAAACAAGATTTCTTAGAAAAAAATACGGATGTTTTACATCTATTTTCCCTTCCTTTTTATTGGTAAAGTTTTTTAAATGCATTATTATTATTATTATTAGTAGTAGTAGTATTAATTATTATTATTATTATTGTTATTGTTGTTATTATTATTATTATTATTATTATTATTATACCATTTTCTTTTTTACAGAGGTTATATAAATTTGAAAAATGTGTAGAGAAATGAGGATAACATTATGTTTTTCCTCCTGGTAGACAGGCACACTTGAAGAATCAGTGCAATTGTTGAATGCTGCTGCTATTAACTGAAAATAGGTAATTAAACTATCATAGGAGCCATCTGAGAGAGAGATCATTCTCACTGTCCAGAAAAAGCCTGACAAAAATCTGGGCACAAAAGTCATAGATAATGGAGGGTTCATTTTTCGTGTATTTCAGGGAATGAAGCAGGTGGAAGATTAAGACCAGCTATTAAATTACCTTTTTGAACCAGAAGAAAGGGTGCTTTGTATTGATACATTAACATTTGTTACAGGAGGAGAACCTAGCTATGGGTAAGAAAACATATTTGAAACTTGGATTTAAGACAGCAACAAGAAGCTTTTGGAGTGTTTTTTCATACACTCTTTAACTGATAAAAGGCTTTAGGTTGATTTTACAGCTGAAAAGTATTCTACCAGGTTTGACATTTAACAGAGGCAAATACATTTTAAAGGCTTTCCCTTACCCCTTTGTAAGCTTTTGAGAAACCTGTCAGCAAGATGTCACAGGCCAAATATCAGATAGCTATAACAAAGAGAGACAGCTTGGCCAGTATAATATAATTTCCTTGTTAATGTAGCTTTCAAAACAAACAAACAAACAAACAAAAAACCCACAACAACAACAAAACCCACAAAAAACAACAACAAAAAAAAACCCAAACAAACAAAATTCCACCACAACAACAAAAACAAAAACACTTGAAGCAGACAAGATATAATGAGGCAAAAGCATTACTCACTGGCATTTCCTAAAATGTGCAGTTTATGTAAAATGTCTTAAATTAATGAGCTAGCTAAGAAAAGTAGCAAAAATGTTCATTGAACCTTGGGAAGTGTTCTAATGTAAGCATTAGGAGAATCATGTACATATCAAACAATCCCCAAACCATCTATTTTTAGATTTTTCACTTCCAAATTATCCAAAGGAATGAAATGGAAATGATGTGACTCAGAAGTAGTTTATGGCTGGTTTTCAGTAGGGGAGGGCAAAGAATTCTGCTCAATTTTGTAGCTAGTGGGAGATTTGCACAGATTATTTTGTCTCTCTCATCCAATTAAAATGCAGACACTGTCAAACTCTGGGAATATCTTTTATCTTCTCTGCTTCCCTTCACTTTACAAATTGCAGACTGCAGCTCCCTATCCTAAAAATATTTTGTAAGCATTGAGATTATGCAATGATTTACACTAGGACAGATGTCTAGGGAAGCATGTCATGATCCCTTAGTCATTTCTTGGAGTATCTCAAGAGTTCGTAACCAGCTTGTCACAAGAGCAGACTTTGGGTTGTTTCTGCCTGTGTTAAATCCTTTAGCTCTGCCAGCATTCAAAACCTCACTGTCTGTGTGTGTGCACAAGTCTTTGTGCTTTAAAACCCAAAGATGAAAAAGGAGATGTGGCCTTGGGGTGATAGCCATGGACCACAAACTCAGGCAATTTGAATTTCCTTCTCAGCTATGCTACAGCAATTTTTCAATAAGGTATTCAAAGCATGAAAGACTTAACTTGCTTAACACTTCCAAGGGAACTAAATTAAGCAAGTATTAAACCCCACTACTACACAGGCCCTAATGTCAATCTTGTTGAAGTGAGATTAAGATTATTAACTTTTAAAAAGACCAATTCAAGCTAATGTAACATGCTTGTCACAAAGCAGATAGGCTGTGGAAGAGTGCTGAAATGAGTAATTACCATTTCCAATGTGATAGCAGGGCAAATAACAGGGAGTTCAACTTCCCAGTAATTCAGGTTGTGTCTGCCTGACAGACTAGGTTGTCTGCACCTTGGTATTTGAAGCAATCAGGTGTTCTCTTCTTACAAAGTAAAAGAAGAGTCAATTAGTGCATAATAAGCCGGAAAAAGAGTTCAGTAAGAATTACTTACTGCCACATAAATTTCCAAGACATAGGTTGAATACGAGGTAATTATGACAGGATGAATTTAAATGTACAATTTTTCTAGACCCTAAAGTACAGGTTAATCATTCGGGACAGATCATTGCTTTTACAGAAAATTTTCATTAGCTAAGAGTATTTCCTCAATAGGTAACTTGGACATACATTTTGCAGTGTATGAATGTACTTACATGTGTAGTATTTTTTCTTTCTGTTTTTTTAAAAAAATTAACTTACCTTTTTATAACATTTGAAATATTAAATAAATATCACTAAAGACACAGTGTGCAAATTGGCTGCCTAAATTTTTAAATTTTCCTTCCTTTTTCCTTTGGATACAGCCAGAAACAAATGAATAAGACAACAAAATTAGGTAGTGTATCCATGCAAAGTGAAGTAGTGAAGTAATGTATCCATGAAAAAAGGAATTTATTTTTCCACCTCTTTAGTACTGCTGCGATATTTTGCCTTTCTTGAAGGTAAGCTTTGATTAGGCCATACAATGAGCATTCCTGACATGTAATTAGTAGAAGGTGACTGCTTTAGTGGTGTAGCTGTTAACCATCCTTCCTAAGTGCAGTTTCCAGTATTGTCATTACTTCAGAGTGAAGTTGAAAGCTAAGTAGGCATTTGACTGACACTAAGAGTCACTTCTATTTGTGCTTTCCAGGATCTCATGAAACCTTTGGGCAATCACACACCATTAAACGGTATAAAGAAGCAGTTACAGAGGGTCAGATGCACTCGCTCTACCAGTGGAAGGAAAGGCTTTGCATTGATGCAGAAGGAATCAGGTCTAGACTGTTACAGCCACATCTCCAGATTCTTGTTTCCTAGCGTGCATTCTCTTCTACTCAAAAGTAGTGTCTTGTATTTAAAGACCCTTTAAAAAGCCCCAAACAAACAAATATAGGCAAGAAATCAAGAGCAGTGACTTAAGCTGAAGCTTACCTGGAGTTGGTACAGTGATTCTCCTCCCCTTTTTCATAATGGTTTAAGTGTTTTGCAGGTAGCCCCAATATAAACACACTCTAAGCATCTGGGCAACGTCTTAGCTTGTTTCTAAGTTATCAAGAGGCCAAGGTAGATCCCCACAGTTTCTTGAGTAGAAGCCAGGTCCCCAGAGTATGAGTTAGACCAACATGAGTACATGCCTGTGAGCAGAGAAGGGCAAGGGGAAGAGCTTATCTTTGTGTCTTGATTTGACATATATTTAACATGACATCTGTGTTATACATCTGTAATGTCAGTTTGGACCTGCTCAGTCCTTGTCCTAACACTTCAAAAAATCTCAGTGTAGTCTATCTGAAATGTGGTTAACCTTTTAGGAGGTTTGCGAGGGTGAAGGAAACCCAGTGTGGTTCCTCACCTCTCTCTTCTCTCCCAGTCTGAGCTCCAAGCTCCACAGTGCTCAGTGGGGCCCTTCAGGGCTGATGGCAGAAATAGGAAGGATGTTGACGCAAGTGCAAGTCCTGCGAAGACACCAGAAGACTTCCTTTGTGCTGACAAGGAAGGTCATGGAGAACATGGTCTGCAGATTGTAATAATTTTGGAGCTGAAGACCCACATACTCTGCTGTCTCAGAGCATTCTGGTTATTAACTGAATGCAAAACATCCTTCATGTAAAATAGTGTGGAACCACTGCTGAGGAAGCTCTGCAGAAATACAGCTGTTTTGTTTATGTGTCATTGCATGAATAATTGTACTGGAAGTAGAGAAAGGTATCAGAAGCACAGGTCTTTTTATACATAGAGAGAAATATACAGGAAAAGTTTGAAATTAGTGGTGTAAGGGGGGAAGGCTGTTACAAGGAATTTCTTTGGTAAATTATCTCCTACTCAATTTTAATGTCAACTCTGACAAGCTTGTGTTTCAGCAGAGCAAGAATCCTTCACATGGTTAATGGTTTAGTGAATGAGTCTTCAAAAAAGTCATTGCAAATGTAACCTCCCTTTTATCCTTTACCCTTCCCACCCCCCACTCATGACTTCCATGGAAATTGTTTTAGCATAATAGCATCCTCTGGGAAAAGGTGTCAGAAGATAATGAGAATATTTGGCAAAGTTACAAACTAGGAGATATATAGGAGGTCTCAAGGGAATTTAGTCTGCAGCACTGCTGGAGAGATAGTGCAATAAATGTTTCACTGATTACTGACTCATATGAGTCTGTGGGGAATCAGACTTATTTTTCTGTCTTTACTCGTTGGTAAAAGTCCTTAGTCAGGACCCTCGTTACAAGGTAGGAGAGAAGCTAGAACTGTTGAGGGCCTGGGGCATGGGCAACCTCCCAAAGGTAGGGAGACCCCATTAAACTTTTGTGTATGGCATGAGTTAAAATCTGCATGAGCCAGAGATGAGTTTGGTGAGAATCTGAGAGCCTTGGCCACCTGCAGCACACTGAGGTTTTGCTGGGCATTTGGGGAGCGTGTCATGCTGCATGCACAGCAGATGTAGGGATGAGACGTGGCACTATGGAGACACATCCACCCTTGCATGTCTGTGTGTCAGCAGGGTGTCTAAGGCTTCCTCCTGGGCAGGGGTGTCACTGGCACCTATGGTATGATACTGTTCACATGGGCTTCAGCTCAGTTGCCCAGTCATTTGGCATTTTAGATGCTCACACTTGAAGATCAGCCCAAGGTGGAAAGGATACCACAGAAGTAGTTGGGACATGGGTGGTGGGAGAAATGCTAGAGCATTTGAAGCAACACTAGATGCCTTTTTTATATCAAATTACTTCTTTATATCAAATTACTTTTTTATATCAAATTACTTCTAGTCTCCTCCCAGCTAGTCTAGTAAACCCTCTCAACTCCACTCTATATGCTGGGGCTCCTTCGCCTGGCAGGGGAGGTTGGACAGCCGGTGCACGTATCACATCGCACATCTACATTTAGGATTCATCCCCAAAGTGAATAAACCTGCCTTCCACCTGCCCAGGTCTTCATTAGCAGAGGCCCAGTTCCTCCCTTGGGTCAGTAGAGAAATGCTGAGATCATCTGCCCTAGCAGCAAACTCCAAAAGGTGACAATTGCATGTTGAGAGTAAGAGGCTGGTTAGCAATGAAACTAAACTGTACACTGAAACTAAAATAAAAGGCATGCTTATATAGAATGCTTCCTTCAAGGTTCTGCTTGTAAACTTAATAATGACAAGTCCTCAGTAGTTGAAGGATACTCTCTAAGTGTACTAATTATCTCTGCTTTTCCTTTTGTTTTAGTTGGAAGGCATATTTCAGTCTCATGCTATTGCTGATCTTTCACAGTTCAATACAAGTACACAGAAAAAAATAATTAACTTCTAAGTAAAACAAGGAAAATAAAAAAAAATATTAAGAACAATATGACATACAGACAGGATCTTTAATTAGGTGAAGTGCAGGTTTTTATTTTTTTTAAGGAATTTTGAATCCAAATTTGCAAGAGGAAAATAATATATTGGGTTTGACCATTTTTTAAAAAATGGTTCTTTTAGATTAAATTAGAATTTCAGGCACACATTGCAGCATTGGCATCAGAAAGGTGTGTTTGCTAATATTTAAGATATGTAATTGCATCTGTTGGCTTTAACACAGATCTCTCAAGACCATAGTTATAGAAATCAGTTTGGAAATGAAGCACATAGACAAAGACAAGATACGGGTCAGAGTGAGCTGATTATATATTTTAGTATTTCACAATTTCAGGATTGACAAAATCCTGATGCTAACAGATCCTCTGGTCAGACGGACAAGCTGCAAATAGAATTTTGCTTGGAAATTTTCCATATGAGTGGTTATTTTTAATGGGAAATTCAGCTTTCTGCAGAAACAAATGGCAATCTCTCTCAGTGAAAAAATCAAACGGTAATGCCTGTTTTCAGTTGCCTTTAACTAAATGGAGCTGATTTAAAGGACCTCATTTCAGTTCTGCAGTAGATAACATTGGCTTCCCTGCAGTAAGCTCATTGCTTAATGGTAGGTATAGTTTGAAGACCTGGTCCCTTCCGTAATCTGGCTTTGCCAGAGAACCACAAGAGTTTTAATACCACTCAAAAATCACCAAAAGAGGTTTTACAATGACATCAGATAGTTCTGAGGATTCTTAGATGAGTCCAACCAGGCCCTATAGATTTGTAGGGGTCCAGCTGAAGCAGCAGATCCCACACAATTTCAGGGTCTGCTGGGAATCAGACATTCTCGCAGCCATGGTCCTCCAGCTCTGGGCAGTGAGACCCCTTGGTCCATCATCTGTATTGAAGACAGAGGCAAAGAATGCATTAAACACCTCTGCCTTGTCCATATCCCTGTTTGTGAGGTGCCCATCCTCATCCTGTAACAAGCTGATGTTAATTCTATGCTGCCCTTTGCCATTAATATATTTAAAATAACTTTTTATTTTCTTACACATTGCTGGACAGCTTCAACTCCAGTTGATCTTTGGCTGTATGAATTTTCATCCTACACTGGCAAGCTGCATCTCTGTATTTTTCCAGATCACCTGACCTTGCTTACACTGGGCATACACCTTCCTTTCCAAAAGAAGATGCCTGTTCAGCAAAGCTTACCTTCTGACCTTACATTTTGAAATTGCCTGCTCCTGTTCATTTCCAAAGAGTGTAAGAAAACAAAGTAAACATTTTATTTTGTCTAAGAATAAATAATTTAATCTCAGGGGTTTGTTTTTTTAAAAAATAATTTTGTGACAAAACCAGAAATTGCAACATTATCCACTCCTGTGGGGTGAAAGCTCTGAAATTTGATCTCTGTGGCAAAAGAGCCACGGTGATGCTGCATCTCATTTTCTCATTTAGCTTTGCGTCATTCAGACTCTGCAAAAAAATCATGGCTCTGCAGCCCTTGTACAGTGCTCTACAAATTCTGGCATACACCACAAGTTTTGATAGCATTAAGCCTCTTTTAGCAACACAAAGGTTGTTATAGCTGGGATGATTAAGGTGAGTTTATCAGCTCTGTAGTCATCGCATGCCTGTGAATCACTGCTGAAGGCAAAGGACTAGAGGGTTGTTTTTTCAGATGAGTTCTTAGTCAGGAAAAAAACACCCTTTATTCTCTCCTTCAGTCCTGCCACAGGAAGAGCAGTAAATGATGATTCTGTAGTTATCATTTAGCCTGGAGCTAAGCAAACCAGGCAATTATTTAGTGAAGCAAAATGTGAGACAGCAAAAGATCTGTGACTCCGCTGTCAGAGCCCAGAGAGCCAAGCTGGCTGCTGCCTTTGGGAGCCCAGAGGGTGCACAGTCCAGATGGATCTGGGGTTGAAGGGCAGCTGTGTCCTCAGGGCAGCAGGAAGTTTGTCTCTCCAGGGACAGAAGTTTTGT
Source organism: Hirundo rustica (assembly GCF_015227805.2). Taxonomy (NCBI): domain Eukaryota; kingdom Metazoa; phylum Chordata; class Aves; order Passeriformes; family Hirundinidae; genus Hirundo; species Hirundo rustica. The sequence goes on along the minus strand of NC_053450.1, from coordinate 25,401,556 downwards.
CCCACTTCTGCCCCCTCTCCCTCCTCTCCCTTTTCTGTGACCAGAGGCCTGAGCTTGCAGCACTGCATCCTACTGGAAGCAGTTTTGCCTCCACTGGTAAAAAGCCATGAACAAACCTGAACTAAAGGTGTTGTTTGCTCTTGCAAAAGAGCTGTGAGGCAGAAAATCCTTAAAATGGAAGTGCACACATAGGATTCTTTTACAAAACACTCTCAGTAGTATTGGAGCAGTTACTTCATTTTGCTGACTTAAAGTAAGATGGTACACAGGCTTTCTTGTTGCAAAGACCTTCCAGCTTTTTGGCTGAGATTGTCCGTGGATGCCTATTCAGCTACCCTTGCATAGTTTAAGTAACTCTTAATTCCTTTTACTCACAAATTACATGCTTCTACTTAACAATAGGTGACACATGCTTCAAACTTTCTTCCCTAAGCCCAAATTTAGCAAAAAGACACACAAATGGGACTGAAAAGTTCAAGCTTTTGAAATAAATCGATCTGGTACCTGAGAATGAAAAGAGAGCTGAAGAAGAAAGTGTTATCCTCCTCCAGCTGTAATTCATGGCAATGATTTTCCTAAATTAAGTTAGTTCATAAAGTCTTTCAATAGTATTGGATTCTTCAACAAAGTAACTGGTTTATATTTCAGACTCCATGCTCTGTAAGATATTGCCTCTTCTTGTGATCCAGGGAAAATATGTACATCTTCTGCTGGATCCTCTGCCTAGAGGTGCCTTTTGTAGCATAGAACAGTGTGTGTCAGGTCAGTGGATGGATCCATGGACCCACAGCAGTGGATGAGTGGAATAGCTTTAACGTTCTCTCTTCCCTGGATGCCCCCAGTCCACAGCTAACTGTAGTGGGCAGAACAAGAGCACAACTGCTTTGCAATTCCACATTTTGGACCACTTCCAGAGGTACCACGAATATGCACTTTTCCCACCGTTCATTCAAATGAATTTGCTTATTTTTCAGTCACTGATCAATAGACATGATCAACTTTTCAGTGATCAGAACTTCTCAGTCCTTTAAAAATAGCTCATGTTTTTTAGCTAGAGAACATTTTAGACATGGACAGGTAAAGGACTGCATCTGCTAGTCAGAGAGTAAACTGAGAATTATCATTCTGACATGATGTGAATGCATTTACCTCACCCTGTGCTTTGGTTGCTTATCATGAGTGGAGGGCTGGTGCCTGGATGTGAGTCATCCAGCAAATATTGTTAATAACATGTTCAACATTGCCAGATTATAGGTCTAAACAGAAACATCCTTGGCATATGTACCCACTGAAATGAGGAACAGGTGCCTGCTGTACATCAGAATACTGAGCTACAGAAATAGCCCTCTGGTGTGCACCTCGCTCCTGTACTATTAAAACACTTGCTAAGCTTCTTTAATTATTTCTGTAAGCATCTTGCAGGGAGCTCAAAAATGTTTATGTGCAGCAAAAGAATTCCTATGTTTGTTCACAACTGTTTTTGAAGCAGCATGTCATTATTTTTTGAGATTGAAATAATCACTGACACAAAATTATAGCTTCCCTGCCTAGAACAGCATCTCCTTCAAACAGGATGCCACAAACAATGAAGCCTTCAAGGGTATTTATAACAGAAGGAAATACAGAGTATGCTAGACAAAAATCCATGTTCTTCATGTCTTTTCTGTGTTTTTTTGCAGGCAGCACAAAATGTTTTGGATAATATTTTCTGGCTATTCAGGTGTCCAATTCTAACTGAAAATGAATTCAGCATCTGAATATTTTTCCGTTTTCACTGGTAGTCCATTTGCAGCTGTGCCACTCCTGTCAATAGTACAGACAGCCTGTTGGAAACAGGGATGCTGAAAGCCTCTGAACCACTCCCTATGTCACTAACATGGTGCTGAGAATGTTGCAAAACAAGACAGATCAGAATAGATTTGAATATAAAATTTTAAAAGAGAGCATGAATTTGACTGGCTAACAATGCAGAAGGCAGTTTTAAACACAGCTATCAAGCTGTGCACTAAGAAATGCAGAAGTGTCTTTTACATTAAGTCATAAGGGCAGATGATATGAAGGAGCAGAAAATGCAGGGATGGTGAAAAAAAGAGCAGGCATTTTAACAGCAAACTCCTGTCATTTATCCACATCATATCCTGTCAAGGCTCTTTGACTGGGGCAATTTTCCAGCTTTCAGGGTTTGAGTTTGCATTTAAGAGATTACCATCTGGACTGTTCCAAAATTGATTGCTGAACTGCAGAAGTGTTGGCCGGACACATTTGGCCATAGATACTGTAGTGATTTGTGGTAAACAGCCTTAAGGAATTGCAGACACTGTCCCTATGACATAGTTTGTTTACCTAAGAGTTGAGTTTCACAGCTTTGGCACCTGTTCTTAGAGACTGTGAATTCCTTTATAGCTGCTACCAAGATCATTGAAGAAATCAGGTGTAAGTCTCATTTGCAGCCATCTAACTTGGCCTGTTCAAATGCAGACAAGAATCACTTTCAATTAACAAATGTTGTGTGAAAATCTTATTTACAGTATCAATTTAAAGTGATCAGAAGTTTTTATAGCCCTGAGTATGGAAGATTGTGATAATCCAGGATCCTGCAATTTCTATCAGTTTCTCTCCCTTGTGAAATGAAGGCCAGATGTATGGAAGGCAGCAGTGGAGAAAGTGATTTTAAGATAATACTTTGTCATCATTTTATTAAAAGGTCAATTTAAAAATTCCAGTAAAAAGATAAGTGAAAAAATACTAAGTGCAATCAGCCATTCAGTATTCACCCTTCAGAATGATTCAAAGAGGACATTAATGCTTTTAAGTTTCTTTAATAATCTGTTTCTTTTCCTCCTTGGAAGAAAGTCAATATACTAAGTTTCAGTAATGAGCTGTAGGTCAAATGGTTTTTTCATTTAACTATTAAGGCCTTGCTTATGAGAGAAAATATCACTAAAGTTGATGAAGATGAAATCTGCTTCAAGCAAACAGATTTGAATCAAATAGAACACTTCCCTGCATTTATGCACTTATATAACGTTGGCATGGGAATATGGCAGTACAACTATACTTTTCATCATTAATTTTGCCAAAGTTAGTTGTGGTGAAATGGTCTTGCACGGCCAGAAAGTCTTAGGATTTATGTGTCCTCATGGGCTATGTCTGGCTTTTATCTGCCTTCTCTACTGTCTCTCCCATAGAACACTATTGCACAGCAAGGATTGCAAACAGGAGAAAGTTACTGGGTTTTTTCTTCTTTAGCATGGAAGCCCAAGCTCTCTGAGCCTTGCCATCCAGCATGACAGCCACAGGAGTACGGGCAGAAAGCTGGAGAAAAAAACCCCAAACCAAACTTTTGTGATCTTTAGATGGATTCCTGCCAGAACCAAATGTGTAAGGCCTGAGGAGCAGTGACTGCATCCTGATGCACAAAGGCTGAACTTCAGAGTAGGAAGGTGCCAGTAGGAATGTGCTCAGGAATGGAGGCTGCACCTGCAGCCAGCTTGAGAAAGGCTGCAGCCCTCTGCCCTAAGGCAGCAGAGCAAGGCCAGGCACTTGCATCTCCTGCTGCAGCCCAAGCAGGAGGGCTTCATATCCCGGTCAGGCTAATATTTGAGTTGCACTATTTACCAGTACAACAAAAAAAACATCACTAACCTCACTAACCTTTTATATTCTTATCTTTGCAGCAATCTTGACACAGAAGAGCTCTGTGGTAAGTTCTTTTTTGGGCAAGAACATAATCTATGCCTGCAGCAACCCTGTGAAAATAAACATGCCATGTGATTTTTTTTTTTTTTTTTTTTCTTGTTTAATCTTTGTAGCTCAAACAGAAAATAATTTCCAGTCAGAGAACTCCTGGGAAAAATGCGTATGAGTTATAATCTTTACAGACTCTGTCATCCCCTATGTGCAGAATTTATTTTGAAAATATTTTTCCTGATCAGTATTTCACACTCTCTGAGATTCAAGATCTGTTCTGACATAAAGATAGATAGATAGATAGATAGATAGATAGATAGATAGATAGATAGATAGATGAAAGACTTGTACTTTATTTCACTTTAGTGTGAGATATTTTTTCTAGTTACTTTCTCAGTTTAATTCTTGTCATATACCCCACTAAAAGAAAATTCATTACTTTCCTTCTACTTGAGCCAGGAAGAACAGCAAGTGTGAGAAGTTCTATGATCCTTTGTCACAATAAAACTCCTGCAAAGCCTAGATTTTGGCCCAATTACCCCTTTCTGTACCTCATTCTGAGCTGTGAGTCATTTTCCCAACACCCTGTTTGCACTCCAGCTTATCTTACAGCACCTGATTTAGGAGTGCTTCTTGCAGCATAAAACCATTTACAAATGTTTTTGCAGGTTCTCCCACAAAATGTCAAGGAAAAAAAAAATCATACTTGTCAACACCAGCCAATTTCTGAGGGAAAGATGGCAGCCTGATAAGTTTTCCAATGGTCAACAATGTTGAAGTCCTTTAAAAGCTGAATGTACTGTCAAGTGGAATACCAGCTTGTTTACTCACCCACAGGGTGACATGGCCAAGAACCCACTAAGACACCTCACCCTGTGGCTTATAAATGTATAAAAAGAGGCTGATCCGAAGTGAACTGGGCTGTGATGCCTTCTGCTGGTCGAGCATCTGGCCAAAGTAAACCTGGCTGAGGAAGAGAGGTGGTTTTCTTCGCCAGGGGATTTACTGCAGTTGAGGTTGCACTGGAGGCATATAGGCTTGCTGGCTGAGGGGGTGTCAGTCCAGTACTGACTCTGTTTACTGTCTGTTTTCATTAAATACAGGCTGCTTCAAATGGTGCCACTAGGATGTTTCGCATCCATGATTCTGGTACTGAGTTTATACAATACATGTTTAAGCTTGTGATTATGAAGCTCTGAATTGCATCAGTTCATCTCAGAAATGAAGCTAAAAAACATCCAGGGCAGTAATTCATAATATGTTTTCATCCTAAATAATTTCATTCAACCTCTCAGCAATACCAGGTCATGTCACAGTGTTCCTGGAATCTTATGTTTTCATGATTCCCCTGAGAAGCTCATGCTGATCTCTTAAAAGCCCCAAAGAGTTGCTATTTATTATTTCAAAATCTAATCTCCTTCCTCCTGTCTGCCATTTAGGTGTTGATTTTCGTGCTCTTCCAGGTGATCTGATGTCTAAATGCCTTATCTAACACAGTCTCTAAGCTTTAACATAATTTTATTTATTTATTTTTCACACATTTTCCTTCCTGTGTTTCTCTCTATTGTATTTCACGACATCAACTAAATGGGAACTCTGGTCATGATTTCCCAGGTTTGCTTCCTCTTTTTGCTGTAAACCCTCTGATTTTACATCAGCTCTTTCTGTTAAAAACCCCTTTGCTTTGAGAAGTTACACAAGGATATCCTGCAACTTGTTATCTACATGATTTTAATTTAAATGCATTTTGCATGCCTCATATTTGTTGAAAATAACACAGCACCTGGGACTAGGAGCTTATCTGGCCAACTCATGGTCTCTTCATTTCTCAGAGAAACAATTGTTCTCAACCAACCTTGCCTCACAATAGTCCCCACTTGATATTATCTGGTCTAAGGACTTTACCAGAATTATTCATTTTTGTATCAATATAATCTAATTCACCACATGCATATGAAAACTTAATTTCCTGCTAGTAACTGTAGATGATTAGACTGAAAATTCGGTTTACAAAGAATATGTAGATATTTTGAAATTGTTTGTTTCAGCTGTCAATTTGATATTTACATTTTTTTGCAAATTTGATAACTCATTTATTGAAAGAAAATGTTTTTAAATACTGATTTAGGTATTTTAAGTACACCAGAAATGATTTTGCAGAGGAAACAGTATAAAATTTAAAAAGAAAATTATTATTTTCATTGTAATTCCCTTCCATTTTGTATTTAATAATGCCATAACTGAATTCAGACTTGATAAAGCTGATATTCAATGAAATACTGTTTTTTCAGGCCATTTGTAGGTGATTTGGGATTTTGTCTTCCTTCAGATTATTTTTCAAAGCACTTAGGAGAATATGAAAATGTTCTATCTGTCTTGGAAGACTTAAACATAACCATACTGAAGGCAATGGACAAAACAAAGAAAGTAAGTAAAAATTGTGATATTTTCTTTACATTGTATATTTTGTTTGTTTGGAGTATTTCTGCTAGTTTTCTTATCTGAATTTGCTAATTCATATTTAAGTTCTTCCAAATATACATGCTTGTATCAAAATCCAGTGTAAAAAGCTTTGTCAAAATGGTTGTATATGAAATCTTTAAGGTCCTGTCTGCAAACTATTGTGGCTTGGATATAGCCAAACTTCTCTTTGTGAATGGTCTCAAGAATATTCTTTGCATTGTCGTACAAAGAGGGTCCTATGTCCCCTGCCAAATGTGGGTAAGTATCAGCACCAACATTTGGAAATAGACCAAATTTGAAAAAATAACGTGGTGGATTGAGGGAAAGCTCCTGGCCAAGGAGAAGGTTTCATTTCCATTTGAGGCATTTTAAACAAAAGCAGTGGTCACAGAGCCTACCAAGAGGAGGTGTTAGGGCTGCTGCCCACCAGCACAGCAATGGGACCTTTACCCTGGAGAGGGGAGAGGTTTCTCAGGGGAAGAATCTTGGTTTCTCCACCCTCACATCTGACAGGGAATCTGGCCGTGCTGCTGGACGTGCCAGGCAGCAGATCCACGTGGCAATCAATTCATCATGGTTTTACCTGCTCCTGGGTTCAGACCACATCCTACCTGTACATCTGACCAAAAATGCTTTGGTATGTTGGGTGATTCACTCCTCTTCTCTGGCTCAACAGTTAAATATCCTGTGCGAGGTGGAACAGCTTCAAAGGTGAGTGAAAACACAAACCAGGCAAGCGAACCCAGATCCTCCAAACCCAGCCACAGATCCACACGAGGCTAGTCATCAAAACCAGAAATTCCAGCCAAAATTATACAGTGAGATCCCAAGGGGTCAAAAATCCTGGGGTTTTGCTTTTAGTCAATCAGTGGAGAGATCAATGCGGAGAAAGCTGTGCTGCTTTAGTGAAGCTGTTATCTTTGATATTTGGGTGTTTGCAGGAGTACTCATATATTTTGCATAACCTGCCAAAATAAAACCCCAAAAGTGTAGCTTATTTATTTAGAGCTTGAGCCAGTAAGCTGAATGTCTCTTCATTCATGCTGTGCATCTTCCACTCCTAATGAAGTGAATGGGTGCTGACTCACTGTCTTGTTGAGCTGGCTATTAAAATATGACAGATTGGTTCATTTGAGTTATGCATAATTTAAATAAAACAGCCATATGTATAAAATACTGCTGTTGAAGGGCAGGACATCATCTCATAACAACTGGAAGTAAATAAAAGACAGCATTTAAGAATTACTTCAGAAGTTAATTACAAGGAGGAGTCCCAGCAAAGTAATGAGATTATAAAATATATGTACTGGCCTGACTAGAAATATGGATAAGAAAATCTGCAATATTATTGTTTCATTTGTCTACTTGAAGAATGCATCTAAAATATAACCAAACCACAATTTCTTTGAATTTCACTTTTTTAACTGAAGATGCAAGCCTAATGGGTTTTCTGCCTTTCAGGAATATTTCAGCTGACTATTTGTTAGAGATGGCAGCAATAGAGGAAGGTTAACACTGGAAAAGCACTTCTGATTCCATTTATTAGAAAATGTGTGTGAACACAGTCAAACAGAAAAGGTGTCCTCAAATATTCTAAAATAGAGCTTTCTGCCAAGGATAAGCTCAGCCACTACAGCTTTGTACAGAAATTAAAATTTCAATTCAAAATTTGAGTTGTTTTCAACAGGAACTCCGTTCTTAGGAAACAGATAGGTTATGTGACTTCATCACCTGATAAATCATTGGAGTACAAATATTACAATTTCTATCTTAAATAGTTCAAGTTTTGCTTAAGTTTGTGGTCTAAAATCTGGAACACAGCCATCTAAAATTAGAGCTGGCGGTGCAGAAAAAGTTAGATAGCACATTGAGACAGCATAATAAATGATGTTCACCACCAGTAACACACAAGATGTGAGGCAGCCCATAGCTCGAGCTGACTCCCTGCTCATGCAAACAGGTGCTCAGAAGTTGTTGGTCTGGTTTTAAATGGCCAACGACATGCATCCCAGACAAGACGGGTTTCCTCTCCTAATGCAGCATAAAACTTTGTCACCATTCTGCCACTGCAGCCACTGAGTCCCTTGAACAGTCACTGAGTAGTAGCAGCATGTTTTACTATCTTCTAAGTGATGTCCTAGTTGGAAAATTCACATATAGAAAAGAAGTTTGGAATTGAAGACCTACACTATGAGACCCACCAGCACACGGAGTATCTACAGTGGCTGAGTCAGCTTCCAATGACCCAGACTAAATTTCCAAGGACTAAGTTGTTCTATTAAAAACCAAGAGTAAAGACTGCTGAGATTGAATCTGAACTCTATCCTGCAAAGCATGGGACTAATTACAGTCCCAAGTCCTCAGACTGGCCATGAGTTTTCCATCCCCTCTGATTCTGTGGATTGAAAAACACTCAGCACCTCTATCTGACTCTGATAAACTTCTCCAGAGTGTGTTCCACTTCAGGTGGAGAGCTCATTCTTCTTAAATATTTAGCAGGGAAAGGAGCGACATTGCACTTTATTGATTTTAGAATCAGACATAAAACCACCACTCAGTCTTTCCTATAGAAAATCCCTATCAGTTAAGGTTGCCCATATTCAGTAAGTACTTTACACAAGTGGCAGCTGCAGAATTGAAGCCCTAGAAAAATTCTTCAGCTCCAGTTTTCAAGGAAACCCTCAAGAAGGAAGATGTGTCAGTCTTCAATGAAAAGCATGGATTTGCATGTCAGAAAAATCTAAAATCTAAATCCCTAATCTAGATAGATCACAGGTTGCAATCCTTCAGGAAGAGGCTGCTTCAGCATGGGTACACTGCAGGGTCATGAGTCCTGCCAGCAAACCTGCTCCAGCATGAGCTGCTCTCCATGGCTGTGCAGGCTTCCCACAGGATCACAGTATCCTTTGGGCTCATCCACCTGCTCAGGTCTGGGTCTCCTCCAGGGGCTGCAGGTGAATGTCTGCTCCATTGTGGATATCCACGGGCTGCAGGGGCACAGCTGCCTCACCAGGGGCTTCAGGGGAATTCCATTCCCGTGCCTGGAGCATTTCTTGCCCCTCTTTCTGCGCTGACCTGGGTGTCTGCATAGCTCTTTCTCTCACCTATTCTCACTCCTCTATTCTCTGCCTGTAATTTGCTTCTCTGCAGTAACTTGTTCCCTCTTATATCTGTTGTCTGTCCCAGAGGCAGCACCCTGATGGGCTCAGCCTCGGCCAGTGGCAGATCCAACTTGGAGCCAGCTGGCGTTGGCTCTACTGATGATAGGGGTGCTCCTCACAAAAAACATCTCTGCAGTCCCTCCCTTCCCCCCTCCCCAAACCTTGCCAAATGAACTGAATACAATATCCCACCAAGAGCAACTGGAACTTGGCATGGCTATGGACTCCTGCATTTAGATCAAGGTCAACCAAATGGTCCCCATCACTCCAAATGATTTCCATGTGTAGATATTTTTCTCCAACAGATTAATAGAAGCCTTGCTCCTGCAAGGCAATTTCAGCATGATTTCTGTGTACTTTATTGCCCTCTGTAGTTTGAAAGAGTTGTTAGCACAGCTTTCTTGAATTGAGTTTTCTCCAGCCTTCCATTCCTCTGCTATCTGAAAGTGAAACCATCATCATCTGTGGCAGAAAACATTCTAGTGCGTTAGCAGGTTCAAGAAGCTTTGATTTCCTTTCACTGTTCTGGGGCCAAATCCCTCCTGCTGAAGTAAACTAAACAGCATCTGGGAAGACAGGAAGGCCTCAGGAACATAGGAACCATTCAAGCTCCATTGCTTGATGGGAAGGTGATAAGCTAAAACTGCAGAGAAATAGATTTCTCCAAGAACATATTTCTGCAGGGAAAAGACTGAGTTGCATTTGCAAGCAATATACTTCAATACAAATCCCATTGAACCAGAAGATGGTAGGGGAGCTACATTCTTTCTGTTTTGGTACTGTTTTTCCCTGTGTTTTATCCTTACAAAGGGAAGGAAAAACAACTGAGGAATTTTAGAGGGATTTGTGGCATTTGATATTTGATCACTTCTCTCCTTAGGAAGGAGAGTCTGCATGAGTTGCTTATACTGGAGTGGTGAGGACAGGTTAATCTTTGGTGTCCGTTGGTTTTCTTGCTTCTGCCAAGTTGATATTTTCCGATCAAAGTTCTATCTGGATTGCTCTGTTTATTGCATTTCTTCTTCATCCTGTATACAGGAAGTATTAAAAATTAAGCACTCAGCAAAACTTCACAAATGCACTTTTCAGGTCTTTTTTTCTGACATCTTTTATAAAGCATATTTAGTTAAAATACTTAATCTTTTTTATTACCCACGTGAACATAACACTTTCAGCAAGCATTTTTATTACATTCTCTAGCTTACAGTCACGTATAAATAAAATTAAGAAACATTTTGCCCACAGCTCTGAAAATAAAATATCACTGAGTAATGATGTAGATAGGTAAAATAGACCATTTTTTAAGGTGCTCGACATCTCAGTTCTATTGGCTCATGAATATTGAAAATCAGAAACTTAGAGATTAAATAACAAGTCTTCCCTCAGTTACCAAGCTGTAAGATTCTTGCTGCTTGTCAGCTATTTGGCAAGAACAAGTTTTTCTCTATCATTTTGATTTCTGGTATTGCTATAGTTTATTGCAAATACAACAGTCTGCTGGTGGTGAGCTGTTTTGTACTCAATAACCTAGCAAAAGCTAATTTAATCACCAAAAATCTAACTTCCATATGAAATTAAATTGAAAATATAAAAGTGTTCAGGGGTTTAAACAGTTATCTAAAGATATTTTAAAAGATCTGGGATATTCAAGGATATCCAAGATGTCTCCATAGGCCTGACAAATAGCACACAGGACCTCAAGAAGACCCAGGGGCAGGATGAGACCTCCTCCTGGGGCAGCAGCTGGAAACCAGGTGGGTCTTTGTAGGGCACAAACTCCAGTTTAGATACTTGGATAGCTCTGAGGTCTCTGAAGGGATTTTTTCCCCAGAGGAACGGTCTCTCAGAGGAAGAGCTGATGATGCTTACCCCGATCCAACAGTATCTTTTATCAGTCATTACTGATACCCATTTGAAGTTCACTTTTTCATTGATTGAACAGCACCCCCCTCTCTGCCTGACTCCTGCCTTCAATTTCAGTGTTGGTAGAAGTCTAAACACAGCAGGCTGGTGGCCAAGTGACTGTGGCAGGGAGATTTCAGGATGAGACACACTCCCTGCTCCATGATTTCAGTGCCTCTTGGCTTGAGCCTCACCTACTAGTCTGTTGTGGAACTGACAATGGTCTTGACATAGAGTATCAGCTCTTTACTTACTGGAGCAACAACTGGAATTGAGACGGTTTGCACTGGCACAATGGCAAAGTGGTGGGAACTGGGAATCACTGGGGGTGACTGAATGTGGCAGAGCTGCTTCCTCAGGAGAGCAGCACTTGGTGACCAGGCAGTTGTTTCTTTCCATTGCAAGTGCAGGGTCTATTTAGCACTCATGCTCACTCAGACTGCGACCTGCCTCAAATGGACTTAAGACCATCGCAGCTGTTGTAAATGTGGTCCAGTCTCCAGCAACAAAACGCTTCATATCTGAGCTGCTACTTAGATTATATTGGTTATATTTATTAGATAGTGTATTTAAATTTCAAAAGGAAATAGTGCTATAGATTCTAAGAAAAAAAAGTGAAACTGGTTTTTACAGTTAACACTGCTAATAAAGGTGAAATATTGATCCAGTGAGTAGGAGTGTAGCTTGACCTGATACGACTTTTTATCTCAAGTCCAAATCCAATGACTGCAATGCAATAGCAATCTCCTGGATATACTTGGTCAGGAGTTTTGAACAACCAATGGAAAACTTTTCTTTTTTCCACAGATTGAAGCCCAATGGTGCTTTGGCTACAGCAGTTAATGCACACTTTTTCAAAGTGATGACCTCTGAGTGCACACTACTCTTGTAAATACTGAGGTACAGTTCTTCTTTTGGAGACAAAAGCACAGCAGGCTTGTGTGGAAAGGAATGGCAGGCAACACAGGAAAAGAGGGATAGGACACTACAAATTTCTTCTTTTCAGATTATGTAAAAGTCTGATTCTTTGTTTTGGAGGGAATTTCCTCCCTCCTTTGCAGCTCTTTTTTGAAAAACACTTAACAATCTATCTGTGATAGCAAAGGACCAGACTAGATGAGCTAGCAAAATGCATTTGAGCAGTAGTCATCAAAACTGGTTTATTTAAAACTGGTTTTCATGCAGCACTTACATACGTAAAACATAAGCATTAATTTTAGGATGAAAACAAGACAATTCTTCAGTGAGCTTCAAAGTTCTCGAATAGTCTTCCAAGTCTTTTTTGGGGGTAAAAAAAATCCTAATTTCTTTTTACATGTTGCTTGCAAAAACATAGAAATGAGGGTATGTGGTGTACAGTTGCAAGATGCTGGATCAACACAGCTAATTCTCTGCTTTTATGAAATCATTAATTTTTCTGCTTTGCTCAAAAAACCCCAAAACTATGCAAAGTCAGTGCAGCCTTATTATTACTTAAAAATTTCTTGAATAGTCTAAAAATAAGAGCCAGTAAAGTAAGAGAGAAGATTACAGGTGCTAAGAGAGTAGCAGGGCTTGAAATTGTTACTGATGGTGCATTTTTGGTAATTATGTAAATCACGGCAATCTTGAGAGTTGATAGCCATTATAAAGCAGAACACCTAGATTTTTTTTTACTTGTATATTTGAATAATATTAACAGAAGAATTTATGTAAATTTTATCTGAAAACAAACTATATGTGAAGAAAGTTAGATAAGCGTTTGTTGACAAGGGTGTTCCACAACTAACATTCTGTTTGAGAAAAAAAAAGAAGTTTTAAATTGCCTTTTTTTTTTTTTTTTTTTTTTTTTTTTTTCCCCCATAAAAGCTGTGTTAAATTAGCTGGTACCCATTTTTCCATGAGGTTACAATTTATTAACATTTTTCACAGAATCTAGTCTTGTTTATCTTTGAAATTGCACTTTTTACAAATGCATGTTTCACAGAATTAATGCAATGAATAGCTGCTGCACAAGAATAACAGGCACTGCTCAGTTTATTCTGAGTATTAATTTTCAGGCACTGACTTGGAAAACAGTTCATTTGTTTCTTTAGATTTATCACTATTTTTTAAATGTCAATCAAAAATCATAGAATCATTAAGGTTTAGGATCATTCCAGATGGAAAAAAATCCTTAAATTCTTCACATCCAGCCATTAACCTCTTGACACTGCCAAATCCACCACTCAGCCATGTCCCTAAGTTCCACATCTACACATTTTTTAAATACTTCCAAGTATGATGACTCCACCATTTCCCTAAGAAGCCTATTCCAGTCAGTAACTGATTTGACTGTCTCTCAGCTGAAGAGAGGAATGCTGGTGATAATGCTAAATATACCACCAGTTCCACCCTGCACAAGGCAGAGAGAACCCTACGAATAAATGTTGTTTTTATCTGGGAATATTATTAAGTTATGTTTTGGATTTTTTCTTTTTGTTTATTTTTAAGATTGCAACTGTTAGTGCAAGTCAAATCAAACTAAGATGAATTTTAAAAGTTGCAAGCAATTAATTCTGAGGAGTCATGCAAGGATATTGCAGAGATTCATGCCTTTCCTCTTCTAGCTCCTTATCAGAGTAATGAAAACTCTTGGGAACTTCTTTGATCTTTTTTTGTGGAAGTTTTGTACCTATTGGGTCAGAAAGACACAGTGCTCAAATTTTTGCCTGTAGCAGAGAAGATGTGTTTAGTCAGAAATGAAGATAAAATGAAAACCCCCTAAATTTAATATTCATGCCTCTAAATAGAAATTACTTCACAGCAGAAAAATAAGCATTTAACTAGCCATCCTTCTCTTGATAGCTATCAAAACCACCAGCGGCTTTGATGTTTTCTATGTATTGTTGCAAACTTCTTCTGGGAGCAATGGCTTTACACATTTCCCTGCTACCTGCTAAAATCAAACAAAGTCAAAACAGTTTCTTGTCTCTAAGCTACGTGATGCACCTAATAGCACTTAAATAGGAGAGTTTATCCACACATGGATTTTGTACATACTGTTATTACATCAACAGTGTATTACTCCTTCAGTAATCCTAGTACAGGAGAGTGATAGACTGCTCTGAGAGATGCTATTACAAATGTGTGATGATCTTTCTAATCAGCCATGGCTGCCTATTTTATCTCACTGCTGTTATGACAGCACTGCAGATGGTTTGTAGAAATTGTCACTGTTCCAATTCCTTAGGTAGAATTCAAACACGTAATTTATGCTAAATATAATATGTGGATAAACTTGTAAAACTTCTGCCGTATTCAAAGTTGAATCTAATAATTGGGCACCTCCTGCCTTTGATCACTTTTACAGAGAGGATGCTGTAAAGCGTACATTTGTGTGATGAGAATATATTGAGCATCTCTCAACATGGTTTCTACTGAAATTATGATTTTATTCTAATGCTGTTTTGATTTCTTCTTGCAGTCTGAAAAATTAGATTTTAGGGATTGCATTTTAGTGAAGTTATTCTGACTAATTTTATATCCTCAACTTAAGTTGTAACCCAGGGCATTGTCCTTTTAATTTGGGATTAAATATCCAGGGGAGAAGACATTCCATGATAAAGGGAAATTTAAATAGATTATTATTTGACAAGTTCTACTCAGTGATAACTGCTTTTCAGTTGACTTGAGGGTATTTTCTGTAAAGATAAGCATAAATATTTTTGTGAAATTACGTTTAATATGACATATAGATAGGAAACAGAAAATTGCTAAGTAATATATCAGTAAGAATTGTCCCACTCTTTCTCCATCTCAAGGAGCTGCTCTTGTGATAAATGGAGCAGCACAGTCAATTCACCCAGGGGAGAGGGCTGAGGCTGGCACCAGAGGCTGAGAGGATCAAGAGTTGCTGAGCCTTGGTGACCCTGAGATGAGGACAGCACTAAGAAATTCCTAAAACCTGCCTCCTCTGACTTTATAAAACATAACATCTTCTGCACTTTTTAAGATAGCCTGTAGACACTTTTAAAGACCACAAGGACCTTTTCCACAGCAAAATCACTAATTATGTGCATTTTCAGTTGAGTTAAAGGAAACAAATCTTTGCTGCTCACAAAGGTCACAGTTGCCTCTTGATGAGGAAGATGTGGAAAATTACCCTCATTCACTCACTTTCAGTAAAACTAACAAGCAGAACCATATGTTAACACAGACTCATTTCATCTGGACTGCCCAAACTGTGGTGCAGTGTAATGTGTATGTAAATGAACGGTAACTTACAGCTAATGAAATTCAAGAAATGGGCCATTTTTCTAGTTTTGTACAGACATCATCCATGGGTCCCATTACTGACTGGTGGCACAATGCACTGGCAATACAAATACTGGGCATGCAAGTTAAGCTGGTTCTACCATAATATAAACTTAATAAAATGATACAAAAATGTTGTACCAGTGTGCCTTGAATAAAATACAAAATAAGGTACTTTTCAAAGAAAATAAGAGTGGTGAAATTATAACAAAGCATGGGTACTCATTCCTCAGTGCTGAGAGCTGGGCTTGAGGTTTAAATTGAATTGTAATGGATAATGTTTTCCCCTCCATGACTTAAATTGCAATTATTTATACATTTCAGCATATTTATATATGCTGAATACCTTCTTCTGTGATCTTTGAAGAACTTTAGAAAGACAGGTAGTAGTTATTTTTCACTGGGCAGGAGTTGAAGCTGCCCAACATTGCTGTGAGCTCAGAATTTCTTGACTCAGCAATTCTTTAAATAAAATAGTAAGTAATTTGTAATTATTTGCTCAATCACGTGCATTAAGAGAGTTAAGTAATTCCACAAAGAATAGTTGTAAGCACTAATATTTGGGTAAAATATACATAAGGAAAAGGTCTTTGATAATTCTTGACTGCCACAAATTGATGTTAGCATCTTGCCTGCCTTTCCCATCTTTACAAAAATAGCTCTGTAAATCTGATAAGGTAACTCTAAGACATATCTAAAAAATCTAAGACATATCCATAGGGAAGCCTTTAAATATAGAAATTATGGGACAGGTATATAAAGAAAAAAAGACTAAATCCCATGGCAATGCAAAAACTTGGCCAGTTCTAATGAAAAAATTTTATTAACTTTCAGATGCAGGAAAGATTTTCCAGGTAATTTTTTTTTTCTGAAGGAGTTAAAAAGCAGTAGCCTCAGACAGTAGCAAGTATTACTCAGCTAATGTTTATATGATAAAATAATCTGTGAGAGCCCACCTGAACAGTTTGCAAAATAAAACAATACTGATGTACATTTATGTTGTAATTCAGCATGCCTGTATCAGATTTACCATGAGTACCAGCAGGAAGCAATATGGAGATATCAGCAACATTTACTTTCTGGAGGCCCAGAATTTTAAAACACAGTTCAAAAACTTACAGGAAAGGGTCAGTTTTGGGATGATTTGTTCACTTGTTTCCAAGAACAATGGCAAAAGCTGGGGGGGGAGGGAATATATATATATATATATATACACATACATATATATATATATATACACACACATATATATATACACACACACACACACCCACCCACACACACACCCACCCACACACACACACACCCCCTGGATTTCTATTGAAGGGTTTTAATTATCTGTCCATGCTGCACAGATTCACACATGCTCTTCTAACATGCCAGAGAATCAAAATTTTTGGAAGTTAAATGACCTGTCAGGTTCACTGAGGTTTTAAATCAATTACAATTATGAAGAAGAATAAAATAACAGCTTACCTAATGCACAAAAAGTTTAGGTACTCATAAAAGGTTGCCGTAAACATTATTTATAGACTGGTGTGAGTCCCTCAGTGTTTTAGTGTGGAAAAACAGGTGTCTGCCAGGGAAAGCTGGAGCTTCCCTTGGAATGGGGAATGTAAACTCCCTCCCTCTGAATTATTATAATTTTGAAATTAAGGGGCTTTCAGGCAAAGATATAGAAATACGAATAACAGTTCTTTACTTGGAATATTAAAAAAAATATTAAAATGTAATCATACAAAAAAGCAAACAAACAAAAAAGCAAAACGCTGAACAGAATACGACCTGCCACCTTGTTGGTCACGGTGTTGGTCGCAGTCCGATTAAGTCCTCCTGGAGTGACAAATGTGATTCTGTTGGAATAGAGATTAACTTGCAGAAGGGTCCAGTGGTGGCAAGACAGGTCCAGTCTTCCTCTGGGAATCCAGTGGAAACAGGCTGTTCTGGTGTTCTGAATCCCAGGTTTTATCCAGGTAGGTAGACTTTACTCCTTCCACTGGGTGGATCATCTCACAATGGGATGATGTAACTGTATCAGTCATGCAGTGAGCCTTAATGGCCCATTAACAGAAGATATCCCCTTGAGGTAGGATGGGCTGTGGTAGGGATAAAGAAACACTGCCCCACCTGGTTTTAACAGCTGGCCCATTAACAGAAAGACACCTGCCCCCCTCCCCTCTGGAGTTACGAGATAAAGAAAAACAGCTCTTCAAATGGTTTCAAAAGATGGGAATAGAATACATCTTGCATTGAAACCCAAGACACTCAGATAGACAGACAATGTCTTGTGAGCATCTGTTTTAAAATTGTATCAATGAAAAAGTATTTGTTGGAAAGTGACTTGCAGCTGATTAATCTGAAGCCTGGAGAAGTAAATGTAGAAGACCATGAAGCTTCTGGCTACTTAAGTAGCTTCTGATGATTCATGAGGGGTTTAACATCACGGCTGAGATTTCTGTGGCAGAAGTCTCCAAAAAGAACTAATTTACTAACATATATTGTGAAAAGATTGCACTCATTTGAGAGCAAAATGCTTCTAAAGCTATTTTCTGACAATCTTTCATTTTACATTTGAATTTCTAAGCATTTTTTATTTGTGTTCTGATTGCAAACATATATATGAAAAAATTCTAAGAGAAGTCTAAAAATCAGAAAGGCATTTCAGCTGTAATTCACATTGGAAAGAACATGGAATACCTTAAAAATAGTCATATGCATTGCCAAAAATACTCAGATGTGTTCTCAGATAGTGTAGGAGGCAACACCATTGAAGTGACAGGTCTTCTTTAAAGCTTGGAGGTAAGGGACTATCATCTCTCTTCAGATGTGGTGACTAAAGAAATCTCTTATTGAAGGCACCTCATATTTTATAAAGTTGTTTTAGATGGAATTGTGCCCAAGGGTTTTCAGGATCAGCTGAGTGAGGAACCAGCAAATTCATTCAGAGCTTAAGAGGTGTAAACCTATTTTCTGTCTCTATTCCTGATGTGACCTCAACACAGTAAGCAGAGGCTGTAGGCTATCCTCTCTGTTTCATTTATTAATGAGAAAAAAAGAAAGAGGGTGTTTATATTATTGTAAGAGTGACACCCCCCCCCCCGCCCCCCCCTTCATGAAGCTTTACCTACATATTACTGCAGAACTGCCAAATCACAGAATCACATAATGGGCACAGTTGGAAGGGAACGCAGTGGGTTTTTGCAGATCTGGGCTTGCCAGAAATGTCAAATTTTACCCCAGCCATGGAAATATGATTTATTGGGCCAGGAAGAAAACAGGCATAAAAATTATTTCTGAAATCATCTACACACACACACACAAACAAAAAAAAAGTATAATTTTTTTTTGATGCATATAATACGTTGGAAATGTAATTATTCAAAAAACCATTACAAATTGCTAAATACTGGAGCAAACTTTTATAATAACCAAACTCTAGTTTTAAATAAGATTTAGATTAATTTAATTAAATTGTGAAATATACAGATATATAGTTTCAAAAAGAATTAAACAAATAAAAGGAAAAAAAATCAGTCAAAGAGTGTTAAATTCAGAAGGCAACCTGTCTTGCACAGTCCTTCAGTGAACTGCTAGTGAGATTTTTCAGGGGAGTATCCTAAGCATGTGCCCTGTTCAAAGATTATTCCCATAATAAGTGTCTGAGACAGGCCAGTGGGCTTGAGAAACATCTTTTCACAACAGTGGATCTGAATTAAAACTTAAAATGCAGTTCTGCAGCTGTCAATCTTATTTTGGCTTTTCCACACTTCAGAAGTAATGTGGTGCTGCCATCAACTGGAGTGAATGATGTAAAGAAAAGGGTCTTTTTGAGCAAAAGCTGTATTGTGTCACTGTGTACTTAGGCCTCTCAATTTGAGTGGGAGTTGTGTCTACACCTGGAAATTCAGAGGTCTTTTTGTCCATCAGCAAAGGTTGCTTACATGGTTTACATGTATAAATGTGGAAACATCCAAGCTGCTTCCTTTCTGAATAATGAAGTCTGAACCCTCTCTCATGTATTTCTAACTTAGTAAGCAAAGACTGACCTCTTGCTTTTACCTCTTGCTGTTTGTTTGTTTATTTGTTTTTTCATGTAATTCTTAGGACTATCAGGAAGCTTCCAGTTTGGAGCAGTTTGTGACTCGCTTTCTTTTGAAGGAGACACTGAGCCAGCTGCAATCCCTCCAGAGCTCCCTGGAGTGTGCCATGGAAGCCACGGAGGAGCAGACCCGGCAGGAGAGGTGAGCAAACCCCTCTTCAGCTGCAGGGAAGGGGGTGAGGAGTGTGGTCACTGGGAACCTCCATGACCACTTTACATTCCACCCAGAAATCTGATATAGGGAATAACAGGAGAAATGAGGATACACTTTTTATTCCCTATAGAAACCCACTAAAAGGAGTTTTGCTGAAATTGAATTCATCTGATCTTGTGGTGGGCTGCTGGTAGGACAATCATTTTGGTACATGCTAGGCTCTGGTGACTTCTTTTTAAATCCCTGGATAAATTTAATATCAAATGTAGAAACCAAACCACTGCAATATAAAGAGCTCTGAAATTTCTAGGATGACTGACTGTTTTGTTTGTTTCTTCCAGCTTTATGATTTTTCTTTTCAGGCACAATGATCTCCATGTTAGAAGAAGAAATAGTCAGACTTCTGCTTGTCACAGCCTCTTCCTAGAATATATGGCCATATTCTTTGTTAAAATCTATCTCTATAAACTCTCAATCACCTGGGCAGACATTATCTATCCAAGGGTTTTAGCTGACTTTAGTACAGTGATCTGTGCTAAGGGTTTGTAGAATCAAGGATCAAAATATTTTTGAAAAGACACTTGGCTATAGGGAATTTTTTCCTCAGTATGCTGTTGTTAAAGACAATAGGGAAAGCAAAATACAAACTGTTGTATTTTATGGATGAAGACCTTAAGATCTTTTTGTCGGAAATGTAATTTTCTTTTTCTGTTAGAAATGCCATTTTCTTGTTTGTTTTACTGTTGGTTTTGAGATCCCTGAAGTACAGGAGCAATACTCTGGTTTTGTGCCAGCATCCTGACTGTAGGAATCAAGCAGTTTTTTGAGCATGCACAGTGTCTCTGTACCTCTATTCATGCCAGATCCTCTGCAGACACGTTACGAAACTCCTGTGAAGGAAGAAACTGTGAATGACTGCTTAGGTCAGGTCAGAACCACACCATGGACAGATACTGACCTTGAGATTTGTGTCCTTCAAAGATTTAGGTTTATGCCAGCTTAATCCTCTTTTTTTTTTTTTTTTTTTTTTTTTTTTTTTTTTTTTTTTTTTTTTAAACAGCTTTGATGACCTAATCAAAACTAATGAGTAATGGGGAAAATCTAGAAAATAATTCAGTGATCTC
This sequence comes from Hirundo rustica, assembly GCF_015227805.2. Taxonomy (NCBI): domain Eukaryota; kingdom Metazoa; phylum Chordata; class Aves; order Passeriformes; family Hirundinidae; genus Hirundo; species Hirundo rustica. The sequence goes on along the minus strand of NC_053450.1, from coordinate 25,380,688 downwards.
AATAAGTATTTATTTTTATTTAATTCAAAAGGGAACATAGAAGCATGTTTTTTGAGAACAGAGAGAGAAGAGCTATCTCACATATTTTTTCCTTAAAAAGTCTTCTGTGTTTCTGTGCAGAAAAGATCCAACAAAACCAGAAGTGCTCTCATTTCAGTGGCCAGGAAAACGCTTAGTTCGAAGATTTCAGAGGAACAACAGCCTGTCATCAAATAACCCTTATTCTAGCACAGGTATGGTATTTCACATTATAAAGATATTTAAAACACATGCATACACACATATACAGAAAAAGGTACACATATACAGAAAAATATACACACATCTTCCTCTCAAAAATTTAATTTAGACATGTAACTCAGATACTTTAATGACAATTTATAGAAGGTATTAAATGAAAACTTAGGAAACTGAGGAAAATTAATGCATATCCACAGATCTGAAATGATAAAAGATAAAAACTTAATTGTGGGCCAAACTGTATGTTTTGGATTGATTCAACATTTTTTAGGTAATCTTTATTGCATGCAGATATGAATGAAAAGGTGAATGCTATAACAACCAAGTTCTCTGCCAAGTTCTCTCACATCTCAGCTGAGGGGAATAAATAATAAACAGAAAGGGAAAATACAAAACCAGAAAGAAAATAGTATTTCATTTAAGATAATACAAAGAAAAGTCTGCAGCAGCATTTTTGCTTTGGAAAATGATAGAGTACTCTGGTAAATGGGGTTCTTTGGAAGCAGTGACATTAAACATGAAGCTACAGTGAAGACATCTCTCTGCTTAGTGGCATGTCCCAGAATGAAGGCATGAAGAAAATCATTCATTGAGTCAAATCATGCTTTCCTTTAGTTTCACCTAAATGAACACTGAACTAGTTGCAGCACAACCTTTGAGAAGCCAAATAAATTGCATGGTAATTTTCTTCTTTTTAATGAAAAACAGGAATATACTATGTACCATCAACTTAGTAACATTTTATAAATGTTTATAATTTATCTTTTCCAAAGGTTGGGTTGAGGAAGACAGCCAGTGGGTGATCCAGATAAACAGACTCCAGAAGCTAATTGATAGACTGGAAAAGAAGGTGTGTGGGCTTTTTTCACTCATTTCTTCTTTCACTTTCAGTAAAGCAATCCTTAAAGCACAAATGTTTTCAGTGCTCCAGCTGCAACATTACCTAAGAGAGCTAACAATCATTAAACACCTGCATTTTTCTTCTGCCTTCCTCTTTCCTATCCATGACATTGTTTTTCCATGCTTCCATTTCCCCCTCCCATCACCACAGAGTCAACTTTTTATAAAGATGTGAAATATTGTATTATTCTGTGACTGGAGGACGTTAATGTATTTAGTTATGCTTGTTTGGAGGAACATGATACAACTTTCCCTTTTGGGATCTGATATTTTCCTCTTCCTCTCCAAACTTTCCCATGAAACCTTGACAGAAAGTTGTTTCCTCCTGTCCCATCAGAGAATACTCATTTATAAAGATTAAACTGCTTTCCTTGTCAGTACAGTTCACCCAAAATCTGATGCAAAGCCCCCTTGGGAGCGGACTGCAGCAGCCCCCAGAGCCCAGAAACCACCTGTGGTTCCCACCCCAAAGCAGAGCCCTCCAGGAGTCTGACAAATGGCCCATCTGTTCCAACAATGACAGAGCTTCCCAGTGCTTGTAAAATCCTGGCCACAACTCTCTATTCTTGATTATTATTCTTGATTGCTACCCTGGTGTTCAAAAGTTGTCTTATAATCTGTGTGTGATGACTTCTTTTTTGTTTTTTTGGAGAAGAAAAAAACAACAGAGGAAAAAGTAAGGTTATAAATTCCTGAGTTGTTTTCTGCATTGTTTCCCTATTGAAGGACAGACAATTTCAGAGAGGTGCTAGGGGAGTGGCTGAATTCAGTGGATTTTGAGACCCGGGGTGTTTCTTCCTCCTTGTCCACTAGAGGTGAGGTTTTGGGCTGAAGTGCTCCCAGACTCAGGAGTAGCTCCAGTCCCAGTGCAGCTGATGCTGTTCCGCACCACAGGTCAGTGCTCACCAGCAGTCAGACTGCACCTGTACTCCAAAGACATTGGCATGGATCTCTTCATCAGCACCCACACACAGGCAGCACTCACAGGGACATGAAACAGCCTGATCTTGTTCTTTCTTTCTAGCTGGTTGGGATATTATCCTGTGAATATTGTCATCTAGTATTTGTGGTTAGACCCATACCCCTTACCCAGGCACTGGCTCAGACCTTGGGTCATGACACAAAAATGTCTCCCGTTACTCAACCATCACCTTGAGTTCAGTAGCAAGTTACACACACAGAAAATACTTAAGTAAGGTATTTAACAAAAAAACCCAACAAGGTGGTGACTTGGTACAGGACTCAGCAAGAGAAGCATACTGACCTTTCTCTGCTGTTCCTCCCTCCAAAATGAAAAACTGCCCCTAATTACTTTTCCCCTTTGGTCCCAGTTTGGTATTTCTGTTATCTCAGCCTTATTACTGATTAGCTGCCTATGGTCACCCGCAGCACTGCTGGCCTTGCTCCAAAAGGAGCCCTGTATTCCCTTGGGTTATCCCTGCAGTCTGCTAGTCTCTCGCATCACTTCTCCTTAACCAGCTGTGAAATTCAGCCATTCCTTGTGGCACTGTCCATGACTTCTGTCAGCTTCTCACTCTGCTCCTTGCCATGCTCCGCAGCTCCTCATGGTCTGCTCAGTCCAGTAAGCTCTGCCAGGGAATACCCGTGAGCCTCTATCCAATTGCTTCCTCCCAGAGGTCATTTCTGCATGGGAAAGGCAATTACACAGCAGTTGTCACATTAATGACATTTCAGCAGCAACTTGATCTTTCTCTGAATAAATATAAATTGGATTTTGAAATGTCAAAATCCACCATGAAAGGTAAGTATGGCTTTACTCCCCATTCTGCTTTGGAAACAGCAGCTCACTGCCCTGCCATGGTTTCCATCTGACATGGACTGATGCCAAAAGAAAACATCTAAAAGAATGTTACTTAAAAAAAGAAATAAACCCGGCATTCAGCAATAATGCAAAAATCAATCAAACGATTTGTGGCAATTAAACTTACAACAAGGATGTTTTAAAGTGATCAAATTTCCTACAGACAAATGAGAGAGAACATCAGTCTGAAAAGGAGCTTGATGCCAAAGGGAAACAGTATTAGGGCATAGACCTCCCATAATTACCTCCTTATCAATATAAAACTTGATTAATAAAATATAGAAATTACATAAGTCTAATTTTTCCAGTAGACAACCTATGTATATCCACTTTTGCCTAACTTTGCATCTGCTTGCCTATGTATCTCATGTTAAATATCAGCTGCCTTTCAGCAGCTACTAAAAGCCCTGTTTTTTGACTTAGCCCCGAAGCAGATTAGAAAGCATTGTACAACCATGCTAAAAGGCCATTTCAGAAGCCACCGCATCTCAGCTGAGGTGAGGTAGCATTGCAAAGGCATTTTAAAGCCCTAGCTCTGAGCTGCATCTTTTTTTATTTCCAGGCTGCGTGGTACTGTGCTGGCAGGACCTTTGTTCTGCAACTGAGCTACTTCCACCAGGCTCCAGAGCCAAGGCACCCAGTGCAGGAGCCCTCTGCCCACACGGATGGGAAGTGTGCCAGTGCTCACACCCTCGGAGGTGACACAGGTGGCTGTGCACACCTACCCCACCTGTGCAGCCAGGCTCTGCCTGATGACAAAACATTGCTCAAGAACTACCAGGGATTATTTTTAACTCCTAGATGGGGCTAGCACATTATGAGTCAGTGTTCCTACTGGAAAGCTACCTGCTGAAGGGTAGATTTAGTGGTAAATCTTCTGCTATGTTCCATCAAAGGGGAATTTGACCGTGAATCTATAATTTGTCTATTTTCACTCAAGTTCTACATTTACATATACTGGCAAAGAAAACAATTATTTTCTTGCTACAATTAGAGAAATTTGTAGTACTGTGACTGGGATACGCAAAACAATCACACGGAGTCAAGAGATTTCCGCAGGGCAGAGGGTTCCTCCGAGCCACCTCAAGGCTGAGCCAAGGCGGAGAACAAGGCTGAGAGCCTCTGCCTGTTTATTTCTTACTTTTTATACATTTGTGGGTCTGGCTGAAGATTGGCTTCTGGAGTTTTCACCCCTTAGCCGAATGGCCAGACCAGCTGTCAGTTACAGTTGATTTCAGGTTAGAAATATGCAAACAAAGAACAGAGAATGAAAAACAAAGGATTTGTTTATGTTACATGTGTGAGAAAAAGTGAAAACTGCTCCTAATATTGTGCAGTAGCTAAAAGTCTGACTCCATTTTATGAACAATCAAAAGGCTTTAAAAAACTCAAAAAAACCAGGGTGACATAGTACTTCCTTGAGTCTCTCCTCTCCTCTTTTTTTCCATATGTTTCCCAAGAAAAAAATGGCAGTGAAAGTGAACTTCCACTTCAGGAATACGCATTTTTCCCTCAGGTTTTTTTATCCAAAGTGTCTGCACTGACAATAAAGATGGCTGTCTTTTCACACACATTTCATGACATTAACTACACAGCAGTTTCTGAATACTTCACTCCTGCCTTGCTCTGCCACCTGCTGCTGGTGGAGGTCCTCTGTTCATTTGAATTCTACCTGCACATCTCTTGTTGGCTTTTCAGCAAGTGCAGCATCTGCGCTGGCAGAATAGCTGCTGCCTGAGGTTAATCAATCCTCACCCACGCTGCGAATGGAAGAAAATTTTTCTCTTTGTTGTGCAAGAACTGTGTTCAGTGAGAAGTGAAGCACCACTAGCAGAGTGTGTTTTGCTGCAGCTGCTTACTGCAAATCAATCTGCCTTTTTTTTTTATTTTTCAGGCATATGGATATTTTTTAGACTATCATAATGGCACTGGGTTAGGAGGTATTGCATGTGCCTGGAGAGTAAAGAATGATTTTGTGTGTGCTAGTGGTTGGTGTTTGTGTGAATCCCTGATTCCTGAAGTGCACATCCAGTTTGTGTACCAGGTGTACTCACAGACACACCTCTTTGCTGTGCCCAGCCCATCCATGAGGGGCTGCAAGGGCAGCAGTTCAGAAACCTGACTTGGACCATCACGTACATCTCCTTCAATGCTAGAAAACAGCCCCTTGCAGCCAAAGATTCCCTGCAGGGGAGTTTCTTCTGTGTAAAGTTTTATGATTGCACAATAGTAGCTGATAGTTCATTTCAAATTACCATTTTTGTACATCTCCACAGTCCACGTGACAATTTGAGACAATCTGTCTTTTCTCAGTTAAGCTCAACATACATTTGGGAGCAACACATTTGTTAAAATGAAAAATTACCTGCCAAGCACTGTAAATAAAACTTTACAAGACTGCCTGGGCTGAATTAACCACTGAGGCATGCAAGATCTTGTAAACACTTGTGTTTCACTTAGAACTGATAAAGAAGGGAATTAACTTGCTGAGGTAGAACAGAATCTAGTTATTGGAGTAGTTTGTTAAAAATGTAAGAGCGGAATACAGCTGTAGTATTGACTCTTCTTACAATTTCTATTTTCTTTTCAATTGCCTCAAAGGACTTAAAGCTTGAGCCACTTGAAGAGGAAGTTTTGGAAGAAAATGAAAGACCTGTAAGTACTGTTCAAGATAATGATTTTGACATTTTATTTTAAACACCAAGTATTGAGACCACATCTGGTGCCTTTTGTTAAAAAATAATCTAAAAAACCTTTTTCCTTATTTTTTCCAATAATAAGAATCCATTTTAGTTAGTAGAATACACTGTGCAAAAGGCAACAGAACAAAACTTAAAATATGGGGGCAAAACTTTTATATTAATTTTTTGCATTGTTTTCAAAGGATAGAGTGGGCCAAAACCTTAACGCACATGAGAAGGAAAATACGTCATTAATAAGATTTATCAAATTTGGCAGCAATGTTTATGGGGTGGTAGCTTCTCTGCTCCAAATGCTGCATGCGTGCTTTAATAATTGTTGTACAGCCTCCCTCTCTCCCAAAACTGCTATAGGAAATCTTATGAGGAAAACTGAAAGAGTATCTTGTGCTCATTACAACCTACAAAACCAAAATTGTGACCAGAAATAAACTTACTTTTAAACAAGTTTATGTCCTAATTTTAATATACTAGCATTTCTAAATTCATGGACCTAATATTCATTCATAACCTAACAAAAAGCAAATCAAATAGACACGAGAAAATTATTTAATCAGAGGAGTTGCGTTAGATTTTTTTTTTAATGAGATTATGCAGTATTTCACCGACTGCTTATAATCCATGATATAACAGTATTCATAATAAAGGCAGAAAAAAGTCAAAAACCTGTACAAGAAACTAAGTAATACTCATTAAGAAGCACATAGTGTTGCTTTAAATATTCCACTGGTAAAGTTGAAAAGCTTCAATAGATTAATCAATAAATAAACTACTTGAAAGAGCCAGATGATAATTATATTAATTCAGGATAAATAGGTCTTCTGCACTGCTGACTGTTTCCATACTCCTTTTTATAAAGACTGCAAAATTATGAGGGGAAAACTCTCTCTCTATTCATCACTTAACATGGGCTATTTTAACATGGACTAACTTAACATCTCACTCAGGTGAGAGTCAGGGCTCTAAAAGGTAAAAATTATGAAATCACCTTAACAAAAGTAACCATACATCCAGTGCCAAATTGTGGGCATATGCTCTTATCCCAGACCTCACACCTGCTGGCATACAGATTCATCCAAGGAAACACAATGACTTTATTACTGAACATCTCAAAGATCAACATTGCTTTGCCCTCTTCTGAAAAGACTCTCTGCTCCAGAGATAGAACAACTGTCTGAAGTGGACCCTTGTGCCTAGACATAAAATCTTGATGCTTGAGCATTTCTACTTCTCCATCCCAGATCACTAAAACAGGGCCTGCAGTCTTCAAGGCGACTTTTGTGGGTTTTCTTTTATGACTGTGGTTTGTATTGTTTCATGATAGACTTTTCTGAGTTTAAAGTACAAGGAATTCAGAGGGAGGTGTGGCAGTAATATTTTAATGCTTTTGTATCAGCACATAATGGTTGTTCAGCATCAAATGTCTGTGATAGAAGAAAAGGTGGAGGAATTCCGTCTTGCTCTGAAGCAGTACGTGGAATCTGCTTCTGCTCAAGGCTGCTTGCAGTAAGTACAGAGTTATTGTCTTGGGCTGAAGGAAGAAATGCAGTCTTTTTTTCTTTAATAACTCAGAATATTTATGAGAGAAGCTATGACACCTTTCTAGTTGGTTACGTGCGTGAAAGACAGAGCTTTTCAAAGACTACTAGAACTAGAAAGAGATGTCAGAATGCACAGATTTTAGGTACTATCACAAAGTGACAGTACATCCCACAGATGCTAAACAATCTTTTCAGGCTTGTTGGCTCGGCAGGTCATCAGTTCATGACTTCTGAAAGCTCCTAGGCTGACATTCTTTATTGGAAAACTCATTTGACATCCTTCTTTGTGCTCCTCTGGTAAAGGGCCAACTTACCAACTTGTTTGCCAGTCCTCTGCTTGGAAGCTTTCAGAATCTTCCCTTTAGGCTGTCATTGTAAAATTTGAATAATTTCATGTTATTATTATTATTATATTTCATAATAAAGAATTGAAAAAATTAAAAAGCAAATTTTTCAATGAAACTGTGTTTCTGCTTTGCTCCTTTTAGAATTAACAAAACATTAGAGCTGGGTTAAGAATAAATTTTAGTGGCTTACAACTGTATTTAATTTCTGAATTTAACATAGTGGAGAGATCTACCATCATCATACTACAGACCATTACGAAAAAGGTATTTTTGTAATGTGTACAAAATACAGAATCTTCCTATATATTCAAGGGTTTCAAAGACTGCCTATCACATCCCTAATTTATTAATCTTGTTGCTATGAGATTATCACATTTAGGATTGTATCAGAAGTGTTCACATAGACCAGAAAAATTAAGCTGGAAGAAGAGTGATCTTTCTGTGGTGTTTCACCTGTTTATAAGACTGATGAAGAAAATCAAATTCTCTTGTTGGCCAAGAGATGGCAAAAAACCCAATGAGAAGTCCTCCTGGCCTGCTCCCAGAAATGAACATCCAGCAAAACACTGTAGTGCCTGCAGACTTGTTGGGGAGGAGAGATTACATGAGTTCAGAATGCAAGTTAACAAATGGTGGCAGAAAGTTCCTTTCTTTCCCAAGTTTACAGGCACTTGCTAAGTCTGTAATGCCACCTAACGGGTGGGTTTTGCTGTAGCTATAATTGACAGTGACCTGTTTTTCCAACAACTTTTGATATTTTTGCCATTTTACCATGTACTTTCACATACAGCAGGAGAAAACCAATAAATCATAAAACTTTGCTGACTACATTATGAAGCTTAAGCTGAGACCAGTTTTCAAGCACATCATTAGTGAGGTCAGCATTCTCACACTTGGGCACAAGGAACAATCTGTATATATACCTTCTATGCTATTTATCTAATTTGAGTAACCAAGTGAATAAGTACCCTACATGATATAAAGCTTTTATGCTCGGGATAATAAGCAGGATGATTCTGTGTAGAGAAAATCTTAGGAAACTGTTACTTGAATAACTTAAGAACAAGTAACTTGTATGCAAAATATTATTTTAAATGCATATCAGCAGGAGATGTCAGCCTATCTGGCTTTATACTCCATTATACATGTACTTAATTTACTCCATTTCTTTCAAAGCAGCTAAATTCTATCACACTTCGATGCATCTCTCATACAAAAGGATAACTTCTACTTATTAGATGATCTTCCCTGAGAAGCTGTTTGATTAATTTTCTGTTTAGCTTTTTTTTTTAGAAAAATTACACTATTGGAGCAATATGAAAAAAATCATAAAAATATTAATTAATAAGAATGAATATACAAGGTGGTTTATTTTTAAAAGCTAGATAATTTGCAGTATATGATCACTATGATCACTCATTTGTTAAGTTTATTAATTGGGTTGGTTTTGAGTTTGATTTTCTTGTTTTGTTCTGTGGGGTTTTTTTCAAAAATCACTGCATTTTTTCCTATTCATAAGCAGTTAGGAATAAAATGTATATGTCCAATAACTTTGTTTCATTTCATTAAATTAGTTCTCTTGTGAAATTTTTAGTGTTTCCATACAGAAGCTTCCAAATAATTTCCACTTCATTGTTTATGAGTTCTGGGAAAACAGCAATGCGTGGAATAGGTAAGTGTCAGGTGGCTTTCTTTTTTTAGGTTTTTTATTTGGCAATACATAAAGTTTTGAAGGTTAGAAATCAATTGTGTAGAAAGACTGAGTACAAATTACTTTAAATACTGCTAATTGATCTTTTGCTAAATATATCACAATCAATACTTCAGAACAATACTTTGATTGCTAAGGACTTGAAACATAAATAAAAATGCCAGAAAGACAACGGTGATTATTCAAAACAGAAAAAATCTGAAAGTGAGTATGTAAAGACATAGCATTGGATGGATGTTAGCTCATCAGAGACAGAAAACCAAGAAGACAGCAGTATCACCAGTTTCACGGTGAAGAAGAAACAAAAAGACACAATTATTGAAACAGAAGATGTGCCTGCCCACAGCACACTTCAGCATGCGAGTAGCTATGAGGAGCTTTCCCAAAACTTCCCAATCCACATCACAGGAACCCATCCAACAGACTCCAGAGTGCCACTTTTGGGCCCAAAATAGAAATTATTAAACATCCTACCAGCTGAATTCTACCCTTTGGTGGGCAGATGATTAAGGAATTGAGTAGAGACAAAAGGATTGCCCTTATCTATATTTCGTTAAAACACTCGAATAAACCAACCCTATGATCATAAATCTGTAGAGAGAACCTGTTCTTAGGGAGGTGGAGAAGTCTCTTGCAATTTGTTGCTTTCCTTTCAAACAACCCCCCAGTTTTACTGGGTTTCCTATCACAAAGATTTAAGAACACTGGTAACACATGTCAACACTGTACTGGGTCACAACCAAGAGATGAGCATCAGACTGACAGCGAGCTGCACAGAAGAAAACCTGTGTTTAATATAACATGCAGGCACTTCATAGCTTATCTGGTCTCCTCTCCCACTATCACTGCAAGTTAAGAAGCACAGAATCTCTGTACAATATTAACTGTGAAATTTATAATGCTCATTAAAAAATTTTGAGCAACTTAAAAAAAACTGTTACATTTTTATTTTTTACAATTATTTAGCCACCTTCAAATGAATTACAGCAAGGCATTCCAGAGAAGTAATGTGGATTTCTTGGAAACTCCAGAGCTCATCACAACAATGCTAGTTCCTGGTAAATATCAAGTTTTCATATTATTTTTTTTGTTCCATGTGAAAGGTTCTATAAGTGTGTTTCATATGCAAGACCATTGCACAATATCACCCTTGTTTAGATCTTTTTGGTAAAGTATAGAGGAGAAAAGGACACCAAATGTTTTTATTTTAACCACAAAAATATAAAATGCATCAACAAGGAGAAGACCCACAGTGCTTTATTTTACGTAGTGTGAAGTTACACTAATATACACTATTTAAGAAAATAGCTAGAATAAACAATACTGTTTGTGAATGGTAAAATAGACCCCATTTAAGCTTTTCAAGGAAAAAAAATGCTTTCTGATTAAGACTCCAATTTATTCCTACTTACATTGACTGAAGGGAGCCTTAATTACTACTAATAGAGATTTACTAACCAACTTGTTGTACACACTTCATGCAATGTTAAAAGAAAAGCAAGATGGTAAAGATTCCAAATTATTATTTTTAATACAAACTAATGTGCATGTAACATCTTTCTCCTAGAAATAAGATTTAAAAGATACAGTGCAAGTGCAGGATGAAGCAAAGAAAGTATCAGTCCCATATTTACAGAGAAAGGACAGGGTTTTTTTTTTTGTTTTGTTTTGTTTTCTTTTCTTTTCTTTTTAAGGGAACACGAATCTATTACAATGAAGCCCTAATTTCCTCTGTGTCTGGCTACAGACTAAATTTAAAATAATAAAACTCCACTTAGTAGAAAAAGAAATGTAGTCCTGTACCCAGGGTTTGTCCTTAAAAGTAACCAGCCAAGACATCTTCGGACCTCATGAGCTTGATGTGGACACAAAATTATATGCCAGGGATTCCTGTAGAATCAGGAGATTGAAGTTCATGAACTGAGTATTTCTGTAAATCTTGTATCTTACTGGGATATTGCTGGATTTAAGACAAACTTGATTGTAGGAAACAATGAAACCTTTTCCCAAAATTCTTTGTGTCCAAGATACTGCACATGATCCAGCAGTGTTCCAGGGTAGCTTACTCACAGGTAAAGTACAATTAATAAAGTACAATTAACATAAAATGAAATGTAAACATAATTTTAAAGTGCCTAAACATGGAAGTGTCTGAAATTGGATTCCAAGTACTTATTAAAGCATTTACTCTGCCTGCTAAGAAGGATTTTAGTCTGCAACACTCTCTCCTGGCAGACAGTTACCATAGAAACAGCATTTCTCACTGTGCACTCCTTGCTGGGGTTGGGAGGCGGGCGGCAGTGGGAATTAATGCATTCACAATTCTTTGTATAATTTTATACATTACCGGTAATTTAGAAATCCCTGCAATGATTTGAACTCTGTTTCATGGAAGAACTTCCCACAGCTCATCTCTACAAATCATATTTGTGTTTGAAAGACAGAAAATGATCTTGAAGTAAAAAACTATGGCTGTAATCCCACCAGTGCACTTTACAAAAGTGTTTTAGACACCATAAAGTGGTATCACTGTAAAATCAGAAGGAAAAACCCTAAACATGTCTGCAATTAGAACACAGATAGGCTCTATTCTAAAAACAAATTTACCCCAGGCTGAGAAACTTCCAAACTTCTTTCACACATCTGGGTAGCTAAGAACTGAATCAATTGCAAATTGTAATCTGAATCTGATTCATTCATAGTCTACAACCCGTAAGTCTTTACAAATTACCTAAAATTAGTAAGGATACGCTTATGTGGCCAAGAATGATTCAGGAAGACGAGTTTTCAAAACTGACAAGTACTTCAAAACAAGTACTTCAAGACAAGTACTATCCTAAAGAAAATTAATTTACCATCTGTTAAGAGGAACCACAAGCAATTATAACCACTCATACAACTGTTAACTCACCCAGTTGCTTCAGCCAATCTACCAGGGTGGCATGAATCACTCAGTTCCCATTCAGTGAATGTCTCATTTTTATACAAAATCTGGACTTGAGGACTGTAGAGAATTTTTGGGCAAAGAAAACAAGGTAAGGGGAAACCATTGAACACTTGTAACCCTATGGCCCATAAAATAAATTGTTAAATTGGCATTTTGGAGACTAAAATGCAATAATCCACTGATGTTTCAGAGACTACTAGGTGCATAGTCTGAATTCAGATAGGACTCTCATAATTTTTCTTCATGAATAATAATTTTCATTAAAATAGCATTAATGGAAGCATTTATGGATACACACATAAGAAATAAGGTCTGCTAATGAATTTGTGTAGTGTGAAACCTATGCAGCCTAGAACACCCCTCTACTAAGGGCACTTCTCATCTCGGATACAGTCGCAATACCTTTCCTTCCTTCCCCTCTCTCTCCATAAATCTTGTGGTTTCTCTCTGCATAAGGTTCCATTTCAAAAGGCCAAAGATTGGAGATTGTGGGGAAGAAACACAAATTGGTTTCACACCAGCACTGCCTATAATCTGGTGATTACAGAACTTTTTATGAGAATGACATTTTACAAATCCATAAATTCTCTTACTTTTTAGGACAAAAAACTATTAATTCCTAGAGTTGTGTAAAAAAACCATCAAATTTGAATAATGTCACCAGGAAAGCAAGTCATTAAAGCTAACATGAGCACCCAGGGAACATAGTGCTTGTCTTAAAAACTGACACACACAGCAGCACAGGACTGAGGATTTATTTGGTTTGCTCTTGGCGATCTGGGCACTAAATTCTATGCAGCCGCACCTATGACACGTGTCCTGGTTTAGGGACGAATTTGGGAGAAAACCGCTGAATAGGATCCCTCCGGGAAGCAAACCCAAGTGGCCCCTCTCCCCAACAGGTCTGGTAAAAAACTTCTTTGGAGAAAAGAAGTTTCGTTTACTTAACAAACCAAGTGCATACAAGTATAAAGAATGAATAATATGAAACAATAAGCCCTCTCGTTCTGGAGTGAGATGGCAAATTGAGAAAGCTCTTGCCGTGGGTGTAGCTCGGCTCTCTCTCAGTCTCTCCTCAGTCCCAGTCCCTCCGGCGCTGCTGGAAAATGCCGAGGTCCAGGCCCCGGTGGGCCGCAGGTGCAGCCCCCAGTGCTCCCCTGGGTTTTCAGTCCAGAGCAGGTTTAAACAGTTCCAAGAAAAAGGAAAAAAAACAGTCCAGGGAACTTCTCTGCCCTAGCTAGAGGAAACTAACTAAAAGCAAAAAAATAAAAAATCTCTGTCCTGCAGACTCTCCAAGCCTCTGCCAAACAACCCATCTGGAGAAGAATGTGGAGGAGTCAGGCAGTTTTCTCAAAACAAACTCCGCGCTTCTCCTTGCTCTTAGAACCAGTCTTAAAGGCACAGGACTCAATATACAGCACAAACAGAGCAGGCGATTGGGGATACAAGCACCATAAAGTTACCCTAGGACAACATGTTAATGCTTCTTTGGATGTTATCAAAAGGAGATATAATTCTTGTGATAAAGCCACCTTCCCACCACTTACACTCAGCTCTCCCAATATTCTGAGTATTTTTTCTCACCAGTATTAGCTGCATATATAAACTAACATTTCATTATATACATTATAGATATTTTATTTAGAATTTTTACCAGAGGTCAGAAAGGAAATGCAATTTATGCTACCAAATAAATAAACTCTGCTCTCTTTCAGCATCGTGGTGGGTCCTCAATAACAACTAGAAGCTGTGGTTCCAAGTAATGTTAATGTTGTATTGTCTTTCGTTACACTAACATTCATATTGCAGTGTGCAGGTGAATTTATGATGTAATAGTATTTGTTAATATGGGTGGGATCTTTTCCACTTTATCCATTCTAAAATCTGGAAAACTGCACATTTATATCCTTTTCTTCTTGTGACAAGTTCAGTGAAATGATGCATTCTAAAAACTGAACAACTATGATAAGCTATTTATTTCTGTGACAGTCTAAACCGCGACAGAAAAGTATGTCTTGAATGTATTACTAAATATTTGTGAAAAGTTTTATTACTGCATTAATAAACAACCATTACTTAATGCTGCTGTGGTCTCCTTTTACAAAAGAAAGAAGTATGAACCTGAACACACATTTTCATACGTGTCTGCAGAGAAGTTTTAAGTCATTAATGAATGGCAATTGCAGTAATGACATAGGGACAACACTCTGTGCTAATACAGAACTTCCCCCGGGATATTTTCCATTTGCAGTGAGACAAGGCAGCACTATCTTCTCTTAACGGACTCTTAGCTCTTACCCTTGCAAGAGGAAATATATCTGACCATCTGTTGTCACTACAGGTCCCCAGACTGAACACTGCACAACCTCTATGTCCTGACCACTCAGAAAATATTTTCTTTAGATCTCTGTCAGGCCACTGCAAAATCATTAGAGAAACTGCAGTTACAGTTAATGATAGCCATAAACCTTGAGCTTGTTTGGAGGTTGGTTCTAGCAGGGAGCAGGGCTACTGTATACCCTTCACCAATGACCAGCACCATCTCCATGGGGAAGATCACCCTCTTCAGCCAGTGTGCAGCTTTGGTAGGGCTGCGCATAGAGCATTGAAGGAGGAAATGGACACCTACCGAGCCAGCCAGGTCAGCTCAATCAACCTGGTCATCGGTGAGGTGACGTTGCAGCCAGACTGCGCTCACATCCAGGGGACTGGGGGTCCTGGTTGATTGAATATGAGCCAGCAGTGCCCTGGCAGGCAGGAGGGCCAACCATGTCCTGGGGTGCATCAGGCACAGCATCACCAGATGGGCAAGGGACAGGATTGTCCTGCTCTGCTCTGCACTGAGGCAGCCTCACTTGAGTTCCAGGTGTGGTTTTGGGCTCAACAGATAAAAGAGATATAAAGCTATTTAAGAGGGTTCAAAGCAGGGCCATGAGGATGATGAAGGGCTTACAGGGGAAGCCATACAAGGAATGTCTGAAGTCACTTGGTTGGTTCAGCCTGGAGGAGACGGAGGGGAAACCTCATTGCAATCTGCAATTTCCTCATGAGGAGACGAGGAAAAGCAGGCGCTGATCCCTTCCCTCTGGTGACCAGTGACAGGATCCAAGGAAAGGGCATCAAGTTGTATGAGGGGAGATTGAGGTTAGGCATTAAGAAAAGGTTCTTTACCCAGAGGGAGTTGGAACACTGGAACACAGGGAAGTGGTTGCAACACCAAGCCTGACAGTTCCAGCAGCATTTGGACAATGCTCTCAGGCATATGTTATGAGTCTAAACATATCCTGTGCAGGGCCAGGAGCTGGACTTCAGTGATCCCTGTGGGTCCCTTCTAACTGAGGATATTCTGTGATTCTGTAAGACCTGGAAGTAGCAATACTTGATTCCCTAACAAGTCATGGTGTTGCCTGCATCTGAGGTGTGTCCTCCAGCCCAAGAATGGGCAAGCAACCACTGCAACCTCACACCTCCATAGCAGGTTGACAAGCTCTACATGCTACATGACCACTCTCCATTCATTTAGCAGTCTAAGGTTACAAACAATACCCAAAAAGAAACTTAAAAGCCATGTTCAATAAAATACCTTCTTGTTTAGTTTTATTTCTTCTCAACAAAAAAGATTACCATATGTAATTGAAAGAGGGGAATTCTAACTACAAACAAATAGTCTTCATTGCAGTAAGGTCCTGTATTCCAGAAATCATGACAAGGTCTCAGCTCAAGATTAAAAAAGACGTCACATTTAGGTTCCTGCATGAAACCAAGGCAATTCAGCTCTTAGTTTATCAGTGGAGTTGTGAATTATTTGCCTAAACAAAGGCATCTAGTGCACGTGAGTTACTGGTCTCCAGCTCCCAGCTGAGGATGACATGAGTTACCTATAGTTTTTCTGTCATTTATGCCAGGCCCATGCAGCAAGTAGACTGGAATTCCAGGAGCGTCTCAGATGACACCAGATGCCTACCTTTAAGCAACTGAATCAAGCCCTTTGCCAATAAAGTTCACGAGGCTTGGTTCTCCACACAAATGTGGATGTCAGAGAGGGATATATGCAATTCTGTATTTACGTGCCCATATTACAGACCAATTTAATTTTTATCTCTCTCACACTAACTCAGTGAAAGTGAGTGTTTTTAACACTGAAGTCCAAGGCTTTCCTGTATTGACACGATCCAGCTACCAATCTGTGCATTTTTAAAAGGGCACTGAAATTACCCTCAAAATGACATCAGTACAAGTTTAAAGGTTTCTTGTCTAAATCAAAATAAATCTACTCATACTCCTGAACAACTGGCTGATGTTTTTTCCTATGCCAAGATGATAGGCTAGTGTATAGCATGGAGCTTGTTTGTCACTACTGACCTACCAATAAAGGAAATGCAGTAACATGTGACACAGACTCAGGGAAAATCCTTAAGTGAAAAATTATATACTACAGCAAAGTTTGTAACTCTTGGGTTTTTTCTCCGAGATTCAGGTGGTTTTAGAGTCTTTTTGTCCTCTGCAAAGCTCTGAGCCAAATGCAAGAAAGAGACGGAGTCTTCAGGTTCTGATTTTTCAAGGTTGAGCACTTCGTTTATTGTTTCTTATCTTACAAATTTTTCAGTGCCCAACAAAGGTCTGTGCAGCTGCTCGGGCATCTGGTGACTCCCCAACTCCTCCCGGACTGGGCAGTCGCTATCTTTTATACTAATTGCTATGTATTCTTTATTTATCATTATTTGCCAATACCTATCACTTATACTAAACAGGTCATCTCTACTTTGACCCAGTCTCTTTAAACTACTTTGTGCCACCGTCACTGGAGAAAATGGAGTGAGGGAAGAAGAAAGAAGAAGCAGGAGACAATGCCCCAAATCCTCCATCTTGCTCCCATTACCTTTAATACTAAAAACCCAAACCTACTGTTTTCTCACCCTGTGATAAGCTAAACTACAATCTTTCACACTCTTGTGGCTTTCAATCCTTCCCGCAGTGCAGGAAGCCTTTCCCATGGACTGAGATCAAAGCCAATGTCCCTCTGGGCTCTGTGCCAGGGTCCCAGACGCCCCTGTCCAGGTCTCTGACCCTCCAGGGCAGCCAAAGGAATGCCCTGGACTCCAACATGTAACATTCTTCCTTTTCACTGGAAAAAAATTATTAAAATCATTCTTAAAATAACCTGCTTTAGAATTTCATGTCGATGAAGTGCTGGAACGGGGAAAAAAGTTGTAGCAGGTCATATGACCTTGTAACAGTTACTCACCTTTGTACATTTACTTCGATGAATCATACACAAGAAGAATTTTGAGAAGTTTCACTTAGGAGTTTTGAAAGCTACACAAAGAAACTATCTTTGACACATACTGCGAAAAAGATCCACTATGACACACTCTAAGAAATTCCCAGTGATTAAAAACTAACCAACAAAAAGATTCACTTTCATCATTCAGAAAAAGAAATCCAGCGACGATCCAGTGCAACTTGACAGCTTTCTGCATTACTGCAATTGCCATATAACACATCCTCATTTAGCTTTCATGATCATTTGTGACAGAGGGTAAAAAACTGCCTGCAATACCTAAATGACATTATAGGTCTAAATACACATTTAGAAGTTATTTATATTCATACAAAATACTCATTATTGATGCCTGTCAACTGATGGATGCTTTCAGGAAGTACTTGAACTACTGCTGTCCACTTCAGTATTGGAATACCATACTTACTTAAGGGGAAAAGAGAGAATTAACTCTGCATTGGTACACCCATTTAAGACATAAGATTAAAATCTGTCTTGTTCCTCAGTTTTTCCCATTACTTTCAGTTTTCAAAGTCAATAACACTAGACAATTTTCTACAAAGAACTTCAAGGAATGTAATGCATAGGCAGGTCTCCTGTTCTGATCCAGGATGAGAGAAAATTTCTCTTGTTAATGAAACTTTTACTAATAAGAGACTTCATACCTTGAAAGAAGGCATTTGTATCCACAAAATAAGAAGGAATATCTTGTGTCAAGGTGAAGATTTCAAATTAAGAAGCAAGTCAAAAAACCCCCAAAAACTAAGGAGCAGATACCCTAAGTCATCTGAGATTTGACACAGCCAGTATTTGTTGTTCCATCTTTATTTCTGAGGAAGGGAGTTGGGAGCAAGCAAAAAGTCCCAGTCAAGTATTTATTTAGAATTTATGATCAAACAAAATATATAGCTACATAACACAAACAATTCAATGACAAAATTCTGCCACACCAATATGTAAAATTATTTATTTTCACTTTAATCATATTACCATTTCAGGCATTACAAATTAAAGTTTTGTCTCTTAAAGCATTCAGGCAATTACAAGAAGAAACAGGCATTTTCCTACGTTTCACAGGGTCGTACTTCCATCTGCAGGCACCCAAGTACCTTCAAAAACCTGGAAGACCTACATCAAATGTAGTTCCCTCATTGATGGACCTTGGATCTTCCAAACATGTCACTTCTTGCAGATGTCAATGAAAGGTTTGTTCTTTACCTGTATGACAAACCAACCCTCAAATTACTTCAGTTATAACAGGTCACTTAAAGTTTTCATTTCAGTCTGCTTGTAACTCTTTTCTACTCCATGTACATTTCACAATTTGGATTTTTTTTTTTTTTTTAATGGCAAACAGTTCTATTTTCATTAATCATAGAGACTTCATCTAAAATTTTCCTACTGTGTGTCAACACAGTAAGAGGTGTTCAGATGCTGAGCTATGTACTGGTAGCCCTGATCTCCACATCTCAAAAAAACCCCAGTGTCCTTTGGGACAAATGCAGTCCACAGTCCACCAACCGTAACAACTCATCTCCCTGGTACAAGTCATTCTAGGAAGTTTTCTTCACCTGAAAACACAACTTTTACTCATAAACTGGCATGTACTTCATCAGTGACTTCAAAAATTCAGAACTAGGAAAGTCTTAAGATAGGCATGAACTGTCTGAAAAATCAGTTCAGCAGCAAACTGTTGAAAAGCACCTGCTCCAAAATACAAGCTCACTGACACTGCAGGATTGTTTGTTTGTCATTAGAAATTTATTTGCAGGCCACCTTCTGCCACTTTTAAGCATCATTCATTTAATTCACACATGCATCTCATCAATGCCTCTGGTTTCTATGCAGAAAAACAGATGACGTGATCAGTCAACAGGCTGATATTTTGGCCGAACTAGGTGATCTCACTGATTTCTGTAGGGACTCTCCTTTTTCCCAGGATTGTAAACATCTGAAAGCACACAGATTTTCAAAATTTGCCACTCTTAGAAACACAGGTGGTGAGAGAAGGTGGAAAGTTAGGAAATTAAAGAGTTGAGACTTCCAAATCTGAAAGCAGGTTTTCAAACAAAGCTTTCATCTTGAGGGTAAATAGAAAGACATAAAAAGTAAGATCAGGGAAAGCTGATTATGGTAATATATTAGTTTAATTTTTTTTTTCAAAGGACAGAAATTTAAAAAGTTTAAAAATGTCTCCAAATGTGGCCAAGATAGTAATCATGTGGACATACTTTTCCATAATAGGAATCCTAATTCTAGCAGAACTACGTCCCAATGGTCTCAAAAAGCAACCTAGTATGTAGTCTAATTTGATATGATTTTTACACAGAAGATTTTTCCACCGTTGGGGTCTGAAATGTGATCCAGTAGATGTTTTCTCCTAGCATATGAAGTATTTGATGCTTATTTCATCATAACCATTAGGTAGCACAAATGGATATACTTCAGATTCATCATTCATTTCTATTAATTTCTCCCCAAAACCAAAGCCCAAAGATAATACAAACTGCACTGAGCTCATTAATGGTTTTGTAGTGGACACTGGACACAGGATTAGGACTTTTACCAAGATTGTTCTCTTTTATTTTGAAAATGTGGAAACATATCTATCTTTTTTCCTGAAAACAAATTAAAACTGCTTTCCCTTTATCTGGTACTACCCAGGGTAGGATGCCAAATACCAACCAGAGAAGTTACATACAAAAGTTGTGCTGAACTGCACAATATGTCCCTTGAAGGTTTCACCAATTCAACGGGCCAGTTCAAAGGAAGATGTTTCCTGTCAAATGGCTCATCAAAACCTCCATGGATGGAGGTTTTATAACTTCACTTACTACAAAAAACATGTACTTACTGGCTTTTCAAGTACAATTGGGTGATCAGGAAGAAACTCTGGTTTCTTCTGAGAGAGAGAAACATTTGAAAGCTTCAGAAGGAAATCTCTGCTGTATTGGATCCTTTCTGTGAATATACAAAATCACTTAAATTCAACATTCTTGTTTAAGGGATTAAGATTGGGAATTCAGAAAAAATATTTGGTTACTTATAGAACGGTAGAAATTCTACACGTGGAATATAAAAATCAGTTTTAAAAAGAGAAGTAATTTAGGTCTTATCTTGCATCAGGAAAATCAAGTAAATTACAGAGCATTTCACTTTAACTGTACCAAACTGACACAGTATATCAACACAAAAGAAGAAAAAAGGTGAATCCAACCTTACACCGGACAGACTCCCTGTATCTTGTTCTAATTAGCAGAAACACCACAAACTGGTCTTGAAACACACAAGAAAATCTGTTTATAACTCACTCCAAACTGGCACTGATTTCTAAGGACGGCTAACAAAAGTGGAGTGTCTCTTTTCTTGAAGGTAATAAGTTAAATGTCTTTCAACACCTAAAAGTAATGATGAGATCTGCTGCATGTAAAATGGCAAACAGAATAATAGCAGTGAAATACTTTTGAGGGGTTATGCTGAAGCAGTAAGAGTCAGAGCCTTTGCTCAGAACATGTAGGTTTCTCATTCGAGTTTATAGCACTGTCTCTACTATGGTATAGCTTTGGATATAGTATGTCTAGCAATGCCTGTATTTAAGCTGATATTCTCAAACAAGAGCAGAAACAAGAGGAAAGGAATCAGGCAAAGGAACAAACTTCATCTCTGGTCCTTGACAAAGAAGCTTATTCCTTTAGGAAGGATGGGCTTCCTGCAAGATTGTTACACTGTCACCTGATGGACAACAGTTTTTGTTTCTCAGACTGTAGGATGTTGAAAAGAGAGAAGCTGATATCAACTATGACACAAATTTTTTCTTGCCTTTAAACACAAAATGATGCAGTAATTGGTGAACCTAAGGGAGGGTGTATGGATAACACTGAAAAAAAAAAAGTTTAAAAAATATGAGCTGACTTGAAAACTTGCTTTTTGTTTCCTCCCCTTGATTAAAAACCTATGAAGATGATTTCTGTAAGGTCTTTGACACAATCCCCCACCACATCCTTCTCTCTAAACTGAAGAGATGTGGAATAGATCAGGGGACTGTTCACTGGATGAGGAACTGGTTGGACAGTTGTGTCTGATCTCATGTTGGAAAAAAGTCCAGAGGACAGCCCCCTAAGCTGATCACAGGGTTGGAACACCTATCCTATGAAGACAAGCTTAGATAGTTGGGGATGTTCAGCCTAGAGAAGAGAAGGCTCTTGGGAGACTTTGGGGCAGCTTTCCAGTATGTAATGGGGCCTACAAGAAGGCTAGAGAGGGACTTTTCAGAGGCATGTAGTGATAGGAAAAGAGGGAATGGCCTTAAGTTCAGGGATAGTAGGTTTAGGTTAGATATGAGAACGAAATTCTTTACTGTGAGGATGGTGAGGCACTGGAAAAGGCTGCAGAGAAGTTATGGATGCCTCATCTCTGGGAACATTGAGCATCATGCTGGGTGGGGCTTTGAGTAACACCGTCTACTGGCAGG
Source organism: Hirundo rustica (assembly GCF_015227805.2). Classification (NCBI taxonomy): domain Eukaryota; kingdom Metazoa; phylum Chordata; class Aves; order Passeriformes; family Hirundinidae; genus Hirundo; species Hirundo rustica. The sequence goes on along the minus strand of NC_053450.1, from coordinate 25,358,729 downwards.
TGTCCCTGCCCACAGCAGGGGTTAGAACTTCATCTCTTAGTCCCCTACAATCCAAACCATCCTATGACCCAAAGAGTAGCAGTCATGTCTGGATGTAGATCAGTGAGTGACAAGTGGTGTCCTTCAGGGTTTTTCATATTTGAACCAGTACTGTTGAGTATCTTCATCAATGATAGACAGTGGGATCAACTGCACCCTCAGCATGTTTGCAGGTAACACCAAGCTGAGTGGTGCAGTTGAGGGGACAGGATATCATCCAGAGAGACGTGGGAAAGCTCAGGAAGTAGGCCCATGGGAACCCCATGCTGCACTTAAGAACTGCTGAGACAGAGAATTGAAAGCACAGTACTGCTGAAGAGATATCAAATGGAAATTATTATCTGGAGCTTAAAGTACAGCTGAACATAAACAGAGTTCTAGAAGAAATTTTACTGTGCGAGGAAAAAAAAGAAGAAAACAAGAGACTTATTTGTAAGCAGCAGCTGAATAGTAGGACCTCTAAAGTTGCGTGACTCTGAAGGAAAATATTACAACAATCAGCAAACAAACAGAAGCCCTTTGAAAACAAGTGTGAGAAAAAGTTTGACAGTGTGGAGAATTGTGATGTAGGCTCACGGAGGCATGACAGAGCAATTAACCACTGAAAACGATCCAAAGTGACTGCTTCTACAAGAGACCAGGATCTAAAGAGAAACTGTTTAAGATCTCGTAGAACAAAGCAATCTCTACCCATCACAAGCAGAATCGATGAGAAAGGATCAGAAAGACACCACCAAACAGACAGGACTTGACAAGTCTGTCACCTAACTAGATCCAAAAACCAGAACTCTCTTCTATTTATCAAGATCAAAAATAGAAGAAATGAATCTGAGCTTGAAAGGAAATGGAAGACTTACTTTCAAGTCAGTAACACATGGCAGAACAGAACAGAATTCAGCTCAAGAACCTGAGAGATGGTAATTTCAGACTGACAAAAATACAAAAGCCTCAATAAAACTTAATAGAATTCTTTCACATTTTGAGTACTATGAGCAAAAGAACAAACAATATCTTCAGAGATTACTTAAGGTTTGGAGATTATCAACGGATGCCTGATCACGTGCAGACACAGACAAAATAAATTGTCTCAATAAACTGGTGACCTAACCTGGGTCACTGATGCAGTTTCTGTGACATGTTTAAGAATGAAGAATTAGGTAGGAAGTAGGGCAGAGAAGTACTGTGAGAATGCATTTTAAATCTGAGATTATCCTTTAATGAAAAAAAAAAAAGTAAAATTTTGACTTGGTTAAATTACCAATTCTCTATGAATACCGTGGCAGGCAGTAGAGAGAGAAAAACATAAGGAGCAAACCTGAAGGACAATACTGACACAAAAACAAATTGTCCAAGATAAATCATAAAAAATTTAATTCATATCTAACCACACAGATACTATTATTTCAGAACCATTACAGTAAGAGTAGGACAAAGAAGCCAAAATGCTGAGTACTTAACCTGATTAAATTCAATAGACTGTATGCTACAATTGAGCCCTGCAACAGGCTAAAGGATGCAACTAAATTCTGTACTTCTACAAACACAAGCAATCTATACAAAGCCAGAATTTTGTGTGAAGAACTGTTTTTATGTTTGGGGGGGTTTTTTTAGGGGGTTCGTTGCAGGTTTTTTATTTGTTTGTTTTGTTGGATTTGTTTGGGTTTTTTAAAGACAGTTATATCCCTATATGCAAGCAACTCTACCAGTGGAAGTTTTCTACCTCAGTTATGGTTAACTTTCACACCTCCTCTAGAGTGTTATGTGAAAAGCAGAAACGTTTCATATTGCTCTCCAAACTATCAAGGCACTGGCTGATCAGAAAAAATAAAGCGCAGTCCACATCACTTCAAAGTTCAGTTGTCCTCCAATCAGAAAATACAGTCCTGACACAGCTCCCCATGCAGCATCTTACCTTTTTTTGCTCCTGATTCATGTTGTTTTGGTTGACAGAGCATCACAGTTTGAGTTAAGATCTTCACTTCAGTCATTTCAGATGACTAAAATAGGAAAGAAATTATAAAGCTTATCTCCTTTAGCATATTAAACAAAGGATACATGTTTCTTAGTTAAAGTAACAGTTGTAGCAGAGTTTAATTTGAACCTGTAGAATGTTACTCTTGATTACACACAATAAGGAAATATTTCAATAAAACAATACAAATGAACATACTGGAGAGACATTTTTTACACAGAATGTTATAGTGCTATTGCTAGTTTTGAAAAAGAACACATTTATCCTCTCCTTTTCTATTATCCCACCTAGAACACAGCCAAAGCTGCTACATTTGTGAATAATACAAGCTGAAAGGACTTTGCTTAAGACCAAACGATGGACTTGGATTCTCTCACTTAGCAAAAAGGTTTGCTTCATAAGCATCAACACCCAATATCCACAGTATAATGCCACATTTCTTCCAGCTGACAAAACCTTGAAAAAAGTGTTTTGGAAAGCTGGAAAGCAGTTTATCCTCAAGAGCTGGTCTTAGCTCTGAAAAGGCTCTACATGTTTGAGGAATTTTGACATCACTCGTGAGTCAGATGGGAAGTGGGCAAGAACTGAAAATTGCTCATCAAGCAGGCATTGATAGGGTCGTATTCAGATGGTATTTGGGGTACTCATGAAATAGTTCAGGGTCAAAAGTATTATTAAAAATTCTTTTCCATATACCATGTTACAGAAGAAATTTTAAAAAATATAAGAAATACATCTATACCTATAGCAAACAAATGCAATATGCAGCTACATGTAGCTAAACACTGATGAAACTGAATATTACAACACTGATGATCAGGGGCTTATTTAAAAGGGACTAGTTTATTCTCCTCAGTAATTACTGCTCAAGAGACAAGTGTGTTAATTTCTCTATGTCAGATCAAAGATAGCCTCCCAAGACCTTGATTTTTTATTTTTTTTTTTAAGGCAAAAGCAGCTTGCAGAAGCTTAATACAATAAAGAAGGACTACAGGATTAAGAAAACTCTTCTAAAATAATAAAAAATAAAGTAGAAATTAAGGAACAGGCATTTGTTCTAACAAAAAATCCCATCAATCAACACTCTGAAAAAACATTGAATCAGAATCAACTGAAAGTGAAATTCAGGCTATGAAACATGAAGCATTCCAGTCGGAAGACTTCAAACTTCATTTTCCAGCAAACAGCTACAACCAGTTTCAAGTCTGAAAAACATATCTGTACCATGTCCAAAGCCAAGCACTTCTAGCAATAAAGCATAAAGTTTTATGATGTTTGCTGTCTCAAATGAATTTGTGCATGTGCTAACAACAAAGAAACTTCTAATTTTATTATTTACACATAGTAAGTGAAGACAGAATACATGCACTCCAATTTTTAAAGAGATGACTTAAATTCAGTGGAGACTCAAGAAATGCCACACAGACTTTCATAAGAATCTTAAATTCCTAAGCTGCATTTTCAGCTATTAGTGCATGCAAATACCTGGGAAAGGCATTCCTGAAACTCATAATTTTTTTCAACAGTTCTGACACTGCTGGTTTAAAACATTCAGAGTCAAGGACACTTCTAGCTGGAAACAGTTTTCATTTGGTTACATAACAGATCAGCTGACCTCCAATTTATATATAATTATATATTTACTCAATACTCACCCAGTTAACCTTACTCTGCAAACATACTTCAGTGCTGCTGGGTAATTCAGTCCGAATGTTTAATGCAATGGGTGATGCTGGTGAGCATAAAACATTAAGGAAAAAAAATTTTCAATAGACTCCACAGTATAATTTTGTGATACTTGCCCCAAGAATATCCCTTGCTGCACAGAGATTATATGGGCACTTATTCACAACTTAGAAGCTCTACATCACCACAGGATCCCTTTTCAGTTTCTTCCATAAATTTTATACAAAGTAAAAATTTATGATGTCACTTATTTTCAGTCTACACCAGCGCAGCTGATGATTTTCTGGCCACCAAAAATTTCTAACTTAAAAATAAAAACAAGTGTAATACTGCAATATCTAGGCTTTAATCTATGGAGGTTTTAAAAAATTTAAAGCAAAATATTCTCACCTGACATAAATACTGCATGATTTTTTTCTTAAAATTTTTGGGGTTTTTTTGTTTTGAATTTGTCTGAAAGCTACATAAGAACAATGCAATGCAATGTATTTTACTTGCAATAAAAAAAACCCTCAAAAACTGTTAAATTATTTGTATTTTATGTTTTCAGTAGTAGGAGTCAGCTACCCCAAGAGCTCCAAATTTAAGAGAGAAGCCTGATCCAGGTTTCTGAAGCTACATTTCAGATACCAAGCTAGAAGAGCTCTGCATAATCTTAATATAGTTTAAATTCAGATTTTATCACAGAGATGATGTCCTAAGATCAACACACAGCAAGATATTTTCTCACAGTAGTTTAACAAAGTAATTTAAAACCAAACCAAAACAAGACACCTTACACGTCCTTGTTACTTCCCTAAACATAACCCGAAGTGAAGTTTGGTAAAGTGAACTGCACTTTAGCCACACTACTCACCTTGTTTAGAAGACAGTTGGTGCACAGGTCGTGCTGGCTGAAGGGATTTACCAATAAACTTTTTTGCTTCTGTAACATTTTGAAACATCGCACTTCAAAAAAGCAGCTGAAATCATTAGCATTCAGTTTCACATATGGGTGTTAAGCAAGAAGAGCAATCTACCTAATCCTTGTTAGTTGCATTTGACAAGGCAATATTATATCTGGGCAGGAAAAAGCAAAAAGGTCTGATGGATAATTTTTTTTTGATGATTGAAGATGCTGGACAAAATTTGCATGAAGACAGAATCAGACACTTCTCTCATTTTCCCTTCCAATTCAGCTACCTTAGCTTCCCTCAAGATTCTTTCCCTGTATGTCTATGCATACATTTGGAGAAAGGAGATGGGGACATGATGGAAATAAGGAGGTTTCTAACATTATAGTTCAATGAGTTTTTACTTAATTAGCATCAGCAAACCCCTTATCAATCTGCTATGTCTGCACTGGAGTTCCTTACATATCTATATAAACATAAGGGACTGGTTTTTTAATAGCTGCTTTAGTTAAATTAATACAGTTTTGTATCTTACCACTCAGTTTAGCTACTACAGAAACATCAAAAACTGCTAAGGTGGTGCTGGGCTGAAAAATCTCACACTTTACATAAGCAATCAGCTGGAAAAGGTTCATTTGTAGTATCTGTATCTTAACATATCTCCTTCCCACCATCTCTTTTGTCAACTGGAAGATTTTATAATTTGAAAGAATTTCAGCTTTTTTTAGAGGGAAAGAATACCAGAAAGAACAACCACCACAATAAGAATGATACTAATTTTTTTTTTCTCTAAGAAAATTTACAAGACAAAGGAATAATTGTTATAGCCAAAAAAATAAAAACTAAAAAAAATCAAGAAATAATCATGACTGCAAGAGTTTCAACTACATTATCAATTTTCAGTATGAAACAGGAAAAGAGAAGTTAGGCTATTAGACCTAGTCTCACACCAAGCTTCAGTTGGTCTTTGTGCTATAGGAAGAAAACTAAAAATCATCTGAGAATATGCTACATTATAATTTTTTGAACACTTCTAACATAGTCTAATAACAATTTTCCAACATACGAAGTTTAAGCCCATCCAGGTCTAGAAACCAACTGGTTACTGTCTGACTTACAACTTATCTAAAGCTAGGAAGAAGAATTCTGGTTTGGTTCTCTAATTTTCCAACCTGCTCCTCTTAAAAAAGGAAGACTTCAAAGCTGTAGTCAAAAGCAACAATGAAAATTCCTGCAGCTGAATTAACTATGACTACAGATATAGATGACATATCTCAGTCTACCCAGATTAGGAATGCTTGTATACATCACATTTATCCTAGATAGTGAATTTCCACAGAAAGCAATGAAGTAGTAATACACATTTGCATCAGAAGAGTGAAAAAGAAAACAACAGGCAAGTTTTCTTTCATGCCCCGATGATAAATGATATGCATGCTTTATAAAAACAGGAAAACCTGTTTAATAGGCTGGCTAGCTTCTAGAGTGCAGCTCTATTTTTTTGTAGTGTTCTGACAATAAAAACAGGTTGTGTGGTGACAGCAAAACAACATACTCTTCTGCTCTTCCCTCAGGAAGACTCCAGTAAAGGTCTCAACAAATTATTTAGCCCAACCTCCACATTAAATAGGGTATTCTTTTGGACCAGTATCAAAGAAAGTGTAGAAAGATTCGTTTTAATAGCTGAGAAATAAACTGCTCCCATGAGAGATTACTGCAGCGGGGGCAGCATCCCAAGAATTCTCCCTCCGAGGCCACACTGCTTCTCTGGGGTCATTCCCATGGCAGACCTGCCCAGCAGAAGGGAAGCCTTCTGGCACCAGCGAACAGGCCTAGGGGCAGTTCTGCAGAACCCAGGAATTTTTTTTTTAGTATCTTAACAAGCTGGACATTGAGAGCAGCCATCTTCCAAGAGCCCACCTCGAGCGTTTGGAAGGCTCTTTCCTAAATGCATGAAGGGGATCTGACGCTACTTTCCTGAAAAATCCCCACGAGTAACCAAAAATCTGACCGTCCCCCTCTCCCGAAATGACACCGCACTGGAAACCCCACAAGCCCCCAAGGAACGAAGGCTCCCTCCGCCGCCCGGCCCCTCGCCCCCTGCCCAGCGGGGCCGGCGGTGCCCAGCCCACCTGCGGCCGCCGGCAGCCCGTGCCCCGCGACGCCGCTGGCCGTGGCTCCCGCTGACCCGCTCCGTCCCTCAGCGCGGCCGGGCGGGGCGGCCTCGCGCGGAGCCGCGGCCGCGTGCCGCGCGGGGCCGTTCAACGTCGCGCCGCGGGCCGGGCACGGCCGGGGCTCCGCGGGGCTGCGCCGCCGCCGCCCGCGCCCCCTCGGGATTCAGGGCCCTGCCAAGGAGCGGGAGAGGCGAGAGGAGGTGCTGCCGCCCAGCTCCCTCTGCGGTTAGACCTGAGGAAATAGATAAAGGTGGTGTCCTCCTCTGTCCCACAAAGGGAGTCGTGTTCTGTCAGGGCCTTACGGTGCAAACTGGGAGAAATAAGTGACTTTTGAGCACAACTGTGAGGCCTCTGCAGCTAACCTCATCCAGAAAGAGGGTCATTTGAGGCCGTGGAAAGCTGTCAATGAATACTGCCCTCACCAAGGCACTGGGCAGGAGGGACCAGAGAACGGCCTCTGGCTTCTCAGTTATGGAACTGATGGCATCCTGTATGGTTTGGAAATTCAGATTTTCTCTCTCTGTCTGTCTCTCTCTCTCTTTTTTTTTTTTTTTTTTTTTTTTTTTTTTTTTTTTTTTTTTTTTTTTTCCCCTCACAACATCTAATTGACAGTAACAATGAACTCACCCTGCCATCTTCCCAGAGGAGCACACTAAAGTTTGCTGGTATTAGTTTGCTGGACTTCACCTTACTGAAGTATCCAATATTAATTAAAAGTCCTTAAGTTTTTGCTGATTTTCTTTTTTAATATATACACTTCATATCACCTACTAAGAATAGTTCAGAATAGGAAGGTAAAACTAAGTACATAATCACATAAATAACAAGAAATTAATTATTAATATCTAATGTTAAGATTTATAGTCCTGGCTAGTTTGTAAAGACGGTTTTATTGTTTCCATCAAGCATATTGGCTCTGCTTTGCTGTAGTCTCTGAATCTTATTAATTTAGGTATTAAGAGATGAATACTGTCCCTGAAACAGCGGCTATTATGTACAGATGTCACGCTCCTACAATCCTCTCTCCAAATTCATCATCTTCCAGTTGGTTTCCTGAACTGTTCACGCATGATGTGCTATCAGCCTTCTCCTTGCAGACACTGATGCAGCACGTCTGCATACTCACAGACTCATTTGCTGCTGTTTAAGGTCTGATTTAAAGTAATTTCTCCCAAGTGAATTAGTTTATACTCAGACATGTCCTGTTTCTCCTGACCCACCATCCATCCATCTTCTCACAAGACTGTCATGTAAAACAGTTGCTCTCCTATTCTTGTCAACCATTCTTAGCTACATAAGAACTAATTATAAATTATTAATATGAAAGTGCCCATAAATATTAAATGTCTCTGGCTGTTACTCCAGAACTGTTAGTGACGGGAAAGTCAATGGGGCAAGTGAAGTAAAGGTATGGTTTTTCATGGGGCTCTTGTGCTTTTTGAAAGAAGCAGGTCAGGTGCTGCAAACCAGATTTACACAAGATCCACTACCCTTCTTGGCATATTGAAATGGTATCATGTGCAGACATAGAAGTACACGTTCTTCCAGTATTATTGCATATTTAAATATGCTAAGGATGAACTAAACAGTAAAACCCTCACATGTTTTTCACAGGGGCTGTAAACTGGGTTGCTGCTGGGTTGTAAGGCAAGGAGAAGGGGCAGGAACAGAAATACAGGGGGAAAAAAAAAAAAAAAAAAAAAAAAAAAGGAGTGTGCCAGGTATTTTGAAAGCTCGTTGCTTCTGGGCCTGCTGGGAAGAAGGGAATATTAGGGCTGGTAATGGCTGTTTCACCAGGCGCTGCCCATCCCAGCAGGAATAGTTATCACCTCACACGCTGCCGCCAGTGAGTTGGCAGTGCCAGCATAGCAGCCGAAGGAGCGCTGGACTGCAGCCACTGCACAGATCCCAGCGACCTGCTCTCCTAAGCAACTTCCCCTGTGCCTAGAGAGAATCGTCCTTCTGACTGTGGGAAATGAAAACATAAAGTGGAAAAAACATCAGCTTCTCGGTTGTCCCCCAGTTTGTCTGGTGCTGGCAATTACACTACTGAAAATTTCTATTTCGTTTGGCTGGTATTGTTTATGTTATATTAAATGATGGTAATCTAGTGTTCTCTCAAATACCTGATATATACTATAATTAATTGAAGGGCTAATGACAGGTCTAGCCAAGAGAAACTTACTATATGTTGCAAAATATAAATATTAAAGGTTTTTGTAGCTCTGTGAACAAAATGCTTATATGTAGGGAAAAAAACACAACAAACAAACAAACCCACAAAAAAAAAACAAAAAAACAAACAAGAAAAACAACAACCCCCCACACACAAAAAAACCAAAAAAACCCAAAAAACCCACAACAAAACAAAACAAAAACCACTAAAAAAAAAAAAAACCCAAAACAAAACAAAAAACCAAACAAACAGAAAAGAAAAAAAAAAAAAAACCAAACAAAAAAACCACCACAAACCACCAAACCCAAATGAACTGTTTCTTTCTATTAGATGAACTAATCAGGAAAATTGTTTCTTTTTAATATACTGATTGTGCGCCTAAAGGCTGCAGATTGCAGGAAGTGACACAGTCACACTTGCTCCCTGTACTAGATATTGTTCAGGAAAGGAGCAAACATTTATTAAAGACAGTATCAATACTGCGCGTGTAAAAACGAGCAATTGCACATCTAAATGAGCGTGTAATTGTAATTGCATGTGATTTGAGGTTTGTAATGGATGACACTTAACAGCAAAGTAATGGCTTTGTGCTGAAATGAAAGGACTCTTGGGTCAGCCTGAGGGCAGACTTGTAGTTGCAAGTTTAAAAAGCCATTTTCAGTGTAATTTGATATTCAGTTGTGCAGCCAAATGTAAACAGTCTATTTGCATATGTAATTGTGATTTATTTAGCAGTACTTTTTGGGGAGAGGTTTTTTTTCTTAAAGCCACTTTCAAAATAATTTCATTGCAAAGAAAAAACAAAAACAAAAACAAACAAACAAACAAAAAACCACGAAAACAAACCAACCCTCCCCCAGACCATTATTTCCAACGTTATATGCTTTATTAAGTCCATCAACAGAATAAACACCAAGAGACACGAATCTGCATGTAAATATATGTATGCACACACAGAATACTATGGCTGTACTTTTGTGAAGTGGCTGCTTTCAGCTAAACTAGTGACTTGCCCCGTGGGGGCAGCCCAGGGAAAGAACACAAAAACTCTTCTACCCCCCTGACAGTTCCTGAAATAGAGCTACTTAATATATTGAGGTTCATCTTTCAATAGAGTTGAGAATTCAGAATATTAATCACAAGTATTAATCTTATTCTTTTTGACTACAGAAATTGTTGAATTAAGAGTGGGAATTACTACTGTATTTAGTGCTTACTATGTGTAACTAGAGGAATGTTTATTATCAGCATATGGTACTATATAAAATTATATATCAAATATATTTTCTTCACATACAAAAATTCTCTCAAGTCTGTCAACTGTCACACTTCTCAGATTAGGATTCTGTATATTCCTTTAAAATGAATTTTCTGTTCACATTAATTGTAACAGATTCTCAATATTTTTCTTTAAATTTCTGATTCCTTTAAATGTGGAGGAAAAAATCTCAACAACATGGGTCAAAAGTTCAGTGTAAGTACCAAAGAATCCCTAAACAACAGATAAAATTATTTTATAAATAAAATATATATCAAAATTAAACATTCATTATTTTGGGGGAGGTCTGCCTTGTTCATCTCTATCACTGAGGATGGCAGTACTGAATTGCAGAGGTAAATTACTGAACCTGAACTGAAGGTGCATTCGGGATGCACTGAATATTCTCAGTAACTGCAGACACTCAACATCAGTGTTTCAACTGAACTTATTTTGTAGGCTCTGAAACACTAGCTGCATGTCCTGCTTCTTGAAAGGGATCCCAGAAGCCACAGACAGGAGGATTAAAAGGCAGAAATGCCCATGAAACCTGCAAGCTCTGCTGTGGGACAGAGTAGTTGGGCAGCAGGGTGTGTGCTTAATGCCTGGACCAGCACTTGCACTGCACCTTTACCAGTGTTACCCTTTTGTTTTGATACACAAAACAGTCTCTCTTTTGAAGAATTTGCCTGTGGAGAGCACAGCTCAGGTGCAGAGCTTGAGTTTGCTAAGTGAATGTATTGGATGGTGGAAAAAGATGCCATGGGACAGTTGATGCCTAGAGAAGGAAAACCGCTAATCACTTGATGACCTTATTTTGTATATAAAGGAGGGTATTAAATCTGCTGTTTGCCTTTTTTTTTTTTTTTTTTTTTTTTTATTTTTTTTTTTTTTTTTTTTGCCCCATTAACAAAAGAATAAGGTAAAGAAGGTAGGAAAGATTTGTGGTTTTGCTTAGAATCAATCAATAAAAATTCATCTATCATTATTCACAACAAGTTCTTATAATCTATGTCTCTAAGTTTAAAATCTACTGCATATGCTTAGTAGTAGATAGATTAAACAAATAAAAGACAGAAAAAAGACCCCCACACATACAGTTTTGTTGTGTGGTTTTAGATATTCACAGGAAAAGAGACTCACATATTTAATAATATTTCTATAAGAGTTCATTTTGCTTTGGGAAAACTAAAATTTGGAAATCACAGCTTGATAAATTTAGTGAAAGTTGTGCACTTTTTTCCTGGGCCAGAATTTCACCTGTTATTTGTGTAGATTCCTTTACTCTGAATTCTTATACCTGACACATCACTCATAGCTGAATTACAAGATCTTTGTATATGCTGGAGTTAGTCTCTGAATCTGAAAAAAAAAGTCTTCAAGAGAAATTGGCTCATGCTTCAATGCAATGAAGAATTCTGCTTTCCAGTATTTCAGTCATGGGAGTTTTGTTTAGTTTTTAGGCTGATTGAGATTGTTGTCATAGCTTTTAATACCACAAGTACATATAGAGCCTTATTACTAAGATTTTGCTACGTTTAGATTCAGACTCAATCAGCATGATTCAGCAAATGGCATCAAAACCTCTACTGATAAATAAAGATGCAGTAGAATGTGGACAGAATAGTCAGGACGAAGAACATAAAAGAAAAAGACCAAAGTTTGGAATGTGACATAAGGAAACATGTACTAACTGTGTGAAAGAGTAGTGTTTATAAAAAACACACACATTAAAACTATGCATTCGTGCTTCTTTGGATTGAGATAATTGTTTGCATCATAGCTGTGACATGGTCATCAAAAGTGTTGACAATCTTAATTTACATGCCAAATAAGAAATATAATTTCAAGTTAATACAACTGTTGTGTGTTCAGATGTATGTATATACATGAGACTGAGAATGACCTAATTGAAAATCGATCCTTTGTAAATTAATCCATTTTTATGCACCCTGGGAAATAAGATTTGCTTTTTCACCTTGAAATATAGTATAAAATTACTAAATGCATATTGCTAACTATTGGAATGGAATAAATATGACCTCATTTAGCTTTTGCTAAATGGGAGGTATGTCTAATTTTCAAGGGATCAGAATAGAGTTCCTTAATTATATTGCTATTTAAATTATTTGTTTACATGGAGAAAGATTAATATTTCTATAGCTTTAAAGTTAGTACCTGTCTTACATTAGTTCACTGTTCTTCTATGCAGTGAATATCTAGTAGCTTGCAAAGATGAACTAATAAGACAGCAGTCAGTGTAACTTCAGTGCCTATTCGGTCTTTCTGTGTTATGAAATACATCGTCTCCATTTTAGAAGAGGCAGGGGATGAACCTCATCCTAAAACAGAGTTTGGAGCATACACCCAGCCCCTTCACAAAGATAATCTGGCTGCTGTGTGTGCTGTTGAAGAGAATGTAAGAAAGAACAAAATTTGTGTTTCACTTCACTGTGTGGAACTGTGATCTCTTGCCATGAGAACCTGCATGAGAGAACCAACACAGTGCATAGAAGCAATCTGAGAAACAGCAGCTCAGAGGAGTGCAGTGCTAAGTCTATGGAGTTTTGTCTGTCTGCTTAGCAGCTGCTTTTCCTCTGCCAGAAATAGCAGTTTCACAGACTCAGGGAAGTAACTCCTGCCTGTGCAGGGACTCCTTGTGATAGAAACTAATTTCCAGAAGCAGGAGAGCTCTGGCAAGAGAACACTTGCACTGGGGTGCACTAAGGGAAAATGAGTGCATTGTGTGTCTTGGCTTGGCATTGCCTACTGCAGATCATCCTGCTAAAAGCCAGAGACTGCACGGTTCATGCTCCAATGCACCCATCGTTTACTTACTCTCAGCTATCTAAACTTGCCACTTCATTGTGGCAGTGCACCCATCACATTTGAGCTCTTTGGTATCTCAGGACAGCAGGTTGTGTCCTTGATCATTTATTGCGGGCCTCTTGATCATTTATTGCGTGCCTCTTAAACATAAAGGCAGGGAAAAAGCAAAGGTCACCAAAAAGCACATGAGAAGAAGGAACAGCATCAAGTCAAGACACAAAAGAATTGTTGCTGTCATTAACCAAACAGAAATAATTAGAAAAACCCAAGCACACAAACAAAAACAAGCAAAGCACAAACAAAAAAGCAAAAAATAGTACCTAAAAATTCTATTTTGGAACTGAAGCCCTATAACTACCCCAGGAACAAAAATTAATTTGATTTTCTGAATATGCAAAAGTTCCTTTTTCTGTACAAGAATTGAAAAATAGTAATTCACTGCTTGCAAAATGAACAGTTGAAGTCTTTGATGTTTGTGAGAATAAGTACACATCATGGCCCCCGAATAGGCAAAAAGTAAAGGATTTTAACTTCATCTTATTAAAAATAAAAAAGAAACAAAGAAACAAAAAAATCAGATCAAGTTCTCATTTCTGTGTAGGAAATACTGTTTGGTCTGTGAGCATAAGTTTGCAGAGACATTTGATCCCATAAGTCAGTTACAGGTGTTCCTTTGTTCTAATTAATGTCTTACTTTCTAGGGCTTTAGAAGTATTACATTAATGATATGTCTTGGCTGGAACAAATTTATACCAGTACATCATATCTATCTATTTTTTATGATTCTACCTCAGCTTATACCGGATTTTTTTTTTAAATATATTTCTATGGAGCTTTAATCTGGATTTAGTGTTTATCATATGAGTATAGTGAAAGAAATGTGTAAAAAAATTGTCTGCTTATATAAACTGTGTAAATAAAAAGACATTTTCCCTCCAAGTTTGCAAATATAAAAAACTATTTTTAAACAAGTTAAAATATTGAACACTTTTCATGCTTTTAACTGCCACTGCCAATCAAACCCAACATTCATGAAAAAACTATACTTTTCTGGAGTAATTTTTTATTAACATTTTATTTGCAGTTTAATCAACAAATTTAACCCATTTTGAGATTTATTTAGTTTTAAATCCAAAGGTTTAAGCACAATCCAAAGCACAAGAGCATTTAGGAAGTTGAGATTCTGAGGGAGTCTTCTCTGCCATTCTTCAGAGAAGTCTATCACTAGGACATCAGTTTTCATGAGGAATCATCATGTGAGCTGCTGTGACCCTCTCCACCTGTCCCACCTTCTCCATCCAGAAAAGTCAAACAGGCCTGTCAGTATCCCACTGAACATTAGGCATGTGCTGTCCTGGATCAGGAATTTGTTTGGTCTTACTCCACCTCTGGAAAGTGACTTCAGGGACTCCACAGTGGTATCAGTCTCTCCATCAGCAACACCATTTTTTTACAGGAGAAGTACTCCAAACTTGATGCCCTGAATCCAAGCAGCTAGCATTGTTGGAACTACATTATATAGTTGGACTAAACAGAAAATGTTCTATATCTAGTCAGAGTGTCAGAAAAAGAAATGGTTATATTCAGTGAAGCAAATATTCCTCATCAATTTAGAAAATATTGGAGACTTAAAGAATGACAGAGATTCCATAAACAATAATGGAATAGGAAACTTAGGGTTCAGTCAGCTCACATAAATATCTCATTAAATCAACTCACGCCAAGGCTTTCTTTCAAGCCAAGATTAGAATCTGCTGTTACTTGAAAATTCCATTCAAGTTTTCCAGCTCAGCCAGCCTGCGTGCTTACAAGTGTGAGACCAAAAGCAGTTAATCCTAATAGGGAAGTAAATTAAATTCCACAAATACAAACATTGGAATTGTAAAATTTATCATTATATTCTTTCTCCGCCTATTCTCAGAAGTCAGATTAGTATTAGCAACACTTAATGCTGTATTAAAATACATGAGCTGCTGTGGGCATAAAAAGATCATGCACTGTGTGATACAGGTAATACTGTCCTGCTCCTGTCACCATGGCAAGGGCTGGCTGCTGTGACAGCCAGGCTACTTCTCTGCAGTAGAGCACCCCAGCAGTGCCTCACTGCCTTTGTGTGACAAAAATTGCTGTCCCCACGTGTAGCCATGCATCAGAGTGAGCTCTCCACACTCCTGATCTGCTGTTTTCTTATGCTAAAGCATGGGAAAAGTCAATAGTCTTAAAGCTCTCACTCTGGATTTCTAAAAACAAATAAAAACAATCAATTTTTCTTTTTCAATCCAATTGCACAGGGGTTTTTTTAGTTCTAAAGGAAATTGAAACAGATGGGCTGCAGGGTGGTTTAGTTCTGTATTTGTGACATTAGCTTAAAATCACTATATTTAACAGATTTTATTTTCTGCTTTCTATTTTAAAACAAAGATGAAGAAAAAAGGCTTATTCTCACTAATATTACTCTGTTAAACTGAAAAAAAAACCATTCTGGTTAAGCTTTCTGCTACAGATTTAATACCAGATCTGTATAGTATCTTATGACTATGCCATTTCTGCCTCTATAAAATAAATTATAGTATGTTTGTACATCAGGAGTCTTATTATCAATAATAGTTGCTACATTATGTTTTCCAAATTTGGAAAGAAAAACACGTTTTTAAGGTTATGTCTTCTTTTCACTGATAACAGCCAGAAAAGGTGTTATTTGCTGCAAGCCTCCCACTCCATGGAGACCATTCCCTCTGATAGTGGTGAGAGGACATTTTAGACAAAACTGGATGTCGACTAGAAATGCGCATTCGAATGATTTTTCAGGAAACCTACAACCTCTGTCATGTTCAGCAATATGCAAATGAGGCTAATTTAGTGTTCTTCTAATCAGAATAAAATTTGTAAATTTGGGGTCAATTTGGTTGTCCTGTTAGCACTGTATAGGACAGCAGCTTACAACGACAAGTGTCCCATCAGCCTTTTTGGGGATTGTAAAGAGAGCTGACTGCAAACAGCTTAGAAAGAGATTAATGCACAACAGTTATAAGAAACTTTTACATGTGTGTGTGCACCTGTATGAGAGACAGGTCTTGGAGGAAAATCTAAGCCATTTGGTAGCAGGCTCTGATTTGCTTCTTGGAGCTGTTTTTTTATACTGTACATGCATTTTTAACCTTTCCTCTTAGCTCCATTAGCTCCCTAGTGTCCAGTTTAGACAATCTAAATATAGCATTAAATACAGCAGCTTTGTAAGTGATATTTACTCATTTATCATTTAAAAACCTACAAAAAATAAGATCACCCTTGTTCTTGTTTCAGCCCTCACAGGGTGATTTAACTCTACAGTTTATATGGGCTGCCTTTTTTCCTGGAACACAGAGGCTGTCTCCCTGGGTGCTGTCAACCTCAGAACACTTCTGCTAGAGTCCCTCAGTCACAAAGGACAGTGCTGATGGAGGGAACATGTGGGAGAGTGTGCTCTTAATCACTAAGAGGAATCACATCTTAATCACAAAGGGGAAAGCTTTGCTGCTACAGGTCTTCCAGCTTCCATGACCTGATACAAGGTGGATTGAAAGCAGATAGCATTGGTGTCAAACAGAAAGACCAGAAGACGAGCTCATAGCCAAGGTTCTCTCCAGCTTCATCCTATTGCTGCAAAGTTAGTTGGATAATGATCCATGGACAATGGAGTACTAAAAGCATCTTTGCAAGGGTGCTGGAATCCTTCATAAACTAGATACTGTGCCAAAAGGCAAACACACAAATGTAGCAGTCTGCATAAAGGTTGGTTTAAGCAGAATTTAGCGTCATTAATAAATGATTAGGCATTTCTTCCTCATTTTTCATAGTGTGGTTTCCTGTTTCAATTCCTTGGTTTGATTCTTATGAATTGTTCCCTGCTTCAGTTTTGTACCACTCAGTATTTCCCTCTATGCTCTTTCTTCACCCTGACACTTGCTGTTGTTTTCCTCCTTCATGTTGCCCAATTGCCAACAAAATAGCCTCCAGTACTGAGGGAAGTGGTCCTTTCTTCTTTCAGATATGATAGAAGGAGGAATTACAGTAAAGCTATGTCAATTTCCTGTACCTCCAGAAGGAAAGCACCAGCTTAACCACTTCAGATGAAACAGATACCCAGTACAAATGAGATATTCTGAAGTTTTTAGTTGATTAGTTCTAACAAAAGTCAACTGAGACCACACAGGTGAAATTTTTCCTCAGTCTTGTAACTGAGCTAATTTCAGATCATGTTGCAGGAGGATTAAAAACATCAACTGATCCTACCGAACTGCTCCAAAGCAGGGTGCAGGGCTAGCTGGAATTTTATACAGCTATGTGGTTTTATTTAAGCATAAACATTTTTTCACCATTCTCACTCCTGGAAAAACAGTACTATTTGAACTGAAACTGCACAGAAAATAGACATGTGACTTCTGGGATGGAAAATTTTGATTTGAAATATTAATATTTGACACTATAAACTTCAAAGCAAAATAAGAGACAAAGCTCAGTAAATGGAAACATTAGACAAGTTAAATATATTTTTTTAAGTATACTTTCTAGTTCATTATCCTGTCCATCAAAATAACAATAGCGTGCATTTGTGTTAAAAGAAATGTATTGTTTCCTTACTCCTAAATAAGAAAGGTGCACAAACTGCAAAACAGGACTATAGACTGTCTTAGCCCTCTTCCACACTGATTAGAGTGAGCTGAGTAATTTTTGATGGAGGAAAAAACCTCAAAAACCAGAGAATGCCAGTTTGTCAGACTCAGATTTCTGAAAGGAAACTCCTTGGGTGGCTGCATTTTCCATGAAATACAGCCAGAAAACTCTCGTGAAAGCCTGCATGCTGTCTGCTGGTTCATCTGCTGGCTGTTTGGGGTTCCTTGCCATACAGCCTGCTCAGGACATAGGGCTCCAAGCTTGCAGAGCTTCTTGGGAGATGTGTTATACCTTTCAAATTACTGTTGAACAGAAATTCTGTATTAAAGATTCACGTCTTCAAGATACTCTATGTTTTATCTCTCTGATAAAGTTAGACATTAGGTTCAATATGTTGTTAAAGCAGTCCTTAAATAGGCAAGAATTTGGTATACTTCATAAGATTAATTTGAGAAACTGACAGATACAACACATGGTATGAGTTACAGATATAAAATTTTAAAAATGCAAAGTATCATAATCACATTTACAAAATTAAAGATCCAATCTACTCCAATAATACTACACAGACAAATAATATAAAAATAAAAATTCTCTTATTTCCTATCTAGACAACTTTGCTAATTTTTTAACAAATTGAAAGCAAGACAAGAAAGGCATTATACATGGGTCAGAGACTTCATTAATGGACAATGAAAATTTAATGATTGCTTTGGAAATACTAAAAACTGACTCCGTCTGTGAGGGTAATATACTGTATGCCATTTGGCCTCTCAGCAAATTCTTTCTCACACAATTTAACTCAAATCAGTCCTGAAATTTCATCAGCCAAATCATATTTCCTAGGAAATATTGAAAAAATCCAAACCAAAACAAACCAACCCGAGGCGTGCCCTCAGAGATGTTTTTTAAGCTCAGTCTCTTTATTCCCTTCTCCAATTGTTTGGGGTGGTTTTAGACATTAAACAATGCACATAAATCTAAGTAAGCTGGAACTATAACCATGTCATTATAAATTTAGATAAACTCAGGCAAAAGAGCTCCTATTAAATTTGCTTTGAAATAAATGGTTTTTCCATTAGCTGATATGATGTTATTGGATAAAATGCTAATACACAACTGTCTTTATGACCCTATGCATTTCATCCAGCTGATCTTTTAGACACTGCTTTAGCCAGACTTCCCTGACCCACTTGATCATTGCAATGGCATGCAGCTTGTCACCTGGATTAATCTCCAATCCATAGTCATATATATCTGTTACTTTCGTTCACAAGATTTAGCCAAACACACTTCTTTCAAATGAACTGTTAAAAAGAACCACAAAATCCACTATATAGGTCCAGATCCGAAGTCTGTTAGGGTCACGTCCTTTTTTTCTTCCCCCTCAAAACCAGTTAACATGAACACCTACGAATGAATATTAAAGCAGAGGAGGTGATACAGGGATACCTCCCTGGTAGACACCCCTAGATTCCACTGAAGTGTAACATGACAAGTTGCTAGTTAATCAAGCTAACAAGTAGCTTTATTGTTCAAAAATAAAAACCCTTTTGTGGTTAAAGCTGTAGGAAACTGAGCCTAGGTATTCTTTTCTTACTGGCTCAAATATCCATAACAAAAATCTTGCAAATAACTTAAATCGGATTAAGTTCCTCTCTCCCCTTCCCTTCATGACCTCCATCCAGCTTTTACTCTTTCACCTTCATGCAATGTGCTGCAGGTCGACAGTACCAATAAAATCATGGAAAGAAATCTGAATTAAGGAGACACTTTCCAAGTTATTTTCAAGCAGGGTATTGTCCTGCAGCAATGTTTGTACACTGCAGTTGCTCATACTCCTCCAGTACAACTCTGCTGCTGAATCCTGGGATAGGGATAGCTAGAAGGCTGAGGAATAGGGATAATTTAATCTGCCTACTGAGACAAATATGGTATAAAAACCTAATTTTTCATGCAAGGGTGGATTTAATAGAATGGGAGTCCAGCTTTCAAATACTGTATGTTATTCTAAATATAATGGTTAGAATTTATTTCAAGTAATTAAGTGATACTCATTTCTCCAACACTGATCTCTTTTTCCACAAATTTTTTGAAAGGGAATGTTCAGTCCCTGGCACTGTTAATCCAAATCACACAGGAAAGTAAGTAGGAAAATAGGATGAATTAATATAATGCAGTCACTCAACTTGCTCTAGGTTTCTAGCAGCTGGAATTATACGAGATAAACAGCACACTAACCTGACAAAAGTATTAAGTATTTCCAAAAAAGCTAGTATGCATGGCATACCACATCTTCCCATTTTGATAATCACTAAATTTCAATAATTTTACTGATGTGTTTTTCAAGCTTGCTTAGAAGAACAAGTTATTTTTAGCGTGCACACCTCATTCAGTGTGGAATTTCTGCTGTTGGAAAAGGCAGTGAGATAGATCTAACATGGCAAATCGTCTTGCTGCTACTCACCTATTTATTATTCAAGTCCTTAAAGCTGGTTACAAAGATTTTCTAGCACTCCAAATGAAGCTGCTGCCCCAGCACTCCCTCTGTTTATAAAGGCATACACTGAAAGGCAACATCCATTTCTCAACAATAACCACTCCACAGCTGCTCCAGCATCTTCTCCAAGCACTTCATGCTGAATTTCTTATCAGGCTGATTTGAAAGATTTAGATTCTTTCAACATGCTACTTGTGACAAAGATCTGATAACCTAATTTTCAGAAACACTGTGCTCTTGGCCTCATAAGACAACACATTAACACATACGATGGGTATAAATAAAATCAGTAAAAGACTTCGTCATCAACAGGCTTATAATTAACAAATTAAACACAGTTTAAGATCTGAAGTCTGTATAAAAGCCCTGGTGGAAAGGAAAGGAAGGAGAGCAGGGAAGGGGGGAACTAAAACCTCAAAGTACAGAAGTCCTTAATTGTGAATTTGAGTAAGTCCTTCCCATACTCAACACAAAAATAATACCTTGAGAAAAAGACTATTGAAAATCAACAAAAACAATGAGCGATTATAAAACCTGAAAGCTGTTCTAGTGGTCTGTATGCAGGTTTGTTTTTTTTTTAAAGTTCAGAGAAGCTTATTGATATGTAGTTCAGCACAGAAAATCACAACTGTCTACAAACAAGCCCGCTTCACAAATGGCCACATCCATTTGAGTTCTGTCAGATTCTACCATTAGATTTCTTAGCTGGTGAAAATATCACAATTCTATGTACCCAGCAGTGGTTGAAATGTAATGATATATTTCACAGAAATAGCTACCATGTTTTACTTTGCAAAAGGAACTAGTAGCAAACATTGTGCTAATACCCTGGATCCAGACAAAAGTAACTTTGTCCATGTACCATCCTATCTGCTGAAAAAGGCTGAAAATAAAAAGGAGAAACACAAGACAGGAAGTAAAGTACAGTGTAATGCAGGGGAGAAAAGTACAAATCCCTTTGATTCATTAAAATAAAATTATACACCCAACCCCCTCCCACTGCCACCCTCACTTAAGTTACAAAAGCAGTGGATGATTTTCTGTACAGCCCCAGCCTACTTTATTTCACAATGTGGAGTGCTGGCAGTATTTTGAAACACAAGTTACCAGGAAAGAGTATTCATAGGTATAAATGCAAGTGAATACAGCAAATCCCAACAGTGAAGGGATGTAAAAAAGAATTAGGAAAAGAAGGGAGTATATTAGTCCATCAATAAGCCACTGACTCAAGAAAATAGAATTCCAACAGTGGTTTCATCCCTTATTTACTTCCTCATTCTTCCTAAGATCAAGATAACTGCAATTTATTATTGCTCTCATGTTCCTGAGGCTGCCAATTGGCAAAAATGCAAAGCTCACCTTTGGTGTGCTTTGTGGTTCCCGTATCATACTAGGAAATTCATCCACTTATGCATTTTTGTTTACATATAAATAACAAAATACATTTAAGTTTGAATAATAATCTTTATTTCTTTATTAGTTTATTTGTAAAAGGTACATTGTAATCCTGAGCTACTGCTTTTATATATTTAGCGTCATACAAAGACAGATCATTTACAGTTCGATCATTTACATTTATTGTGCTCCAAAATCCTTATCCGAATATCATTTTGACTTAGCAGGAACATAGATAATTTAAATTACATGTATCCCTGAAACATCCATATTAATTTACCCATCTGACCCCATTATCTAAATTTCTACAGTTGTCTAAATCACTCAGGACATTCCTTCTGAATTTAGCAAAAACTTGTTTAAAATTATAAAGATGGGCAGTGCAAGAACTGGTCCCTCAATCCTTTGTGAATACATCATTAGAAAAAACTTTCTGTTTCCGTATTCTCTTGGCAAGTCAGTGCTAAATTGACTAGATGTACTTTGATGGAATGGTCCAAGTAATAGCTTACTCATTTCCTTATTACAGCAGTTAATGAGAATTTACAGTGTCTCCCTTTGCAGTGACCAGTGTCATAACTCTCCCAAAACAGGGAAAATTTGATGTGATCAGAGGAAAGTAAGAGGCAACCCATCACCGTCTTATTGCCATCTACATGACACTGAAGTATGACGAACCAGCTCATGAAATGCTTCCCTTAGACCCTGTAAAGGAACTTGCACAAATAACCAGAGTTAAGTTCCATAATCCGAACATGGCTTTTAGGATTTGCCAGGTAAAACAAAACAAAACAACCAAACCAAAACAAACCCAAAACCTCAGTCCCAGGATCCTTGAGGAGAAAGCATTTATCCTAACTGAAAGCCAATCCTGGATAAATGGAAATTTAATTGGACTAGGAAAACAGCCTCTCTCTACCTGAAAAACCTCCAAGCATACAGTGTTTACAAATGTGTCTGTAGCAACAGTGTCAGTCTTTTAAACACCCACAACTTTCATTTCCTGAATAAGGTCACTACGATCTTAGGCAAAAGATGCAGTAAAGCAGTTCAAGCAAAATGCTTATTGCTTAGGTTTTAAAGCAAGCCACTTGAATATAATTTTAGGTAAAATGTTAAGTACAAATGTGAAGCTACTGTAGAAACACTTATAAACACTCTTGCTTTTGAACTCTTACTGATCATCTAGAAAAATGGCAGACGGATTTTAACATAACAAAGGAAATGTAAAACTTAATACTGTCGAAATAAAATTCAACGCCTATAAAGACAGAGTTATGAACATGTAAACACAGCTTTAGTATTCAGAGCTAGGGAATCTAGCAGCAAAACAAACTATTTGCATATTATGTAGTGCAATGAACATTTGTTCTTAGAGACCCCCAGTCTTTAAACTACTTTGAACAGAATGGAATCCTTACAGGAAAGGTTTTAAAAGTGTCCAAGATGTAATATCCAGAACTACTAGATGTTCATCTATAACCTAACAAATTCTCTATGCAAAACTGTGCTCTGGATAGCTGACTTTAATGGCTCCCCAGTAGCAGGCTCGGATGAGGCAGATTAAACCTAAGAGATAAGCAACAGCCCAAGAAACATATGTTGCGTGAAATCGCCTGGCGAAGTCTTGTGTACCAACCTAAAAAGAGAAAACAGTAGTGTCAAATGTACAGCACTATCTGTTCTTCAGGGAAGAGCAAGTTATATTAAGGAGAAGTATTACAGCACCTTTTCAGCTCTGGTAAGGGTAAATTTAGGTATTTTATTAGCTTAATTTTACATAACCATAGGATAATTGAACTCAAAAGGCAGATCAGGAGACCTCTAGTGCCAACTCCCCAATCAAAGTAGGGTCAACCCCAAGGTCAGACCAAATTGTTCATAGTTTTAACCCATTTAGGTCCCAAATAACTCCAAGAATGGAGGCTACACAAGCCTGGAAAAATGGAAAAATGTTTTCACATAATTTTCCAACTCAGTAAGGTCAAAAAAAAGGAAAATAAATTTGTCTCCCACTGTTTTTATTTCTGGCTTTGTTTCTATTAGGGAACCTGGAAAATCCATCATAACTCATTTAAGATCACACAAATAATTGTTAAAATTAAAAGCCAAGTTAGAAGCAAAACAAGAATTACACATTTGAGTTCACTGGAGGTATTTCCTCACATGAACTTTTATGGGATTCCCAGGTAGAAAGTTGGCTCTAATAACCCATATGAGATACTGGTAAGCCAGATAGCCTTCCAAGTAACACAGTAACAACAGAGTGAGTCTTTTCATTTGTAAATAGCTTCTGAACTGGTTTTACTCTTTGCAGCTTGTACAAATTACAAAGACACATACATATTTCTAGTGCCTGGAATCCCATTCACCTCTATTGAAGTGGAACATATATTTCTTGCTATAAAGCAACATGTATTTCTGGAAACCTGGAAGTTTTGAGAGCTCTAGCAAGAGCAAGATGTTCCAATATTGCTAGATGTTCCAATATTTCAGTGAAGCAAACTATTTTTCAAAAAACAGAAGCTTTTAGAGATGAAGAGTCAAATTTAACATCAGAAAAAAAAATCAAAGTGCCAGAAGACCTTTTAAAAAACATAGTTTTTCTGGCTTACTCAGATGATCAAGTCCACAGTTTTAATAGAGATGACAAAACCCACACCCATTTAGGAAGTTTTACTCAAATGCTGGGAAAAGAAGAGCTGGTCAACTAAGAGAACTCCTTTGAACACACACACCCCTGCACACAGTTGCAAATTTATTGTGGGACATCACTCACAGTTAATCCAACACCAATGAAGATGCATATCATTCCAATTGTGATATATGCACAGCAGCGCCTCCGTGGCAGCGCACTTCCAACAGAAGAACTGTTAGAAAAACATGGCATTGTAAATGAAAAAACAAACAGAGAACTCAGCCAACCAAATAATAACCACCACAGAAAACCACCCCTACCATCAACAGTAACTGGTCAGTCTCAGTGGGGGGATGGAAAGAGAATGGCAATACACGTACATCACCTTAAGTTTATAGAGTCGTAAGCAAAGTCTACAGTTATACTACAAAGTACAGGAAAAAAATCCACATTTTTATTTTAATGGGGAACTATTGGTGATTATCTAAAAATCTAGGTGCTTACAAGAAAGGGAATGGTGCCACACCCAGTTTGAGTGTGTCTACCTTCTGTACCCATAGTGCACCCCAGTAATTGTCTTGGATAGCAAAACTCAAGTTTGCTTTTCAGCTTCCATGCTGGTTGCAAGACACCCTTCAGACATTTAGAACATCAGCATATGGCTTCAATACTTCATTGTATCCAAGCAACTGAAAATAACTTCTAACACTCCTACATGTCATTAATAACAACCTTCACTATCCATTTCTTGAATACTCAATACAGTTCAGTGACTAAATTGCTCTGAAGATAAATACAAATCATTTTAGTCACAGACATGTAATTTTTTTCCATGTTCAACATCTCCAAATACTGAAATTCTTTATGCCATTAAGTCAACTTGAAGAACATGACAAGTTCTTCTTACTTGGCAATTTCTTTCAGAGTTCTACCACAATTCCTATGAGCTGCACAAATCACTTCTGACAACCACGGTAAATAAATCCCCTGGAAGTTCTGTCACTCATCTAGACTACGAACTCCAGGACAGACAGCTCTGTCTCTACCTGCTGCATCAAGCTATTACAGTGCTTCACTCAAACAGAATATAAAATGCAAATAAAACATTACATTATTTATTACAGGTTAGAAAAATTATTCTGGAAGCTCAGCAAATACAATGTTCAGCAAATACATCTTGAGTCACACATTTGCAATCGCATACAGTTTACTAATGAGGAAAAGAGGAACATGATTTAAGTCCACTGAGACACAGTTAAAAGGACTAAAGAGGCAGAAGTGCTTTTATAGAACATGTATTATCTATCTTAGAGGTGTTTTAAACATCCTGAAGTATGCTAACATTAGTTAAGTACCTCATCCCATTCTGGGAGATCAAGACACCTTTGGAAATAGTGTAATGCTTTTACTCATCTCATGATAGTTTAACTTATTCAAGATAAATGCATAACAGAAAAAAGCAATGCTAAACAATTGAAGTAGTACATGCATCATATGATTGACCAAATTTCTGGTTCCAGTTAATTAACCACATAGCAAGGCCTCATATGCTTTGCATGTGACTAAAATTTTTTAAGCATTTGTCTTAGAAAGCCTTCAAATAGATTCCTTTAAGCAGCTTTACTTCAACATTATTTCTTTACAAGGAATTTCTGAAATGCTCCAAGAGAGAAAAAAAAAATGAAACACCACCAGAGTCCTCAAGTTAACACACTGAGCTTCATCTTTCAAGGCAAGAGCTGAATAAAGTGACTACCCACAAGACATTTTCAGAGGAGCTGGAAAAGTCCCCAAACAGTACTGCTCAATAGCTTCCATGGGGAAATGACCTCCTTAGCAAAACCCCACAATACATAGTGAAATGGGACACCGGAGGGTGCCTGGGGTGGGATTAGGGTAAGAGAATTCCCTGTTGGGCAAATAATGGTATCGAAAAGGGATATGTTGTTCAATTCCAAGTTACATGAGACAAAGACAGTAAAACCAAACAGTAGTTTTATAAAAGGGAAAAAGGGAAGAGACCGAGTTTGCCAAACTGACCTTAGGTTCCCTCCTTTGCAGGATTTTGTGGCTATGTACTCAAAGTTAATTCTATTACAGAGCTGGATACCATACAATAACCTGGTAAAAGTGTCACATTCAATACATCTAAAACATACATGATATTTATTGTGCTGTGTATTGCACACAGAGACAAAATTCATTCTGGGAAAGAGACTTTCACTTTCAGAGCTGACTTACAGTCTTATTTTTGTAATCATAACATTGCAGGTGCTGTGTGCATTTCCCATCCATATTTCTCATGTGTCTCCTCCTAATCAGTAAAAAAAGCTGGGGGAGAAACCACCAACTCAAATACCACAAAATAGAAATGTAAAGAATGTCTCAATTTAGCTGCCTTTCTCTTTCCACAGAAAGCAATCATTAATTAAGGATATTGAAGTTTTTACAATCACATAACAGACCTAGGAGTCCCAACAAATCATAATTAACTTTTCACCTCCCAACAGTGATACCAGCCACTCGACCCCTCTAGATAGTGAGGCTTCCTTGTTTCCTCTACCCACCCTAAATTTCATATAAACCCCCTATACTAACTTAGAATAAAGGAAGTTGAAACTCTATCCCAAAAACCTACCAACTATGACAACTTGGATGAGCTCATCTGGCAATATTGAAAATAGGATCAGAACTTTTCCATATCACAGAACCAACCAATTAGTTCAGTTGTGGGAATATGAGGGAACACTCTTACAGAGCCATCTAGAAAGCAGCAGCTCCTTCTGTCTGAGATGCTGCTGAGGAAGCAAAGGCACCTGCCAGAATTCTGGGCAGCAACAGCAGATATAAAAAAATGTCAAATCCAATATTGCATCAGGGAGTAATCAGAAGAGGGGAAAACTGCCACATGGGACAAAGGATATAAAGGTAGCACAGGAAGGAATGCTGAGTCTCTTGTGCTCCAAATAATAGGAATTATGACCAGGATTTCAAACATGATTTTAAGAGGAAAATTAAAATGCCAGTGTTTTGAAGGTGAATAGCACTACTGAAATTAGCCTCCACAGTAGTGATGGGGTTCCAACATCTCTCTCTTTCCTAAAAGTCCTTTATGGGGCAAAAGTGCTATAAATTCAGTAGGGTTCATAATTTTGGCAGATCTTAAAAAGAAATAGGTTCTAAAGGAAAAAAAAACAGATTTGACATTCTGAAATAATACCCTGTACCATTCAATTATCTTTCTAGTAACTGAATTAATGAACTGAATTTTCTAGATGACTTAATATACGTCTTAAGAAAGAGAACAGCAGGCAAAAAACCAGTTCCTGCTTCTTCATCATTAAATTAGAAAAATACCAGAAGCCTTCCCTGAACCTCTCACTCTTGGAAAACAAGCTGATAAACATCTGGTATTTAAAAATACAGAACACTAAATCAGCAAAAAAAGAAACAGCTTCTCCTCATTCCCAGGTGTCACTATAAAATAAAACTGTATCGTGACCATTTCCTCATTAGCTACATTTACATTCCCAAGACAAGTAAGGGTCTGTGTCAGGCAGAGCCACTACGCATCAGTAAGGCTTCTGCAAACACCTTACCTATATACCTGATATGACAGGTTTATAGTCCATTTCCAAAGAGATTTGGTCATTTACCAAATAAGATTTCATTCTCTACAGCACAATTAATTTCCTACATTTCCCAAGTTATTTTGCCAGACGAAACAAATATGTCACAAAACAGTTGTATCATAAGTAGCACACAAATGGGATTAAAAACAGACAAGATCCTATTTCTCCTTACATTCCGATATGAGAGGTTCCTTTGTTTAGGTACTATGAGGCATGATGGCGTTATTTCTCCCTGAACACTGTTTTATTATTAACTTATTCATGTAGTAACTTCTGATCTCCCCTGCATTTTTAGAAGACAATCTTAGTCTTGTATCCATCAACCAAATATAGGTCATAAACAAACTATTTGCAGAGATTCACTGCACATTTAAAAACATTTTAAACAAAATTATAAATCTGTGTCAGCTGATGTCTCCTTGAAAAACTTACTGTTGCAGTGATTCAGAGTGCCTTTTGCCTTAGTCTACACTATCATTTTTTCAGTGACAATCATCAACTGAGTCAACAGAAGGAATGAACAGTTCTACATCTGACTACTCAGCTACTAATAAAAGAAGTTTTGCATTAATAAGATGAAACCCTACATTCCCTTCTAACTACTTGGCTACAATGATCTCCGACAGAGACCTGATAGAAAGCAGGTCACTGCAGTTATTTATTCCATCATCATGACTCAAAGCTGTGTCTCACCTATGCTGTGCCCTAAATCCATGTATCAGAAATATTTACGCTGCTGGAAGTGCAGAACTCCCAACCATCACATCTCAAATGCAAGAAAGCACCAAGCAACTCCTTCAAAGCTAAATTACAAAATTCCACAGTTTGCATCCTCAGCCCAAGGACAGACGTGCCCACTTGTTAAAATTTGTTTTGCGTTCTGCAATACAGTTGCCATGCAAACTGCAATTATCACAAACTGCACTGCAGAGAGGCTCCCGCTTCCCTACATAAGGATAGCATGCTTTGCACTTAATGGAGGAAAACACTATGAAAAATTTTGAGTTCAACTGGAATTTAAAACACAAACAACATTAATCAACAGAAGACAGACCAAAAGATCACATGCCGTGACTTTTGACTGTTGCTTGGAGCGTGGTTTATTTTGCTGCTGTTACTGTTAGGGCTGGGTTTTTTGTTTGGTTGGTTTTTATTGTTTGTTTTGGTCTTTATGGTTAAACAGCAAATGGCCCTGACCTAAAGAGAGTCAAGAGACAAACCAAGGTCAGCTAACAAGGCTGACATAAAATATAAAACATAATTGCAATTAGTTTTAAAACAAACCAAACAGCAAAACTCCAACCCCTCCTCAAGGACTGAACAGACTTAACGTGGCAGTACAAACGCCCCTGCAAAGCCGCATCTCATCCAGGCTGAGTTTACTGAACCTCAGCAAATTAGAGCACAGCCACAGCTCCACACCAGGTCGGTTACACGCCTGAGGTTAAACACAGCACTAGACTGACTTCTCTGTCAAATACTCCTATAAAAAGACTTCAATCAGTGTTGAAAGCCAGGCCATGCCCACACCTACAGTACATTTATCCTAAGCTTTCTCCTCCCAAAGGGACCTGATAGTTTTGCTATAACATGCAACACAGCTGAGATTCTCCATTCCCAGTGGAAAACACATTTGTTCCTTTAACTGGAAGTCACACTTGCCTGTCAAAGAAAGACTAATATTTAAATAAATCAGCAGGACATGAAGGTCTCTGAAGTAATATTCGTGTCTTATCTCACACCCTGTGCAAAATTAAAGTATGTTACTAATGCAACAATTCAAATTAAGAATTCCTGAGCTCAGACAAGAAAGGCCAAACATACCCAAAAAGAGCGGCCCCAAAAAAAACCCAAACAAAACCAGAAAGCTTACAGCTCATGTATACTACTTTTTCTTCCTGAAGTAATAACAGATGAATAGACAAGTGATTCCACAGTAATTCATAAACATTAAACAAGCTAATGCACTAAGATGCTTAACACAAGTTAGTTGTTGAGTTTATAGTGTCAGTAAACCCTCTTTCAAATTAAGACAATATTATTTCCTTTCCTCCCTTTACAATAAAGTGATTCAAGTTCTACCTTTAAAGATGACATCTGATGACTACAGTATGAAGAGGTAAAATTTCAAGGACATAAAATGTTAATTTCAGAAACGCATTCCTGTCTGTTGTCGGCAGCTTATTTTTGCCCCTATCAATTCAATCAGAGCATTTTCATAAATGCAGGTGGATTTGTCAAAGCTACTGATTTCTGCATAATGAATGGAGAATTCACATGCACACAGTATCTGCTTTAGCCTTGAAGTTCAGATGAGCATAGCGAAATAATCAGCATAGCAAACACATTTTACCCCAAAGACTTACAGAAGAAACACTGGCTACTTCACATAGTAATTTATGTAACCTTGCTTTCAGAGAACTTACATTTTTTTGCAGTGTGGGCACTTTGCTAGTGTGTTAAACCTCAGTTCCATCCACTGTAAAAAGAAAAAAGGAAAAAGGTTGAAAAGCAGACCTAAGAAAATGATTGTTGCACTTAATGTTAAATGTCACTATGAAAACATTTTGCTTCTCGGACTTTCTTTGACTTCTTTCTTGTTTTCTTCTATAAATGGGAAGATGCCCTTTTGTTAGCGGCAACATCAGATTGAGATTTCCATGTGAACGTTTCCCATGACTTGCCTTAGTATTAATGAAATCTGCTTGACGTAATGTGGTTGCATCCACAGGCGTAGCATGGGCAATACTGTAACATTAATAAGTTTTCTTCTCTTACTTAAAGGCTATGAATATACCCTAAATCAAAATAAGTGTGTTTACTTTGGCACAATTACAGACAGAATTATTTTCCAATCTTTTCCCAACCCTTGCATTACTTATAGAAACTAAGCTAATGGGTATGGAG